>NC_091436.1:56396366-56707476 GCF_964237555.1 Oryctolagus cuniculus | reverse complement strand
TTGCTAAGGGATATCACCAGAATTCAAAACTTTGCATAAATAACTCAAACACCAAATCTATCCTAAAAATCACATATATCAGTGTTCAAAGATTATACAGCAAAATTCTACTAATGATGGTTTATATCCACAATGTTATTGGATTTGTACACAAAACTGTTAATCCTCACAGCAAATCAAAACCACAATGAGGTTCCACCTCACCCCGGTTAGAATGGCTCACATTCAGAAATCTACCAACAACAGATGCTGGTGAGGATGTGGGGGAAAAGGGACACTAACCCACTGTTGGTGGGAATGCAAACTGGTTAAGCCACTATGGAAGTCAGTCTGGAGATTCCTCAGAAACCTGAATATAACCCTACCATTCAACCCAGCCATCCAACTCCTTGGAATTTACCCAAAGGAAATTAAATTGGCAAACAAAAAAGCATTCTGCACCTTAATGTTTCTTGCAGCTCAATTCACAATAGCTAAGACCTGGAACCAACCCAAATGCCCAACAGTAGACTAGATAAAGAAATTATGGGACATGAACTCTATAGAATACTATACAACAGTCAAAAACAACAAAACCCAGTCATTTGCAACAAGATGGAGGAATTTGGAAAACATCCTGCTGAGTGAATTAAGCCAGTCCCAAAGGGACAAATATCATATGTTCTCCCTGATCAGCGACAACTAACTGAGCACCAAAGGGGAAACTTGTTGAAGTGAAATGGACACTATGAGAAACAGTGACTTGATCAGCTCTTGTCCTGACTGTTGATGTACAATGTAATACTTTATCCATTTTAGTATTTTTTTTGTTCTAGTACCATTGGTTGGACTCTGTAATTAACACACAATTATTCTTAGGTGTTTAAATTTTAACTGAAAAGTGATCCCTGTTAGGAATTTGGAAAACATTATGCTGAGTGAAATAAGCCAATCCCAAAGGGACAAATACCACTTGTTCTCCTTGATAGGTGACAACTAACTGAGCACCAAAAAGAAAACCTGTTAAAGTGAAATGAACACTATGAGAAACAGTGACTTGATCAGCCCTCACCCTGACTGTTGATGAGCAGCTTAATATGTTATCCCTCTTAGTATTTTTTTTGTTTGTTCTACTTAATACTGTAATCAATACACAATTCTTCTTAAGTTCTGAAACTTAACTGAAAAGTGTTTGCTGTTAAATATGAGTGGGAATAAGAGAGGGAAGAGATGTGCAATTAGGGACATGCTCAAGCTGACTTACCTCAAACAGTAGAGTTAGAAACATACCAGGGGATTCCAATTCAATCCCATCGAGGTGGCATGTACCAATGCCATCTCACTAGTCCCAGTGATCAATTTCTGTTCACAATTGATCATAATGATAGGACTAAGAACCAAAGGGATCACAGAAACAAGAATAGTGTCTGCAAATACTAGCTGATAGAATCAAAAAGGGAGAGAACGATCCAACATGGGAAGTGAGATACACAGCAGACCCATAGAATGGCAAATGTCCTAACAGCACTCTGGCCTGTATCTCTACATATTAAGTAGACTAAGGCACAGAGAATCTGGCTTCCTAATTAATAGTATCTAGCTGGTGAGTAGTTTAACCTGAATTTGCCCAAGGTCTACATGACCAAGGCCAATTTGATAGTATAGCATATGCTTAGAATTAGGCTCCCATGAGATGCAAAAAGAAATTTTTTTTTAGATTTATTTACTTATTTGAAAGGCAGAGTGAAAGAGAAAGAATGACAGACACTCTGAGGGAGGCAGAGAGATCATCAATGTGCTGGTTTACTCCCTCAAAAACCTGCAACAGCCAGGACTAAGCCAGGCGTAAGCCAGAAGCAAGGCACTCCATATGGGTCTCCCACATGGGTGACTAAAGCCAAATACTTGGACCACCATCTATTCTCTTCCTCTCTTCCAAGTACACTAGGAGCAAGCTGGGTAAGAAGCATGGACTAGGCAGAACTTGAACCAGGCACTCTTATATGGGATAGAGATGTCCCAAGTGACACCATATTTGAAGAAATAAATGATTTGATAAGTTAACTAATGACCTCCAAACTGTGAATACTTGTCATAAATTCCTTGCTTATCCCCAAGTCCTAGTAATTTTTAATCATCGTGAGAATCACATTAAAGTATTAGTCAAATGTTATTTCTATCTTGTTGAATAGCAGTTTATGCTTCACTTATTTATTAACCTTTCTAGAGTTTATTTATTTTCTTTTCTTTTCTTTTTTTTTTTTTTTTGAAAGGCAGAGTGGACAGTGAGAGAGAGAGACAGAGAGAAAGGTCTTCCTTTTTCCGTTGGTTCACTCTCCAATGGCTGCCGCGGCCCGCGCGCTGCAGCCGGCACACTGCGCTGATCCGATGGCAGGAGTCAGGTGCTTATCCTGGTCTCCCATGGGGTGCAGGACCCAAGGACTTGGGCCATCCCCCACTGCACTCCCTGGCCACAGCAGAGAGCTGGCCTGGAAGAGGGGCAATCAGGACAGAATCCGGCACCCCGACCGGGACTAGAACCCGGTGTGCCAGCGTTGCAGGTGGAGGATTAGCCTATTTGAGCCGTGGCACCGGCCAACCTCTCTAGAATTTATTTCATTTAATAGGTAAGTTCTTCTCAGCCAATATTTCTTTATTTTCTTTAAATGTTTCTGTACTGCTAAAAAAGATGTTCAGAAAATGGTTATTACAATGAATGCTTACCTTCAATGTTTACAGGCATTACTGTGCAGCACTAGTTGTCAGATCAAAGAAGCAGCACATCATATTTTGTGCACTTAAGCTGGACTATACCCACTTGACTACACTAATTCGTCAAGTACACTGCAGTCAACCACGTTCAGACATTAGCTATGAGTATAAGAAGCAAGTAAGATTAAATATAAATTTTTACACATCACATATTTCCAGAATTAGAAGTTCCTAATGTCAAACTTTGCCATTTCCAATGCTTCTATGCTTCTATGACACTATGCTAGAATCCAGCACCACAGAGCTACCCACGTTCAGTTCATTGGCTGGTGTAGGAAAGAAAAATGAATCTAGAGGATCACCTCTGAGGAGATAAACTCGCCTCTCAGCCTTATGGTGACAGTGCCCTCACTCTACTTGCCTTCCCTGAAACTTCAATTTCTTGTTGTGTTGGAAGTTCTCTCTCAAGTGAGTGATAGGCCACTCAAATGAACCCCTGAAACTTCCTCTGCTTTGCCCAACCCACTGTCTTTTAGCACTGAATTGATTACCCAAATCATGTATGGCCTCCAGATTGATGCTGAATAGAGTTTGCAGCTGAGAGCCCTACTGCTATCAACTAGCAGTAGATAATGAACATACTTGATACTGGCATCTCCTTGAACAATCCTAAGTTTACATAGTCCTTAGGGACTGTACACTGAATTCCGCTGAAGAAATCAGCAATAGATATTAGGCCATTGCTCCTTACCCATTTCATCTTCCCCTGAGTCCAGCTTATTTACTATACTCTAGAATCTAATCAAAATATTTCTAATCAAGAAATATCTGTGTGGTCATACTTTGAAGCATCCCTGCTGCTCTAAACACATAGCATTGAGAAATAAATAAAAAAGAGAAATAAAACAAACTTCATCCAGAAGCAAACACAAAATGAAATGAACCAAACCAAAAACAAGCTGGCGCCGTGGCTCACTAGGCTAATCCTCCGCCTTGCGGCGCCGGCACACTGGGTTCTAGTCCCGGTCGGGGCGCCGGATTCTGTCCCGGTTGCCCCTCTTCCAGGCCAGCTCTCTGCTGTGGCCAGTGAGTGCAGTGGAGGATGGCCCAAGTGCTTGAGCCCTGCACCCCATGGGAGACCAGGATAAGCACCTGACTCCTGCCATCGGATCAGCGTGGTGTGCCGGCTGCAGCGCACGGGCCGCGACGGCCATTGGAGGGTGAACCAATGGCAAAGGAAGACCTTTCTCTCTGTCTCTCTCTCTCACTGTCCACTCTGCCTGTCCAAAAAAAAAAAAAAAAAAAAAAAAAACACCACAGAATATTTGGATATTTGGTTTATGTTCTACACCTTTAAAAAACCATCTTTGAGCTAACCATCCTAAGCAGTCCTTGTTGGTTGTTTGTTAAACCACACCAAATCAGCCAGTTCACATTTATCCTAACTGACAAAATTTTCAGTGAATTCTTTCTACAAATAAATGAATTTTACTACTGCCCCCAAACCACCTAGCAAAGTTCTATAAATTTACTACATACATACCTATATACATACATTTGTAGTTAATTCTTCCTTTATAGTATGTCTGCTATAAAATATTATCTTAGATCAGACATGTTGGAAAATATGAAAACCATTCTTTGCACATAAGTGGGAATAGAATAGCTTTCAGATTGGGCGTTACCTGGGATAGCCTCCCATTCCTTATCTCAATTGATTATTTAGAATTCCAATGCTTGATGGCTTCACGGTGCCTAATGTAGGTCATGGCCCACAAATGCAAATGCCAATGAAATTAGAAAAGTAATAAAAATGAATTAAATGAATTAGGGAAGCTGTGTCCATAGCAATGAGTAGCGTTGAGGATGTGATCATCTGAAAAGTTTACATTTTGCCCAATGGGATGTCTATCACTCATCACAACTGAATGTTCTCATAAAGGAAGTCTGGTTTACTATTTCTAGACCAGATCTTCTAATTTGTAAGAAAAGATAGAAATATGAATGTTATATATCATTTCCAGTTAAACATATACTAAATATAATTTTTAAAAATCATCTACAGCTGGCACTGTGCCAATCCGAAGCCAGAAGCCGGATACTTCCTCCCGGTCTCCCATGCGGTGCAGGGACCCAAGCACTTGGGCCATCCTCTGCTGCCCTTCCGGGCAACAGCAGAGAGCTGGACTGGAAGAGGAGCAACCAGGACTAGTACCTGGCGCCCCAACCGGGATGAGAACCCCGGGTGCTGGCACTGCAGGATTAGCCTATTGAGCTGCGGCGCCAGCCATGAGTTATCATTTAAAGCTAAATAAAATGATCCACATTTTGTCCTACTGGGTTAGCTATTTTAAAGTATAATGTCTACTTATAGTTGTAATCTACAATGTGAAACTTTTTTTGATTTTACTGTTGTAGGCAAAATCAAGTTTATAGTTATCTAAAAATAAAAATACTGATATATTTTAGAAACTTCTAGATATTTCTTATACATGAAAAAGGAAGAACTAATATTAAATGCCATTTTCTTTCCATCAATCATCACAGTTTCTAGGTGAATCAACTTTCAATATTTTAACAAGTTAACCAGAGTTCTTTAACCAAATTAGGAAATAATCTTGGTGAAATGTTCTGTGCAAACTCCTTACAAGATATATAATAGATATCATATTACCAATGCAGAAACTTAATGAATGGAAGATGAGAACTAAAAATGACTGGATGCAGTTTTCCTAAGACCCAGAAATTATTCTAAACTATGATATCTAACTTTCTTGCTGTCTCTAATCTTTGTACTCACTACTGATTTCCTGTGACCTTGAGTAGGGCTGGCATATAATATTTGCTTTATTTTGTTAGTTGAGTGAATAAATGAATAAAATTAAATAAGAGAGAAATTAGAAAAGCAAATGTTGATAGTGTCATAAAATCAAACCCCATTCAGACCATCAGGAAGCATAGACACAGGCATCTTAAAAGGAAAACTTGTATACCTAGAGACAAATATGGAAAGTTGTGTCAAGGAATACTGGGTGTCAATCTGAATGGGAGAATATCATGAGTGAACTCCAAAGCACATAGTTAGAAATAATCAGAGATGATTGAGAGTATAAGTGTATTCCTAATTCTTCCTTTAAAAGAAGTGTTAGATTATAGCTATGTTTCATAGGCTGGGACAAATGTGCCATGATTCGAATTACAGGAAATCTAAGTAATGAGTGCTGTACTGTGAGATCTTCAGTCATTGCTTTTACCCCTCCTTTAGTGATTGTATTTGCCATTGACAGTGTGGTCAGAGAGAATAGTACCACAGAATTCAGTATCTTACTAATTAATCCTATTAAATGCATAAATTGGTCAAGCAAAATACCTAACAGCTTTAAAACATCACCTTTGGAAAAATAAAAAAAAAATTGATGCAAGGTCAATGAAGCCACTAGTAGTGTCTTATCAATAAACTGAACAATATATTCAATGACCTTTTAGATCAATGGAGTGACTGTATAAAGAACCATGGTTAACAAGCAAACATAGTTGCCAATTTAATCATATCAATATCAATGTAGGAATGAAAAATGGGCCCTATGTTCCCAGTGAGTTTCCTTGGGAGCAGATTAATAAGTTAAATACGATTATGATTCTTAGGTAGAATGAGAATCAGCATTAGATAAGAGTAAATAACAGGGCCTGCTGGTCACCTGATAGTATTGCAAAAATGTGACTCTCTACTGAGACTCATGAATCAGACTGTTTCATAAACAAAGCATGAATGTGCTTTCCCACTCAGTGAATGCATATTATCAGACAGACATTGTTTCTGGTTAGTGTACACATCTTCAATCTGATTCTACCTTTGTGTGTAGACACTGGTTATGATTTGGTCTAATGAAATTAGCTCACTTCTTATGTAGTGTAGCATTTTTTCATTTCATTAATGACCAAAATAGACTCCAAGTTTTATACAGATTTGTTTTTGTGGTGGAGTGTCGCTCCCCGTCTTCGTGGAGGAACGACACAGGACCCTGCGCTGTTCTTTTGTCTGCTCGGCCCTCCCGGGTTTGCTGCTGGTTCTTCCCGGGTTGGCTACCATCCCTCCACCTCCGTGGAGGGGCGGGCCCCCTGCCACTTTCCCCACTTCCGCAGGGGAGCGGCACACCGCCGGCCGGCTCTCTTGGGGGCTGCACAGGTGTTCCTTCAGATAGATGTTCCTCTTAGATGTTCCTGGTGCATGTTGTCTCTCTCCTCCTTTATAGTCCTCTTCCACCAATCCCAACTCTGCTACCCACACGCCGAGTACGCTGCTCTCCTCCAATCAGGAGCAGGTCCTGCTGTTTATTGGTTGAACTGGAGGC
Organism: Oryctolagus cuniculus; assembly: GCF_964237555.1. NCBI lineage: Eukaryota > Metazoa > Chordata > Mammalia > Lagomorpha > Leporidae > Oryctolagus > Oryctolagus cuniculus. The sequence continues at coordinate 56,700,433 of NC_091436.1, read as the reverse complement.
AGCTGTGTAGAAGCTGTTTCCTCCTCTCCCAGCGCCATATTGTGGGAGAGCAGATGCATAGAATAAGTCTTAATTCCAGTAACTTAGTCTAGTCCGAGTTGCTCCCCACAGTGGAGTGCACACGCAGCCCTGATTGCATCTTTATCTCTGTAAAGAAACCCTCTATTACTCAAGGAACATTTGAGGACAGATGGGCATTCCCAGAAAAAGGGGACCAGACAGGAGAGACTGAAATAAGAAGTGACTATACTAAGCGTATCTGAAGGCTCATGGCAGATGCAATATACTTTAGTAAGTGGATGCTGATGACGCTTCCCTCAGATTAAAAAGTGTGACAGTAGCTGAGCCACATATATATTTTTAAAGATTTTATTTACTTATTTGAGAGGTGGAATTACACACATAGAGAGGGAGAGACAGAAAGGTCTTCCATCCACTGGTTCACTCCCAAATGGCCACAATAGCTGGAGCTGGGCTAATCCAAAGCCAGGAGCCAGGAACTTCTTTCAGGTCTCCCACGTGGGTGTAGGGGCCCAAGCACCTGGGCCATCTTCTGCTGCTTTCCTAGGCCATAGCAGAGCCAGATTGGAAGAGGAGCAGCCAGGACTAGAACCAGCAATCATATGGGATGCTGGCGCCACAGACCGAAGCTTAGCCCACTACGCCACAGTGCAGACCCCTAAGTCGAATATTGTGATCACTTAAACATCAATTCAGTTGTACTAAAAAGTGAATATGATATTCTGCTGCTTCTTATCCAACAGTTAGGCTGTAGATGCAGCATAATAGGATGAGAAGAATATTGAATCCACAAAATTTTGAAAACTGAATTCTTTTAAAAGTTATTTTATCAACATATCATAATCATTCTCTTCCCTTCCATATTCTCTATGAGCTAGAGTCAAAGTTTATATCCAGAGAGCTACCAAAAACTTACTGAGTGTTCCACTACCAATTATATTGTCATTTTTCCATTAACTTTTTTTGGTACTTTTGTCAAAAATCAGTTGATTGTAAGTAGGGTATGTTTCTGGCTTGATTTGGGTTATAATGTATATATTTTGTTGAAATATTAATTATACTACATAAAATGTCCAAGTGTTACATGTTAATACAATTTGTTTAATTAAGAATATTAAAAACAGTGTCAACAATATATTGTATTATATATCATATTTACTTCTCACAGCTGATGTAGAAGTCCTACACTTTAAATCAATGTTTATGGAACTGAATATACTTGAGTAAATATAATGATTAGTGATGAACATCTGGCCCAGCAGCTGGGATGATGATTGGGATGTCAGCACCCTAATCAGTCTGTAGCACAATTCGATTCCCGATTCCGCTCCTCGTTCCGACTTCCTGCCAACACAGATCCTGGGAAACAAGAGGTGATGGCGCCTGCTGCCCATCTAGGAGACCTGACGGGAACCTCTAGTTCCTGGCTTGAGCTTGGCCCGGCTTCAGTTGCTTTGGGCACTGGTGGAGTGAACTAACAAAATTGAAATTTTTGTCACTCCGCCTTTCAAATAAAAAATACAATTTTTTTATTTTTAAATTTAAAATAAAAATGATAGCTTGATTATTTTACAACACTGTAAATGGAAGATATTTATTCTCATTTAAGATTGGGAAATTTTGACTTATTTTTCAATGAATTACATGTTTGGGGTTGGTGCTGTGGTGTAGCGGGTAAAGCCCCTGCCTGCAGTGCCAGCATCCCATATAGGCATTGGTTCAAGTCCTGGCTGCACCAGTTCCGATCCAGCTCTCTGCTACGGCCTGGAAAAACAGTATAAGATGGCCCAAGTCTTTGGGCCTCTGCACCCATGTGGGAAATCTGGAAGAAGCTCCTGGCTCCTGGCTTCGGATCAGCACAGCTCCAGCTATCGTGGCCTTCTGTAGAGTGAACCAACAGATGGAAGACCTCTCTCTCTCTCTGTTTGCCTCTCTGTCTCTGTAACTCTACCTAACAAATAAATAAATAAATCTTTTAAAAAATTAATAAATCATATATTGAGCTTTAATATATTTAATTTAAAAACACATATATTGTGTAAAAGTTCAGTATATGTTAAAAGTATGTAATGTGTGAGATAACAATGTGCGATTAAAACGGAGTAAGCAGATTGAAACAAACAAACAATTTAATTAATCTCTGCAAAATTTTGAGACAGATTGGCATTGTTGCACAGCAAGTTAAGCTGCTGCTGGGGATGCCAGCATCCCATATCAGAGCATCCATGTGAGTTCTGTCTGTTCCATTTCTGATCTAGCTCCCTGCTAAGGCACCTGGGAAAGCAATGCCCTGCCTCCCACAAGCGAGACCAGAATGGAGTTCTGTGCATCTAATTTTGGCCTGTCCCAGGCTTGGCCGTTGCATCATTTGGTAAATGAACTAACAGATGGAAGATCTTTTTCTCTCTCTTTCTCCCCTCTCTGTCGCTCTGCCGTATAAATAAATAAAAATAAATAAACCATCAACATTTTTTTATTTGGGAAAATCTTTGTAAGTTTGATAATCCAATAGAGAGGCTTCTGTTTAGTGGTGTATGTTTTTAGGAATTTCTTTTTTAGGGTTTAAAAAAACAAAATTAAATCATGAATAATTCATTTAGCTCATGTAATAAATTTGGATACTTACATACAACACGTTAATGTATTTTTTATTTTATTTTTTTTATTTGACAGGCAGAGTTAGACAGAGAAAGAGAGAGAAAGGTCTTCCTTTTGTTGGTTCACTCCCCAAATGGCTGCTATGGCTGGCACGCTGTGGCCAGCGGGCCACGCCAATCCGAAGCCGGGAGCCAGGTGCTTCCTCCTGGTCTCCCATGTGGGTGCAGGGACCCAAGGACCTGGGCCATCCTCCATTGCACTCCCGGGCCACAGCAGAGAGCTGGACTGGAAGAGGAGCAACCGGGACTAGAACACAGCGCCCATATGGGATGCCGGCGCCACAGGCGGAGGATTAACCAAGTGAACCACGGCGCCGGCCCCTACATTAATGTATTTTACTATAGTTGTTTTTATGGCTTAACATAAGTATGTATAAGCTGTTATATAGGCCAACACTGAGAACTATTAGGTGGTTGCATAACTAAGAAGTGTACTTTCTACATTTTGATGTAATGATTGATTAAATAGCATTCATGAAGAAGACTCATTTTGGGGCTCATGTTTCCTTGCTGTGAGAAAACTGTCCATAAGTCATTTTTTCAGATTTCAAAACTGAGAAAATTTATTTCTAAATCCTGGTGGTTTCATCACCTGAGCTCTTTTCACCATGTGATTATTTAAGTGAGTAAACTTAGTACCCTCCAAGTGCCAAGGGTCTTTAGTCTCCTCAAGAAGCTTAGTTTTGAAGAGAGAGGAAGAAAATTGGTGAAATCCTAAATGGACTCAGTGCTTGGCTTTCATATTGCATGACAAATCTAATTGTCTACCAGTTATCCTGTTACTGAATAACATGAATGGCATCAGTGTAAAATATGAGTATAATTAAATGATTTTTCCACAGTCATGTGTGTGCTTTGGTGTCTGTCAATGACTAATTGAGTTTATGTTGAAGTAAAGGAGGTCTGGGTAGCTTTATGCATGTCCTGGAATTACCACACGAAAACTAATTCAACTGTAAGAAGACACAGAGAAATATTTTGCATTACCTTTTAGAACTGAGAAACTGCATTAATTTTCTTACATACTCAGATGCCAGATTTTACATAAATTTATGGAATATAGTCATCACATTTTTATAAGAAAATTAAATAAATTAGCTAAAAGTGCTGTTAGTGAAGGCAAGCATGAAGAAAACAGCAAAATCTTATTTATAAAAATGCCATTGACTTTCATTATAATGGGGTGTTTTGATTGTGTAAGGGTACTTTGAATCTAAAGGAAATGACTGGTTCTTTTATTTTTAAATTTTATTGGTTATACAAGTTTCATGTATTTTATATAAACAGATTTAGATAAAACAACCCTTATAGCTTTATCCTTAATCATAGACTGGTTTAAAATTATTTAATTCGTGTCAATTTATTTTCTCAGGCTATTTTCTTTGTATCTATGGTACTGACTAAAAAATGTAATTTGCATAAAAATCTAGGTAGCATGTATTCTGGAAATAGAAGTGCTTGCTCTGCTGAATTAACCTCTTTGCTATGGATAGGGAGGCTGCTATAATAGATTCAGAGTTAAACTATATGTCTGGGCTAAGGTCCTGAATGGGCTAATGTCCATTAACAATCAACAAATTAGTGAATTGCCTTTATTGAAATTTCTTTTCTCAACCTAATGGTTTGTTTAACTGATGGCTGATGTGACCATTAGGAGCTATTAGCATGTTAAGAGGGCATTAAATAAAGCCAACAGTTGGCCTTAAAAACAAAGGGAAAAACAGAGCACAATTTATTATTTTGCTAGGCTAAGCAAGCATGGTTTCAAGGCATTACTGCATTCTAACAATGCCAGTATTCATCTGCTGAATAAATATTCCATTGGGTTAAGGACAAAAGAATCAGCAAATCTAGGATCTACTGAACTTCTGATTGTTGAGGCATATTAGCTGATTTGTAAACATTATTTGAACTATACCTATACTATATTCACCTAAAATCTCATATTGTGTTGGAGTTCTTTCAAATATCATTATTGTGGATTAGGAAAATGCATATTGAAAACTAATGTGGGAGAAATTATCTTATAATGAAGTTAATTTCAAATGTACCCCATTTAGTATCTGTTGAAATAAAGGAGACCCAGAAGCCTTTCATACAGTTAAATGCTCAACATTCTTATGTCAATTCTTTTCTATGTCATATTTATTTAGCTTGCCATTCCTGTTTAATTTTAAATTTTAAACTTATTTTTTACTTATTTGAAGGGAGGGAGAAACAGAAAGGTATGGAGAGGAGAAAGAGAGATTTCTTCCAGTGGTTCACTTCCCAAATGTCTGCAATAGTTGGGGCTGGACCAGATAATAGGAGCTTGCAAGTTAGTCCAGGTACCCCACATGGATGGCAGGAAAACAACTTCTAGAGCCATTTCATGCTGCTCCCAGAATGTGCCTTAGCATGAAGCTGAAATCACAAGCAGAGCCAGATGCAAACCAGGCACTCTTATTTGGGATGTGGGTGTCCCAAGAGGTGACTTAACCACTACACTGAACACCCCCATCTCGTCTCTGCTATTGTTTTCATACCTGGAAAAGCAGACCTAGTAGTGTCATATAAAAGTGCTGGAAAGAATCTGTTTCCATTGTCCTGTTTCAATTTCTTATTTAAATGCCTGCCAATTTTTGCAGTTGTTTTATTTCTAATAATAAATCAGTAAAGAATTGGGAATTTTTAAATCTGTGTTTTGTGACTTCCAGAAGCAGATGGAGCTAATGGCATTTCTAGTCGGCTCTCTGAACATTGCCTTAGAGGTGTGGTCCCATTATTCATCTGGATTTGAATTTTTATTGATTCAATACTTATTGATCATCACCATACGCCAGGCACTCTTCTAGGCACTAAAGTTATTTATTTAACTCAGCAGAAAGAAGATTCTCTCTAAAGAGCTTGTCAATCTCACATTCTAGGAGAGGGGGATAGATGACAGACAATGAACTGAAGTTAGAAGGATGTTAAAATAGTCTAAGTGCTATAAACAAGAGAGCATAATGATGGAAGGGAGAAAAGGAGCATTCCCAATAGTGATCTTTTTTCCCTTAAGGAGATCATGGTACTAGCACCAAAATTTAAAGGAGATAAGAGAATTTAGCTTTTTTGATAGAGGGAAGAACACTAGTGTAAGCACCTAATGCAGGGATGTGTTTGATATTTTCAATGAGGGAGAGGATATATATAGGAAAAGAAGCCAGAGTGTCAATCAGGGAGGGCATTATAGTTCATTGGAAGAAATGCGGTTTTCACTTTAAGCATGACTTCCTCCGTGTTTTAGGAGGGTCAGTCAGATGCAATGCTAAGAGCATACTGCAAGAGGGCAAAGGGTCCATTAAAGGAGGCCTGGTAAGAATTCAATTGCAGTGATCCCAGAGAAAGATAGAATATGCCTGCTTATGGAATAGGAGCTTAACAGAACATGAAAAGTAGTGAAAAGCAGCCTGATTCTGCATATTTTTAAAAGGTAGAACCAACAAAATTTGAATTGCATGTAGGGGAGAAATCAAAGATGGCTTGAAGTTTTCTGGCATAAGGGACTGAGAACTGAATTCATACCACTTGAATTGGGAAAAATAATGGAGTAGAGTTTTCATTTAATATGTTGTGGAGCTGACAGAGTTAGCAAATAGAAATACAGGACAGAGTTAAATGTGTGTGTTTTTAAAGCTTTTATTTAACAAATGAAAATTTTATAGGGACAGCTTTAGGAATATAGTGGTTCTTCCCTGCATACCTGCCATCCCACCTCTACTCCTGTCCCACCTCCTACTCCCTCTCCCATCCCATTTTTCATTAAGATTCATTTTTAATTAGCTTTATACACAGAAGACCAACTCCAAACTAAGTAAAGACTCCAACCATTTGAACCCCTCCCCCCACACAAAATATAAAGTACTGTTTGAGAACAAGTATTTATTTATTTATTTATATATATATTTTTGAAAGGCAGAGTGGACAGTGAGAGAGAGAGTGAGACCGAGAGAAAGGTCTTCCTTTGCTGTTGGTTCACCCTCCAATGGCCGCTACAGCCGGCGCACCGCGCTGATCCGAAGCCAGGAGCCAGGTGCTTCCTCCTGGTCTCCCATGGGGTGCAGGGCCCAAGGACCTGGGCCATCCTCCACTGCCTTCCCGGGCCACAAAAGGGAGCTGGCCTAGAAGAGGGGCAATTGGGACAGAATCCGGCACCCCAACCGGGACTAGAACCCTGTGTGCAGGCGCCACAGGTGGAGGATTAGCCTATTGAGCCATGGCGCCGGCTAAAAACGAGTTTTACAGTTAACTCTCATAGTATAACTCATTAAGTACAGAGGTCCTACATGGGGAGTAGGTGCACGGTGACTTCTGTTGTTAATTTAACAATTAACACTCTTAGTTATTACATCAGTGATCACCCAAGGCTCTTGCCATGAGCTGCCAAGGCAATGGAAGCCTTTTGAGTCCACAAACTCTGTCAGTATTGAGGCAGGGCCATAAGCAAAGTGGAAGGTCTCTCCTTCCTTCAGAGAAAACTACATTTTTCTTTGATGGCCCTTTCTTTCCACTGGGGCCCCACTCACAGAGAACTTTCATGTAGGACTCTTTTATTTTTTGTCATTGTGTCTTGGCTTTCCATGCCTGAAATGTTCTCATGGGCTTATCAGCCAGTCCAGAGTGCCTTAAGGGCTGATTCTGAGGTAGAGTGCTGTGTAGGGCATTTGTCATTCTATGAATCTGTTGTATGGACTGCCTTCCATGTTGGAATATTCTCTGCTTCTTAATTCTATCTATTGTTATTATCATACACTTGTTCTTATTTATGTGATCGTTTAACACTTAATCTTATCTATATGATCAAACACTGAATATGATCACTTTAACATGTGATATAGCATTATTACCACCCAGCTTAATGGGATTTGGAATACCATGGCAAGGGTTTAGATTTACCCTTAGGGGTAAATCCATGGGAATGTGTGCATAACAGTACAGCTCAACCCTCTCTTATTCCCACTCATATTTTTTTCTTGGATCTATTTTCAATTGACTTTATATGCCTATGATTAATTCCATGTTAAGTAAAGAGTTCAACCAATAGTATTAAGTAAAACAAACAAAATAATAATAATAAAAAACCCTGTTCTTTGACAGTCAGGACAAGGGCTGATCAAGTCATTGCTTTTCATAGTGTCAATTTCACTTCTACAGGTTTTCTTTTAGGTGCTCTGTTAGTAATCAGAGATCAGGGAGAACATAAAGTATTTGTCCCTTTGGAACAGGCTTATTTCACTTAAGTATGATATTTTTCAGATTCATCAATTTTGTTGCAAATGACAGGCTTACATTTTTTTTTTTACTGCTATGTAGTATTCCATACAGTACATATGCCATAATTTATTTTTCCAGTTTTCTGTTGGTGGGCATTAAGAGTGAATCCATGTCTTAGCTATTGTGAATTAAGCTGCAATGAACATGGGGGTTCAGATAACTCTTTTATTTGCTGATTTCATTTCTCTTGAGTAAATTCCAAGGAGTGGGATGACTGGGTCTATGGTAGGACTATATTCAGATTTCTGAGGTATCTCTAAACTGTTTTCCATAGTGGTTTTACCAGTTTACCTCCCACCAACAATGGTTTAGGGTACCTTTTCCCCCACGTCCTCTCCAGCAGTTAGTTTGTTGATTTTTGTATGAAAGCCATTCTAACTAGGGTGAGGTGATACCTCATTGTGTTTTTGATTTGCCTTTCCCTTATGTCTAGTGACCCTGAGCATTTTTTCATGTGTCTGTAGGCCATTTGGATTTCCTCTTTTGAGAAATGTCTGTTTAAGTCCTTTGCTCATTTCTTGACTGGGTTGTTTTGTTTGTTGATTGTTTTGATCACTTTATGTATTCTGGTTATTAAGCCTTTAACAGTTGTATGGTTTGCAAATAATTTCTTCCAATCTGTTGGTTGCCTCCTCACTTTTCTTTCTTTTGCAGTACAGAAGCTCCTTAATTTGATGTGATCACATTTGTTAATTTTGGCTTTTATTTATTGCATCTGGGGATTTTTCCAGGAACTTGTTGCCTGTGCCAATGTCTTGCAGTGTTTCCCCAATGCTCTCTAGTAATTGGATGGTATTAGGTTGTATATTTAGGTCTTTAATCCATTTTGAATGGATTTTTGTGTAAGGTGTAAGGTAGGGGTTCTACTTCATATTTCTGCATGTGGCAATCCATTTTCCCCAGCTCCGTTTAAGAGACTGTCCATGCACCAAGGAATGGTTTTAGCTCTTTGGTTAAATATAAGTTGTTTGTAGATGCTTGGATGATTTATGGTGTTTCTATTCTGTTCCATTGGTCTATCCATCTATTTCTGTACCAGTTCCAGGCTATTTCGATTATAACTGCCTTGTAGTATTTGTTCAAATCTGATATTGTAATATCTCTGGCTTTGTTTTTGTTGTATAAGATTGCTTTGGCTTTTCAAGGTCTCTTGTGTTTCCAAATGAATTTCAGCATCATTTTTTTCTAGATCTGAGAAGATATCGTAAGTATTTTAATTGGTATTGCATTGAATCTGCTTAGTAATTTCAGTAGGTGGACATTTTGATGATATTGATTTTTCTAATCCAAGAACATGAAAGTTTTTTCCATTTTTTTGTGTCTCCTATTTCTTTAATGTTTTATAATTCTCAAAATAGAGATCTTTGACATCCTTGGTTAAATTTATTCCAAGATATTTGATTTTTTGTAGCTATTGAGAATGTGATTAATCCTAAAAATTATTTCTCAGCTGTGTATTGTCTGTGTATACAAAAGCTGTTGTTTTTTGTGTTTTGATTTTATATCCTGCTATTTTAAAAGCTCTTCTATGAGTTCCAGGAGTCTATTAGTGGAGTCTATTGGGTCTTCTACACACAGAATCATACCATCTGCAAATAGGGATCATTTGAGTTCATCTTTATTGAGTTGAATGCCATAAATTTCTTTTTTCTTCCTTGATGGCTCACACTAAAACTTCCAGGATTATAATGAATAGCAATGGTGAGAGTGAGCATGCTTGTCTAGTTCTGGATCTCAGTGGGCATGCTTCCAACTTTTCCCCATTCAGTAGGATGCTGGCCATGGTTTTGACATAAATTGCCTTGATTGTGTTGAGGAATGTTCCTTCTAAAACCAAATTTTCTTAGAGTTTTCATCATGAAAGGGTTATATTTTGTCAAATGTTTTCTCTGCATCTATTGAGATAATCATATGGTTTTTGTTCTTCATTTGTTAATGTGAGTTTCACATTGATTGAGTTGCAAATGTAGAATCATCCCTGCATACCAGGGATAAATCCCACATGGTTCAGGTGAATGATCTTTCTGATGTGTTGTTGGATTCAATTGGCCAGAATTTTGTTGAGGATTTTTGCATCTACGTTTATCAGGGAAATTGGTCTGTAGTTCTCTTTCTCTGTTGCATCTTTTTTGGGTTTAGGAATTAAGGTGATGCTGGTTTCATAGAAAGAATTTGGGAGGATTCCCTCCCTTTCAATTGTTTTGAATGATTTGAGAAGAATTGGAGTCAGTTCTTCTTTAAATGTCTGGTAGAATTCAGCAGTGAATCCATCCCGTCCTGTGCTTTTCTTTGTTGAGAGGGTCTTTATTGCTGATTCATTTTCCGTCTTGATTATGGTTCTGTTTAGGTTTTCTATGTCTTCATGGTTCAATTTAGGCAGGTTGTATGTGTCCAGAAATCTATCCATTTCTTCTAGCCTTCCCAGTTTGTTAGCACAGCTCTTCTAGTAATTTATGATGATTTTTTTTTTTATTTCTGAGGTGTCTGTTGTTACAGTTCCTTTTTCATCTCTAATTTTATTGATTTGGGTCTTCTTCCCATACTTGGATTTCTCCAGATTTGGGAAGTTTCCTGTTATTTCATTAAGCAGTTCTTCTAATCCTTTCTTTCCATACCTTCTGAAATTTCTAGGATCCATATGTTTGATCATTTGATAGAATCTTGTAGAACTCCAATCCTGGTTTTTAATTTTCTAATTTCTTCTTCTTTTATTTATTTTGACTGCATTATTTCCAGAAATTTGTCTTCTAGTCCTGATATTATTTCTTCTGTTCACTATTCTATTATAAAGGTTTTTCATTGCACTTTTATTTGATCTATTCACTATTGAATTCTTCATTTCTAGTATTTCATTCTGACTTCTCTTTAATATCTCAGTTTCTTGGAAGTGCTTTTCTTTTAGATCATGAATTTGTTTCTGATTGATTCTAAGTAGTCTGACGATTAATTTTCTTTCTTTTTTTTTTTTTTTTTTTTTTTTTTTTTTTTTTTTACTGGCAAAGTGGACAGTGAGAGAGAGAGAGACAGAAAGAAAGGTCCTCCTTTTCCATTGGTTCACCCCCCAATGGTCGCTGCAGCTGGTGCGCTGCGGCCATTGCACCACACTGATCAGAAGCTAGGAGCCAGGTGCTTCGCTTCTCCTTGTCTCTCATGGGGTGCAGGGCCCAAGGACTTGGGCCATCCTCCACTGTACTCCCTGGCCACAGCAGAGAGCTGGCCTGGAAGAGGAGTAACCAGGACAGAATCCGGTGCCCCGACCGGAACTAGAACCCTGTGTGCAGGCGTCACAGGTGGAGGATTAGCCTATTGAGCTGTGGCGCCAGCTTGACGATTAATTTTCTGAGTTCATTTTCTGACATATCCTTAATCTCTTCTTCAGCTTCTATAATTGAAGAATTGTAATGTTCCTTTAGGTTGTTTCCTTATTCTTATTTAGGCTTTTTGCTTTGTTTTTCAGTACTTCTTGTTGCGTTTCCCTCTACTTTGTGTCTTTGTGCTTGTGGTGAGAGTTCCCTCTGCTATAAGCTCTTATGTGTCTGTGCATTGCAGGTGAAAGCACACAGCCCTGCCTCATGGTGTCCTGCTTACTTCTAGATCATGATGGGGATGGGTACGAGAGCTCTGGTGTGCTAATCCCCGCCTACTGGGGCTAGGCTCCCTTCTTACTGGTGCGTGAAACAAGTTTGAGTTTTTGACATTTAGGACTTCTCCTTTGTGCAGCTTGCGTGCTGGGGAGGAAATCACTGTGAAATGTTGTCATCCTTGTTCCTGGGTTGGGTGTGTTGTAAGGTGGCACCCACATTGATGGGCATGTGCACGGGAGGCAAATGTGGTAGCCCCCTGCTTACATTCAATATGTCTTCTCTCAACTAAGTGCAGGTCTGGTTAGGAGGACAGGGGAGACATATATGGATGGGACATGCCCAACCTCTTTGTTTTGTTCCCCTGTACCATTTCTTTCTTCCCACTTAGAACTTCAAATGCATTACGCCAGCCCCCCTGACCTATTGCTATGCGCTGCTTTGTGGAGCTGCAATTTCTCAAATTGTTTGTTGGTGGGAGGGTGGAGCCAGTTTCCCTATTCAGTATCTGTGTCACTCCTCCTCCATTTCCCTTTTTTTTGCTCCCTCAGTGTGGACCTGCCCAGTCTCTGTTGGACTCTTGGGCTTCTCTGTACAAATTTCTCATGGCTCTGTTGCCTGCTTGTATCCCTTCTACTTATTAACTATCTATCTTGCCCCATGTGACATGGACTGTCTCATTGCTATACTGCAATTTTGCAATTGCAAATGTGTGTTTAAATGTGTACTTAATCTGGCAACCTTGAAATGTTGATATTTAAGTGTCTATTGGACATCTAAATATGAATGTTACAAAGGAATTTGGATTTCTCAGTCTGAAGTGTCGGGCACAGCTGTAGACTGGCATTGTAACTGTGTGAATTGTAAATATGTAGATGGAATTTAAAACCATGAAGCTTATGACTAATTCAATAAAATATGTGAGTATAAATAATAACAGAAGTATTGTAGTGTTCTTACAATGCTATTTGAGGCATTTCAACATTTACAAAGATTTGGAAGAAGGAGAGAAGCGATACAGAAGACTGAAGATGAGAAACTAGAGTAGCAAAGAGAGAGAGTAAAAAAGAGAGAAGTATGTTAACAGTCCAATGGATAAAGTATTTAAAGGAGTAGAGGGTGATGCATTGTTATATGTGCTGAATGAGTAGTCCAACACAGAGGGGATTGTTGACAACTTAATAAACAGATTAATTTCTGAAGCCTTGTGAAGCCATGTCCTTGATTACATGGGGATGGTAGCTTCACCTAGACTAAATGAAGAAATGAACTTTCATATCTGTCATGAAGGCAGAAAATACAGTGATGCATGCTGGTGGGGAGCAGATGAGAAGCTGGAGATGGTGAAAGTTCTTTTATGATTACTTCAATTTTTTTCAGTAAAGTAGGACTCTTCATGGTTGGGACCTGGAATTTAAACCTAAAGAAGGTATAAGACATGTATGTAGGTTAGGATGTAACTAGACTGGCCAAGCCTGGTGTAGTTACCAGGAAGCATTAAAATTCCTCTTAATTTGCCGGTGTGATTGAAACCTAACTTCTCAGCATGGTTTTGTGTTATTCATTGTACTTCTTCATTGAAATAAGGTATCAGAGCCTTTATGGTGAAAATTAAAGTTAGAATTTTCAAAAGTGAGCATGAGCTACCAGGTTTTATGAAATTGGAATGAGAGATTTGTAAATGTATGACAGTCCATTATTTTCAGGCATTAATAGATAAGAATTCTTAAAGAATATTTTTAATTGGAGAATAAAGCTATTAAAGATTAAATTATCTTCTTAGAATTATACCTATGAAAGACATGAAATCTGTTCTTTTTATATTAATAAACATTTAAAAAGGACAATATATATAAATACTGTTTTAAAGGGTAGATTTGTATATTTATTACACATGAAATCATAAAGGGCTTGTGTGTCTGAGCTCTAGACCCTCAGAAGGACATAGTGGTTCACTTTCTGTTGAAGTCTGCTTTCTTTTCTAAATGTAGTTAACTGGCACTCTAAGATGAATCCTGATTATCTTTCTTGAATCTCAATGATAATTACAAAAATATATTTTAGTTCTATACCAAATAAGTTGTGCACTTGGTGAGGTACAATTGTTAAGCATACAGTTCTTAATCCTTTAATTTCTATTTACTTCTTTGATTTCTTCCAATAAGGTCAAGCTCTGAAAAATGCAAATAGCCTAAATTCCAAGATAGCAACCTGGCTATGTGATGCTGTAGCTCCCTGCTTCTTCAACTCTGTCAAAACTATAACTTTCTCCAAGAATAGCCTTTTCTGATAACAATCATGAAAAAAAATGGCCATTTTAAATGTATTTCATTGGGAAAAATTTACTTCTGTTTTAGACTCTGAGATAAAAATTTATCTTTTCTTTAGCGCTATGACAGTTTTTGTAAAATCATTAACTGTTACTCAACAGTGAAAGCTGGAGCCTATGCTGTGGTGCAATGGGTTAAGCCATGGTCTACAGCCTCCATATGGGCGCCAGTTTGAGTCTCAGTTGCTCCACTTCTCATCCAGCTCCTTGCTAGTGCACCTGGGGAAGCAGCAGAGGATGTATCAAGTCCTTGTGTTAAGGGAAAATGCAGAAATTATTGTTACCTTGGTTCTCTGTCTCACGTGGAAGAAGAATTTCCAAGCAGACAGCAGAGAGTATAAATCATATAGAATTTATGATAGAGAGAGAAAGAGACAGAGAGAGACAGAGAGAGAGAGGAAACTCTTCCATCCACTGGTTCACTACCCAACTGGCACAACAGCCAGGGCTAGGTCAGGCTGAAGCCAGGAGATAGGAAGTCCTTCCACGTCTCACACATGGGGCAGGAGTCCAATCCTTGAGCCATTTTCTGCTGCTTTTCTCAAGCCATTAGCAGGTAACTAGATTGGAAATGGAGCCACTAGGACAAAAATCAGCTCCCATATGAGATGTCAGGGTTGCTGATGGTGGCTTAACCTGCTACGCCACAATGCTGTTGCCATGTAGAATGTTTTTAAAATGGATTTTATTTAAAGCAGGATGAGAATGCAAAATGATGATGAAGGAGATATTCTCCTTAGGGTGGCAATCTTTTTTGTGATATGCTTTTGGTGTAGCACATATACAGTTGAAAAAGAAATTGAGGGAGAAAAGTAGCATTCTGAAATTCAAAAAGTTTACTATATGCTAACAATATTTTATTTTAAAAAAGTTGGTGGTTTTTGTAAACTAATGAGAAATTAGTTTTCTGATATTAAATCCCTGATTGCATTATACCTTACCATTACAAAAATTTTGTGGTGTATTGATTTCAGCATAGAGAGTAAAGGAAACATTACATAATGTAAAATGAATCTTAATGAAGAATGGGATGGGAGAGGGAGTAGGAGATGGGTGGTTTGTGGGTGGGAGGGTGGTTATGGGGGGAAAACAGCTATAATCCAAAAGTTGTACTTTTGAAATTTATATTTATTAAATAAAAGTTTTCTAAAAAAAAATAGAAAGAAAACATATCTTCCTGTGGGTGACCCTGTGCCTGGCTGGGAGACTGCCTGCCTAGCCCATGCAAGAGGTTAAGAGGGCATGGCACACCATGCTTCCCGGCAAGGACCTTATGAACTGACTGCTGGCAGGCAGCAGGAACCCCAGGCACATTCCCCCCACCCACACTTCCTGTTGAGGGGCCTTGTGATTACCAATCAGGTAAACAGCTCCTGGGTGTGGCCCAGACCCATAAGGATCACCTGGAAGGCTACGCAGGCTACATGACCTTCAAGCTCATTGGAGAAGCATGGCAGTGCCAATATCTGCTGTATCCTATAGAATTAGTGTTACCCTATTAGCTATATGCCCCCTCTGTCTGCCCTTTAAAAGGTATGCTTGGTTGTTAATAAACGGACATGTTCACTGAAACTTGTTTCTGGTGCTTCTTGTTGAAGAACGCCGTCACTCTACCATCCCAGCAATGCGGGTCTTGCAGGACAAGTCTGCATCTTCTGAACCCAAATATCTAGTTCTATAATGCTTTTTAGAAAAACTCTGGTGAACATAGTTCATGGTGTTCAGAGACATTGTTATGAAGAACGGACAGTTAAGCGAGGAAAGTACAGACTGAAGCCAGATTGTAGGTTTGTGCCCCGGCTCTGTTTCTTACTTGAAGTGTAGGAAGTGTGCAAATCACTTAAGTTCTCTGTGCTTCTTTTCTATTTGAAAAATGGTATATTAATACTACGTAAATCATAAACATAACATTTTTATGAGTGTTCACTAGTGTTTAGCATGATAATTGGCATACATTGAAGATGTTAGATACTATTTTTGGAAATATAAATTTTCAGGTATATGCAACTCCTTAATAAATTACATACCATACAATATTAGGTAATAAAAAGAAGGTATATGATTAGATATGCTGCATGATTAAATTGACTTTTCAGATACGATTCAAACAACCCACACATAGAAAAATGTTTACTAGAAAAATTATAGCTTAATAAAACTCACATTGCAGCACAAATTAGTATTTTTTGAGTGATAGATTCCATAATCACAACCCAAACACCCAACTTGAAAGTACAAAAAATACATCCTGCTTCTTGCTTTTAAAAGCAGAGTTGTGATAACTCCGTAACCATGTACTCTTGCAGATGGAGGGCCTGGACTTAACTGGAGCAGGGCTTTCTCAGCAACTCAACACGTGCCTATGTCTCACAACAGGCTCAATTCTAACGTATGATGGATGCTCAGAGCACTGGAGGCCAATCCAAAGTACAAATTTCAAATTGGAAAACCCCACTGGTCTAATGTATTTCTTGATCTACTTCTGCAAGTCTTGACAGTTTTTACACCTTTTCTATTATTATCACAACAATGAACCCTTCTCTTTGAGCACAGCTGCTTGAATGTTCTAAAAGAAACTTGTCTTTATAAAATCATCTCTATATAGATCAGAAATATAAAAAATACAGTTACTTTACTCATTAAAATCCTATTGTCCACAGGGATTGAAAATGTGAACTGCAACACTAAATTTACAGTTGCTTTTGCAAGCAGATTCATTTATCATTAAACAACATATATCCAGGATCACCCCCAGTTGTTTCTACAGCTCAGGATTGATTCACTGTTTTTATATTAACTTACTGAATAACAATAATGTTTAGACAAATGTTTATTATAAAAGAAAATTCCTTTGTTTAGGAGCAAAAGGAAAAGTACAGAATCAGTTACTATGTTTTCTGTATTTTTAGTTGTTTTTTCAAAGTCTTATGAAAAAAATTTCACAATGTCGTTTTGCCAGTAAAGAAGCTATAAACTATTTTCTCAATTAGGAAAGAGAGTGATATCTGCACATCGATGTTGTGCTCAGACACTGGATATAGAATAAATGCTAACCTAATGTTAAGGGAAGTATTGTGGCTCAATTATCCAAAATACAGTGTAAGCATTTTTCATTTTCCCCACTTCTCCATAAGTTGGCCCAAAAGGGGTGAGCATGAGCCTGTTTGTATTGAGTTTTGTGTATAAATTTGTAATAAAACTTCATAAGGGATATTTATCCATGGAAGCACCTGTGAAACACCAATCATGGTAGTAATTTATTTCACAACTTTCCTCAACATGTTTTCTTTGAATGGTCATATATTGCTAATTGTTAGTGTAATAATATTATTCTAGAAAAATATGATTGCTGTTTTTTATATTTACCTAGTAATCAAACTGTTACAAATAAATTCATAATCAGTAAATTATATCTTGCAGGAGCTACTTGTGTTGAGCCTTTTCCAAAATTATTCTAAAACATAGGTGATAGTCAATGAAACAAATACTTTTAGCCACCTGTAGCATTTTTGCAATTTCCTTGGTACATGATCACACAGAAATAGGCAGTCTAATATTGGAGCAAAGTCAGGAAAACCAAAAGGCTGATGTAGCCATGAAGCCAGGAGTGCTTGGTCATGGTGGGAGAGGAAAAGAGTTTTAGAGTCATGGTTAGACAGAAAAGCTGGATCTAGATTGAAAAACATTTATGTGCTTTCATAAGAAGATGGGAAGAAATGAATAGCGTGATCACTCAAGCTTATATATAAGAAATATTTATGAAGCATATTTGTAAGCACAATAATAATCTGTCTAGCAATGTGAGCCTTTTGCAGTGCCTCAAAGAAGAAACAACGCAGGGCCAGACCTAGAGCAATGGAAAAGAAGGTAGAGAGAGAAGGAATGATTCAAATTTAACTGTCATCATTTCAACCCCTTGCCTTCAATCTCTTCAGAGATTTTCTTGCCCTACTTCAATCAAGGAGTTTTATTAAAATATAATAAATAGTTATTTTTTTAGTGATGAAGATTGGGACTGAGATATGTGTTGGTAGGCTGTTTCATCACTGTACAATATCACAGAGTGATATTTACTTACTGAAACTTGCACAGCATAGCTCATACATGGGTTAGCCTGTTGTTACTAGGGTTGTGATGAAGAAACTATATGAAATTAAATCAAGAGCAAGATAAAATGATTTAATCAAGAGATGGAAATGCAATATGTATAAGATTGCTGCTTGTGTAACATGACACACTATTTTGCACTGATTTTATAAGTAGGAGTATACTCTAAAGCAATAATAATAAAAAGAATGATATAGTAAATACATAAACCAAAAATAATCATCATTATCATTGTCAAGAATTACAACATTTACATAAATGAATGTGCTATCCTATTATATGAGTGCTAGTACAATACACTTGTTTTCACCAGTATTATTATAAATATGTGGACAATGCAATAGCTAGGATTTCACAAGGTGATAGGGATTTTTCAGCTCCATTATGATTTTGTAGCACATTGTTGAATATGTGGTCCAATATTGACCTAAGCATCATTAAACGGTGTAGTTCTCTCATTCACTGGAAATTTGACCAATAACTATCTGAATGTTTAGGAGAGCAGTTCATGAAGGAGGGGGAAGGTATATTTTCTGAAAACAAGAGTGACAGACTTGGTGAGAAAAGCTCCGAACATATCCAGTGATTCAAAAAAGAAATAATGATAATTGATCCTTATCCAAGTAATTAATAAAGATACTAAAGAGGAAATAATGAGATTCCTGAATAAATCAATTTGACATGCCAATTCATAGCACCCCTCTTTTCCCTGAAGGATGACATAAACATTGCTCACTAGAATTCTCTGGTACAGTCAAGATAAGCTAAATCTTTTCTTTTTCCTGTTCTACTCACTTCAGAGACACTTGCCAAGTGGAACAAGGCTAGAAATTTAGCTAAAATGCTACATTTTGCATCTTCACTATCTTCAATCCCCTTAGGGCAATCAGGAAAATTATAGCTATTGACTCATCAGCCCCGTTATTCTGTTATAAAAGGAAATTAGATTAGGCAGACAAGCTTATTTTTGGATTTTTTTTCAACTGCCAATGATTTCTTTAGGAGCATATAAATTGATTTTTAAAAGATGTTTAAGAAAACTCCATGCATAATTCCATACATAATTATAAAGTTCATAGTGTTCTTATTTTTCTATTTTACTTAGAAATAACTATATATTTTCTCAGACACCATATTCCTCTTCAGGGATAATTGAAATCTCCATTTCCACCTCTTTGGTTTCTCTCCATCCACCCCATCCCAACTCATCTGTTTTCATGTTGGCAATTGTCCTGGCAGTTGTCTTTGCATCATCAGGACATTGCTCAGAGCATGCACACAGAACTCCTGCTAGTTTCCTCTCCCCTCTTGGGCAGAGCTTAAGCAGAGTGGTATCCACTGGCAGAAATACAGGAAGCAAAGCTCCCCACCCCAAACACATGCTCTTCTGTGTTGACCTGTGTGAGTGCCTGCCTAAAGGAAGCAGAAATTAGTAACACTCCCTTCTGAATATAGCTTTCTTGCTTGCAGTGCTTTTGCATGCTCAATCACCCAGTGAATTTGTTCCCTTGATATAAGATTTCTGATTTCCACATACACCTAATTACCAGAAAACTGGCCATGTATAGCCTCTTTTCTTATAGGAACCTGAATCTGATTTGTTAAATAAACTAAGCATAAACTGCTAAATGACCTCAGGTTAAATCATTAAAAAGAAAACACTTCTCAGAGAGTGCAAAATGGAGTACAGTTTATCAACGTAAATCTTTGGAATAAATGAGTTTAACCAGATCCACAGTTATCTTGGCTCAAATCTTTGTCCACTTATGATTATAATAAATTTTAAACATGCTAGGTTATAATTTGATGGCAATAGAGCAAATAAATACAATTCTTTGAGAAAAATGCCCTCAGAAATGGAAAGAAATATTTAGAAGCAATGGCTAAAGTAGTAATGGCAATTGAACAATCATTATGTGTTAGTTCATGGCCAAATGTACCAGTTAAGTTACAAACATAATCAAAAGCACTTTAGCCCTGGTAAAGAGCAGGTCCTATCCTGACCCTGTGTGTCAGAAAACCATGAATTTCACAAACAGACAAAATCATTGAATGTGTAGCATGTAGACCATCTGTCATTTGGGGTGGCACAGGTGACTCAGAACCATGTGTGCTTGCTATTGAAATTCATATCACACGGGACCAAAAAAATGGATGCTTCTTCTACTTCTTTTGCCCCATTCTATTGAAATGAAAGGTGACATCATGACAATGAACAAATGCACACAAAAATCATCTTCCATCAGTGCTCCCTGGCTTCTGTGTGAACAAGTTGAGAGTGGGCCAATAGAGTATCAGAGACAAATCTGAACAGAAGTAAATCATTCCAACTAGTTATCTAGAAGCTGTTCATAGATTTGTGAGTGAGCTGAGTGAATACCAGAACTGCTCAACTGATCCCAGATCAAACTGTTAATGTTAAGAATGGTAGAATATCTATTTATTTAAAAATTTATTGACAATTTCACCTACTCTTGCTACAGTAAGGCTAGTTCTTGTTGAACATAATAAAACACATCTAATAACCTGAATGACTCAAAAAGTTTCTGTAATAAAGAATTTAAGCCACATAAAACCGTAACTTTTTGTAATTTTTTCATTTTTTTGAATTCAAGATATGATTTTTCTGGTTGGGAATTTGGGGCTGAGTGCTTTCATCCCTCCTACTGAAGATTCATATGTTGGATTCTTAACTCCAATATAATGGTTTTAAAGAGGTGGGACATCTGTGAAGTAACTAGGCTTATTATGAGGTCTTGAGTGTGGAACCCTCTGGATAGGAAGAAAGAGACACCAGAGCTTCCTTGCTGTGCTATGTGAAAATGCATTCCATGGGTGTTGTGAGCCAGGGAGAGTGCTCTTACTGAGTACATTATCTACTGCTGCCTTGATCTTCAACTTCCCAGCCTTTGGAACTGTTGGAAGTCAATGTCAGAGGTTCAAACAACCCAGTTCATGTATTTTAGTATAGCTTCCTGAGCTAAGACGAAAGAAAATAGAACTTACTTTACTTGAATGCTTTATTTCAATTTACATTTTACATATACTATATATATAAGGTATGTATAAATTTATAACTACATGGTAAATGGTAAATAATACTATCTGTACATACATATATACTACATACTCTGTACTTATAATATGTATGCATGTAGACCTCCATTTATATTCCACTAATGGAGTAAGTTCTAGCTAATAAATTTGTTTAATAGATTTTATGGATTTTTTCCCTTTATTGTTCACATAGACCACAAGGATTATATTTGTACAAATAAACTTCTTTTGTGCCTTGTTCTACTGTTTTCATTTTATCCTTCTATGTCACATGAAGTTTAATTATAGGAACATAATCACTATGAACATTAGGTAAAAAAGAATTTATTTTATGGGGTAGGTGTTTGGCACAGTGATTAAGCCACCAGTTGGAACACCCATGTACCATATTTGAGTGCCTAGGTTTGAGTCTTGGCTGTGCTCTCCATTCCACCTTCCTGATAATGTACAACCCTGGGAGCCAGTGGGTAATTTTTCAAGTACTTGAGTACCTGTCACCCATGTGAGTGACCTTCACTGAGTTCCTGGCTCCTGGCTTCCACCTGACCAAGACTGGGCAGCAGCATGCATTTCTGGAGTGCACCAACAGATGGGTGGTCTCTCAGTATCTTCCTTTCTTTCTTTTTTTCTCTTTCTACCCTTCAAATAAATTAATAAAATATTATTCAAAACAGGCCTTATGAAATTATCAGAGGATCTAGGAAGTAAAGATCTAAATGCAAAAATAAAAATACTCTAATTAATCCTGTTGTTGATGAATATTTTATACTTATAGGAAGCTTGTTTCATCTGGGTGTTGGAATAGTAGTCTATGAAGGCTATGGAGCCTTCATGGCAGTTGCCTCTGTGAGTTCTACTAAAGGACTTTTGTTGCCCTGGTTGGTGATATTCACTGGAATAAACAGGAAGGAGATATAGACATGGAACTTTACAATTAGGGGATACATTTAAACCTGTCAAACAAATTAAAATCATTTTCATCTTTTAGAACACACCAACTACCTTGCAATTTCAGCTTTTTTGTGGTCAATGCTACTGCCCAAATTCTTTAGAGGGAGAAATTCTGTGCAATTTAGTTTCATCTTTGCTATAATGACAGAAATAAATAAACATAAGTACATGTATATGCTATATATATGCATATATATGCCATGTTAACAAAAATAAATATAGCTACATATTTATACATATTATAGAGGGTAAGAAAGTTATAGAAGGTAATGTTGAAGTGCAGAAAAGTATGATTTTTTTTCCAAGAATACCATGTAAAGGGTATGTTTCTTAAGACTTTTTCTTTTTTTTTAGGTTTATTTATTTATTTGAAAGTACATTTTACCTGTTATTTAAAGGATAATATATCTGATGTTAATAAAAGAGTTTTTGTTGTCATCCTTTTACTTTACAATCTTCTGTGTTCTTTTTTAAAGATTTGTTTATTTTTGTTTTCTTTTAATTATTTATTTTGAAATTCAAAGTTACAGAGATATCGCGAATAGAAAGATAGTGATCAAAAAAAAAAAAAAAAAAGAAAGATAGGAGGCAGGAGCTTTATTTGGATCTCTCACTGGGGTGGCAGGGGCCCAAACACTCAGGCCATCTTCTACTGCTTTCCCCAGCCCATTAAGAGGGAGCTGGATTGGAGATAGAACAGCCAGACCCAAACCTGTGCTCATATGGAATGCTAGCATTGTAAGAAGGCTTTACCTTCTATGCCACAATACCAGCCTGCAACACTCTGTGTTCTTAATATTTAGATATCATCTCTTATAAATGGTACATATTTAAGATTTAGTTAATCTAGCATGAAACTCTGTTTACTAATTAGAGTTTTTAGTCAGTTCATATTTAATGTAATTTTCCCTATGCATATCATTGTGTCTTGAGTTTTGTTTGTATTCTCTTATATTTCTGCATATTATTTTCCCTTCCATTCTTTTACTCTTTCTTTAGTATTAACCATACATTAAAATACGCCATTTCCCTAGTAGTTCTTAATTTATTTAAAGAATATTTACTCTTTCTATTACTCTTAGACTATTTTTGTAATTTTGTGTTCCATCCTGGGAAAGTATCACGCTCTGCTTAAAATCACATTTTAAAATTTCTGGTAAAGGCAACATTTGCTTTTATAAAATCTACTTTATTCTTGATTTTATAAAAAAATATTTGTTTGAAAGGTAGAGTGACAGAGAAAGAGAAGGAAAGAGAAAGGGCAAGGGAGAGGGGGAGAGGAAGAGGAGGGAAAAGACAGAGAGAGAAAGACAAAGAGAGAGAGAGAGAGAGAGGAGAGGAGAGAATTTTCCATTTTCTGTTTCACTCTCAAAATGCTCATAACCCACAACCGGCAACAGCTATGTATGGACCAGGCTGAAGCAAAGAGCCTGGAGCTCTACCCAGGTCTCTCATGTGGATGGCAGAGACTCTAGTATCTGTACCATTGTCTCCTGCCTCTCAAGTGTATTAGCAGGAAGCAGGTTCAGAAGTTGGGTAGCCAAGACTCTATCCCAGGTGTTCTGAAATGGTATGTGGGTATCCAAAGCAGCAATTTAGTTCACTGAGGCCCAATGACTTCCCTTGTTTTCCCTTAATTAAAACAAAATTCCAACAAGCATAGAATTCTATGTGAGTAGTTGTTTCGCTTTCCCACACTTTAAACATATTTTCATCACCTTCTGGTTTGACTCTCTCTGCTGGGTAATCAGCTTTTAGTACTCTTGCTCCTTTCAAAGTAATGTGTATTTTTTCTCTGTCATTGTGAAGGCTTTTCCCCAGCATTTTAATTGCTATTTCTGGGTATGTTTCATTTATATTTTTATTTATTTGGGATTGCTGAGATTTTTGAAAGCTGAGATAGAAGACTTTCCCAGTTTTGAAATTTTTTACCAATGATCTTCTCAAATATCCCTTCGGTCCTGGTTTGTTCTCTCCTCTATTGATGGAATTACAGCTATATATACAAACTTGACCTGAAGTCTATGCTGGCTTATGCATTCCTTCTGATCTATTGTTTTATTTTTCCTGTGTTTCAGATTATATACTTTTTATTAATCAAACTTCAAGTTCATTAATCCTGTTTTCCATTATGTGGAGTCCGCTATTATTTCACCATAATGATTTATTGCAGACATTATATACTTGACTCCTGAATATTTGATGCCTTATATATTCAAATTTTTTACTAAAATTTTATTTTTTTTCAACTTTTGTCATGTTTTCTTTAACATATTAATATAGTCATTTAAAATCTCTGCATTCAAATATTTGGACCATGCATTTTTCTGTTTCAAATTATATATATATAAATTTATTTTTAGTCACATTTTCTCAGATTCATGTTTCCATTTTTTATTGTATGCCCAACTGTGTAAAAGATGATTTCTTTTAGAAATAAAATGTTCCTCCCTTAACACATGGCACACTACCCCCGCCTCAACTTGTATCAAGCACATAAAAGAAATGACTTCAATCAGGCCGGCGCCGTGGCTCACTAGGCTAATCCTCCGCCTAGCGGCGCCGGCACACCGGGTTCTAGTCCCGGTTGGGGCGCCGGGTTCTGTCCCGGTTGCCCCTCTTCCAGGCCAGCCCTCTGCTGTGGCCAGGGAGTGCAGTGGAGGATGGCCCAGGTGCTTGGGCCCTGCACCCCATGGGGAGACCAGGAAAAGCACCTGGCTCCTGGTTCCTGCCATCGGATCAGCGCGGTGCGCCGGCCGCAGCGCGCCGGCCGCGGCGGCCATTGGAGGGTGAACCAACGGCAAAAGGAAGACCTTTCTCTCTGTCTCTCTCTCTCTCACTGTTCACTCTGCCTGTCAAAAAAAAAAAAAAAAAAAATCAAATAAATAAATAAATCTTTTAAAAAAAAAAAAAAAAAAAAGAAATGACTTCAATCAAGCAAGACATTGAGTTGAGTCAAGACTGGGTTGCAGTCTTAGAAAGCCTCAATCCATCTCTGGTTTGACCCAGTTCATTTTGCAAAGCCAAGGACCCTTGAGAACTTTTCAAAACTCTGCTCCAGGGCTCTGAAAGATTACAACGGGCATGGCCATGCCTTACAAAGGCAGAATGCCAGTTTATGCACTGTTCCCACAGCAACGTAATATTTTCAAGAATCTGATTTTATAATTTCTCAGATTTCATGCAGATGTTACAGCAAGAGCACTGGGGTCCATGGCCTAATAAGCTTAAATTATTAATAATTAATAATCAGAAATGGAAGTACTTGTTGGAGATTCACTTCAGCATTAAATCAGCAGTAGGCCTACTTTGATTTCTTGTATTGATTAAAGTAATCACCTTTTTGCTCTTCACCATATCCCATGTTGCTTTTTTAAAATTTGGGACTCATTGAAGTGCATTATAATTTTGATTTTTTATATTTCTTTTTTCCAACTCTATCCTCATAGGTCAGGACCTACTGGTGAGGGATGGGTTCTTAAGCGATTACCATGCATTTCTATGCAGAGAATAGGAATATTCTGAAAATAATTGCTAATCCCTTTAACGTGTAACTTAGTTACCTTAATTTTGATTAAAAAAACTTGTTCTCCCTGTGTCAGATGTTTGTCACCCATTGTACTATTCTGTCAATCATTACAGGAAGAATATTAAGAATCTTCTCTAAGGTAAAAACAAGGTAAATAAAGGGCAAGTCAATCAGGCTCCCATGCTTTTGTCTGAACACCAGACATGTAACACACCAAGTCTGATAGAAAGCTGTCCTGAATTTAAGTTGAGACCATGAATTTGAAGGTAAAGATACACAAAGAAACCAAAGGAAAAGTTGCCAACAGAACCAGCAATTCCATGAAATCAAACGACACCTATATTGCAGAATTAGATTTTGATATGGCAGCTGGAAACTTTCCTAAAGTGTGAAAAATGATTAATGCATTCCCTGGGCTAGCTGCTAACTTAAGATCACAGTTAACAACTACGAAAGTTGGGGTAATTTGAGGGAGGCAGGGATCCCATGTTATGAGTGACTGTGTGGCCCCAGTGATCCAAGATACAAAAAAAGAAAAAGTAAACGCAGAAGTTTACAGACACGAACACAGGCAGTTCCTCCTGTGGACAGGGATGAGGGCAGTTGCATATTATCATTCTGAATCATATCCCCACCCCCCTTCCCTTGGCCTCGCTCAGAATGTAGTGTAACACATTGAGACATCTTGTTTCATTTATACAACTGCATTGCTTTACAGATGATAAAATTCTGGTCCACTATCAGCTTACTTTGTCATTCCATTGCAAATTCTTTGCTTGGAGGAAGAAACTCTAGCAGTTACCACTCTTTATGGGCAGAAGAGTCTTGATAATAAGACATAATTTGAGAGGCACCAGAACGCTATAGCCTGAGGAATTGTTCCCTCAACTTTGTCTCCACAAAGACTTATTCCTTTGGAGTTAAGTCATGGTCTATAGGAGGACCAGAGCAAGGTCATGATGCTAATTCACATTTGCCAAGGTTTTCCTGTGTGTCAGACTAAAGTATATCAACTTACAAAATCTTCAGAATGATTCTAAGAGGTTGGTTCTACTACTGCTTACATTGTGCAGAAAAGAAACTAAAAAAAATAGCAAAAAATGTCTGTAAAAAAAGAATGAAATCCTCTCTTTTTAAAATATAATGGATGCAATTGGAAGCCATTATTTAGTGAAATAAGCCAGTTCCAAAAAGACAAATATCTTATGTTTTCTCTGATATATGGTAGTTAACATAGAATACAAAAAAGTCTAAGAATGAAACTGACATCTTGTGATTTGATTATTGTTTTTAGCTCCTGTCCATACGCCCGTGGAACAGTGGTCTTTAACTTTTTACTTATTGAACATTATGGTTAATGATGCATTAAGCCTATGATTATAAAATAAATTGAAATTATGTTATTGCAAAAATCAAAGGAAAGTTAAAAGAAAGGACAGAAGGAGCGGGGATTGAGGGAGGGAGGGAAGTATGGCCGTCTTCTTAGAATTGTTTTGATGAAACACATGAAATCTCTTTATATTAATAAAAATAAGAAAAACATGACCGCCTCCCCACAGAATGTCCTAAGCTTCTCAGGTAGTTATTGGTAGGGCAGGAATTTGAAGCCAGGAAATATGGGATCCATGGTCTCCTGCCAGCTTCTGAATAAGTTGAAACTTACTTCATAAGCAGGGAGAAGTCAAGCCGTTGGTGCTTACCCTTTAAGGACGGCATTCTGGTGAAGGGACCAGCAGTGGGAAGAAACAAGCTGCAGAGGAGTGGTTGCTTTCAGACAGACCAGGACACTGACACCCTCGGCATAGACTGGGTGCAGAGAGGATGGCAGTGCAGCCTTGCAGTTTATTCTCTGGTTGGCATGAAGAAGGGAATGTAATCTGAACATCAGGCTGGAAGGAAAGACATTAAAATTATTGCACACAGCAGTCACTCCTGGTGCTTGTTAAAATGCAGATTCCCAGAATTTCTGACTCATCTTGTGCATCTGGAGGAGGCCCAGGACTTTGTGTTTTTAACAAGTGTAGCAAAGGATCCAGTTAGTTTTCTGATTATACTTCAGGGAGAATGCTATATTAAGCCAAAATAACCATGCATTTTTATATTTTTCCAAAGATTTTCACAATTTTGAACTTACTTTTAAGTGATGAATTGAAGATTTAAGGAAATGATTAGATTTTGAATATACCTTGTCATAAATAGTGTTTTTGCCTTAGTGATAAGTGTACTAAGCCTAGTTCTTAAAAATAGTGAAACATTTTGTCCAATCTAATAATCCATGAAATGCCCTATGATTTTCCTGCATGCTTATATCAGTGCAAAAATACAAACCATAAACTTAATAGCCCAACTTTTATGTTAATGAGATTCAAAATACATGTTAGTAACTAAAAGAAAGAGGGAGGAAAGAAAGAAGGGAGAGAGGACGAGAGGGAGAGAGGGAGAGAGGGAGAGAGAGAGCTTTCATCTGCTGGTTCACTTCCCAGATGGCTGCAACAGGCAGAGCTGGCCAGGTCAAATCCAGGAACTAGGATCTTCTTCCAGGTCTCCCATATGCGTAGCAGGAACCCAGATACTTGGGCTGTCTTTCACTGCTCTTTCCAGTCCCTTAGCGAGGAGCTGGATTGAAAATGGAGCAGCTGGAAATTGAACTGGTGGCCACATGGGATGCTGGTATCATAGTTGGTGACTTAACCTGCTATACCACAATGTCAGCCCAATGTATTACATCTTAATAAACTTATTGGAAAGTAAAATACTAATCCCACCCACCAGACCTCATGGTTTAGAAACACAGCACACTTTGAAGAGTCAGTTGTTTAAGTTCAAGACAATGTGGCTCACTGGACGCTGTGGCTTGCTGACATTGACCAGCATTATGAGAAAGTATCATGTGGAAAATTATCAGTCCAGGAAAAGATCAAAAACTCAAAATTCCATTTCATACCACCATACAGAAGAAAAACCACATTAGAACACTGGAAGTCGAGGACTCTCTCCAATATTTAAGTGGAAAGAATTAGGCTTTTCTAAGGAATACAATGACTTGTGCTATCACCAATGCCTCCCAGGTCTGCATTTGGAGGAAGCTGGATCAGGAACTATAACTGAAGCCTCGATGCTGGAATGTGGGACAAAGATATCTCAGCTACTAGACCGAACACCCTTATTTTAGAATTTTAGAACTATTTAGTTCTAAAATTTTTATTGCATTTACTCGATGTTATGGAAGTATATATGTAAAAATTTATAACTTGTAAGCTGTATCTAATAATATAATATATTTTAAGGCCAAATATTCAAATTTTCTTTGTCTGTTATTCACTCAGAGACATATCATTGGACATTGTTCTTTCAAAAAATTGCTCTAAAGTGACTACTTAAGGAATATTGTAAAGTTTTGATCATGCACACTTTCTCATGAGGCATGCAAACCTAAGTAGGTAGCTTTTCAGCTCAAATGAGTCCTCTGTTCAGTTGAACTTGGCTAACCTGTTACATCTACCCACAGAAACGTTGCGGCATCCTTCCCATCATCCCAAACTGGGGTCTCCATCGTATGTCAACTCTGATGTTATTTCACCTGTTTGTTACAGAACACATGTAAGGATACGTGACCACTGTGACAAATCCTTTCTTCCACCCAAACAGGACCATACACCTGTAAGCAAAGATATCCCTTATTTTCTTTTCTTCTGAGATGTCCGCTTTCTTTCTTCCCCAGACTCACAATGAGGAGTACACCCATCATCAGCGCATTTATTAAGCCTAATTTGAGGAGTGAAACTGCAAATGAGAGCTCTCTCTCTCTGCCTCTCAAATATGTAAGAAATTTAGAAAATAAACAGTTTTTATCAGTTATGAATGCAAACGTTTCTCCCTCTTTTGTTATGGTAAGTCTTAAAGGACAGATTTTTTTATTGAATAAAATTAAAGCACCTGCTTGGCAGGTTCTGAGAATATTTTTCTTTAAAACAAGTAATACTGCTCACATTTGAGAACCCCTACCCTCTGGCATTGTGAAATGGGAGCTGAATCCCTTGAAACTCAAAATCAGAAACAGAACATTCAGTTCAGGCATAAAGAGCTTAGGTAGGGGGTGTGCATCCCTTACACTCTGTTCACATTCACAGGAGGGCCCTGACAGAACTGCAGTCCCTGGCTTATGAATCTGATATATTTCTCTGTTTCTCTTGGGAAGTAATAGAAGACATTTTCTCATAGAAAAAACACTGTGAATTATAGATAGTTGTTATGGTTTTGTCAAAAGACATAATTACAGCAAATTTAATTGAAAGACCTTAATTGGTTTGTATCTATATTTCCATCTTTATTTTTTCCAATAATTTTATGCTGAATCTTAACTGATACATAAGTTGCATAGATTTATGGGGTATACATGATATTTCAATAAATGTATACAATGTTTAATATCAAAATTAGGATAAATGGGTTTGCATTATGGCACAGAGGGTAAAGCCTACACCTATGATGCCAGCATTCCCAGTGAACACCAGTTCAAGTCCCAGCTACTCCATTTCCAAACCAGCTACCTGGGAAAGCACTGGAAGTGCTTAGGCTCTTACACCCACATGGAGACCAGGATAAAGTTCTTGGCTCCTGGCTTCAGCCTGGCCCAGCAGCAGCTGTGGTGACCATGTAGGGAGTGAAGCAGTGAATGGAAGATCTTTCTCTCTAACTCTGCCTTCCAAATAAATAAAAATAAATCTTAAAAAATCAGAAAAAACATATCCATATCCTTAAACACTTACATTTTTAAGCTGAAATCATTCAAGATTCTTTCTCCTAACTTTTATTGATTTGTTTTAAAACAGAATGTGCATTATCATTATCTACTGTAACCCTACTGTACAATAGAAAACCAGGGTATGTTGCTCCTATTTAACTTTAACTTAGTGCCTGTTGGTTAAGCAACCTTTACTCCTCACTTTTTTTCCCTACTCTCTCCAGCTTTTGATAGTGACCATTCTACTCTCAAATTCTGTGAGATCAACTATTTAGATTCCACATTTAAATGAGATCATGCATCACATTCCTTCTGTGCCTGGCTTATTTCACTTAATACAATGACCTCAGTTTCTATCCACATTGTTGAAAAATTTAAAAATTCACATATATTTTATAGCTTGGAAGTTATTCCATTGTATATATGTAGAATGTCTTTAATCCATTTTCAGACAATGCCTCATTCTATAGCATAGAGTGACTGTTCTACTGAACTGAGCAGAAGAGTTTGGTTTCATGAGCAGAGAAGTTTAAAGGAAGCAGAAACAGCAAAAAAAAAAAAAAAAAAAGAGGGTTATTTCACAGTTACTTTCCTTAAAAAATTAAAGCAGAGGGGACTTCCTTGTTATGCTTGATAAAACCGGCTGATTTGAGTATTTGGCTATTATTTCTTCCACCTCATTTTTTTATTTTTGAAATTCAAATAATTAACTTAGTTTTGGCTTGGGGACATGGAACTTCAGCATGAGTAATTCCATTTTGGTTTGGTATGATGGACTTAGCATAGGAGCTCCGTTCAAACTACTACCCTCTACGCAGTTTATCTACAGTCTGAAAGTGTCCTTCCAAAAGCATAGGTTGGAAATTTTATCGCAAATGCAATTGTGATGGAAGATGGGAGCGACTGGGAGGTATTCAGCTCATGAAGGCTCCACTCTCATGAATGGATTAAATGCTGATTATAAAAGGGCTGGATGAGTTCAATCTCTTCCCCCTCCCTCTCTTGTGCTTTTTCACCTTCCATCTCCTAGCACAGGATGACACATAGGAAGGTTCTTGTAAGATCCTTGCTCCTGGACTTTGTAGCCTTTAAAACAGTGAGCCAAGGAATTTCAATTCATTTTCTATTACCCAGTCTCAGATATTCTGTTATGGCAGCACCAGACTAAGGGAAACAAACCATAGAAAATACGTTACTAATGTATCACCAAACAAAAGCAATGATAAAGGCCACTAGCTTCTGAACATTTCTGGGGCACTGATCTACTAAAACACCATAATAAAAACTACGTACCATTTCTCCAGACACACACAGACACACACAGGAAGCCCCTAGTTAATAACAAAAAAATGCAGATGTATCTTTGACAAAATAATATAGAACTTGTCTATTTTCAGGTACAACTAGTGAGTACTCTGACAATATTTGCCCAGTGGTAGTAGCAGATTTATAATTGAGTTTTGGAGTACATAAACTTTAGGTATTTATTCACTTTTGTAAAAATCAGGAAAGAATATTTCGGCTTTGGATATACCTCACCCTCATATTTATTGTTAAATAAAAGCAACAAGACACCTCCCTTATACCTTATACAAAAGTCAACTCAAAAGGGATCAAGGATCTAAATTTATGACCTGATGCCATCAAATTACTAGAGGATAATGTTGAGGAAACTCTGCAGAATATTGGCATTGGCAAAGACTTGTTGGGAAAGACCCCAGAAACACAGGAAAACACAGGAAACCAAAGCCAAAATTGACGAATGAGATTACATCAAGCTAATAAGCTTTTGTACTGTAAAAGAAACATTCAACAAAGTGAGAGAAAAGACAGAATGGGAGAAAATATTTACAAACTACACAATGGTTAAAGGATTAACATCCAGAATCTATAAAGAGCTCAAGAAATTCAACAACAAAACTACCCAGTTAAGAAATGGGCAAAGGACTTGAACAGGCATTTTTCAAAAGAATTCAAATGGCCAACAGACAAATGAAGAAATGCTCAAGATCACTAGCCATCAAGGAAATGCAAATCAAAACCACAATGAAATTTCACCTCTCCACAGTTAGAATGGCTCTCAAACAGTAATCAAGAAACAACAAATGCTGGCAAGGATGAGGGGAAAAACATACCCTAATGTACTGCTGGTGATAATTCTTTATAGCCCTTGTCTCTATCGTTGGGGAACAGTTTTTTTTCCCCTACATAATATTTGTTGAATTCTACTTACTGTATAGTTAATCTTATGACTGTAAAGTAAATGGAAAATACTTTATCCATTTTAGTATTTTGTTGTTCTAGTTAATACTATCTGTAGAACTCTAATTAACACACAATTATTCTTAGGTGTTAAAATTTAACTGAAAAGTGATCGCTGTTGAATATAAGAGTGGAAATAAGAGAGGGAGGAGATGTACAATTTGGGAAATGCTCAATCATTCTTGCCCCAAATGGTGGAGTTAGAAATATGCCAGGGGATTGCAATTCAATCCCATCAAGGTGGCATGTACCAATGCCATCTCACTAGTCCAAGTGATCAACTTCAGTTCGCAATTGATCATACTGATAGGTCTAAGAGTCAAAGGGATCACACAAACAAGACTAGTGTCTGCTAATGCTAACTGATAGAATAAAAAAGGGAGAGAACGAACCAACATTGGAAGTGGGATACACAGCAGACTCATAGAATGGCAGATGTCCTAAACAGCATTCTGGCCACAGAATCAGCCCTTAAGGCATTTGGATATGGCTGAAGAGCCCATGAGAGTTATTTTAGGCAGGGAAAACCAAGACACTCTGGCAAAAAAAAAAAAATAAATAAATAAATAAAATAAAATCTGTGCAAGTGAGATCCCAGTAGAAAGAACAGGCCATCAAAGAAGAAGGTACCTTTCTCTGAAAGGAGGAGAGAACTTCCACTTTGACTATGACCTTGTCTAAATAAGATCGAAGTCGGCAAACTCAAAAGGCTTCCATAGCCTTGGCAACTCATGACTAGAGCCTAGGGAGATTACTGACGCCATAAACAAGAGTGTCAATTTGTTAAGTCAACAACAGGAGTCAACTGTGCACTTACTCCTCATGTAGGATCTCTGTCCTTAATGTGATTTAACGCTATAACTAGTACTCAAACAGTATTTTTCACTTTGTGTTTCTGTGTGGGTGCAAACTGTTAAAATCTTTACTTAATATATACTAAATCAATCTTCTGTATATAAAGATAATTGAAAATGAATCTTGATGTGAATGGAATGGGAGAGGGAGCAGGAGATGGGAGGGGTGTGGGTGGGAGAGAAGTTATTGGGCTGGAAAAGCCATTGTAATCCTTAAACTGTACTTTGGAAATTTATATTTACTAAATAAAAGTTTAAAAGAAAAAGGAAAGTAGATCATTGTAAAAATTAAGAGAGAGAACAAGAGAGGAAGAAGGAGGCAGTGTGGGAGCATGGGCAGGAGGGAGGGTAGGGTGGGAATTATCACTATGTTCTTAAATCTGTATATATGAAATACATGAAATTTGTATACCTTAAATAAAATTTAAACAGCAATCAAGAAATTTAACACTTATAATGAGATTTAACTCTATGCCTATGGTTATGTACATATATATATCATACATTTCTTATTTACTCTTCACACCAGGCCTATGATGAAGCAGTATTGTTATTCCAATTTTATAGAAAGGAAATTGGAAACTTAAAAAATCAAAAACTCACCCAACATACCACAAATAGTAAGTGGTATAATTGAGTTCAAAATTCAGCTGTTTGATTCCAGAGAGCTTCAGTAACGTTATAAAAAAGAATTTGTTGAAAATATTTTTCAAGTAAGATACCTAGAGAGAAATCAACAGGCATAAATGTTATTTTGTGTTTGCTAGTGCCAAACTACACGTGATATATAAAGAGACTATGACATTATTCAATGTCCCTCATTATTTTTAATGGTTGACTCAGGTAAGGCTGCTCAAATCTATTCATATATTTGTATTTTAGTTCTTACTAATTTTTAATTTCTTTATATTTATAAAACTTTTGTTCATAAAATATACATATTAAGTTGTGGTGGTCTACAGTCTGCTCATTACACTGAATAACATCTGGAATTTTTTCCTTCAAACTTTCTCTGATTTGTCTCACATTATCCATATTCTCTCTATTTCTCCAACACTTTCCAGTATTTAGGCATCACTATCTGTTTTCAGATTCTTTAGTTTAGCTCACATATATGAGAGAGAAGATGCCATGTTTTTCTGCATTTAACTTATCTCACTTAACAAGATGTCTACTAGTTTCATTGTTTTTTTTTTTTTTTTTTTTTTTTTTTTTTACAGGCAGAGTGGACAGTGAGAGAGAGAGACAGAGAGAAAGGTCTTCCTTTGCCGTTGGTTCACCCTCCAATGGCCGCCGCAGCCGGCGCACTGCAGCCGGGGCACCACGCTGATCCGAGACCAGGTGCTTCTCCTGGTCTCCCACGGGGTGCAGGGCCCTAGTACTTGGGCCATCCTCCACAGCACTCCCTGGCCACAGCAGAGAGCTGGCCTGGAAGGGGCCAACCGGGACAGAATCCGGCACCCCGACCGGGACTAGAACCAGGTGTGCCGGCGCCGCGAGGTGGAAGATTAGTCTAGTGAGCCACGGCGCCGGCCTAGTTTCATTGATTTTGACACAAATGACTAGATTTCATTTTTTCTTGCTGAATAATGTTCCACTGTGTATATAAAACATATTTTCATTATTTGTTCATTTGATGATGGGCATATTGATTGATTCTATATCTTGGCTTTGTGAATATTGCTTCAATAAGCAAGGAAGAGCATTGTATCTCTTTGATACAATGATTTCATGTCTTTGTATGTATACCCCAATGTAGTATTGCTGGATTATATGATAATTCTATTTCTAGTTTCTAAAATCTCCATATTGTTTTCCAATGGCTTGACAAATTTGTATTTCCACCAAAAGTATGTGAGTTCCCCTTTCACCATATTCCCACCAGCATTTATTATTTTATGTGTTTTTTGTAATAGCTATTATAACAGGTGAGAGAGATCTTCCATCTTTCCATCTACTGGTCCACTTTACAAACACATTACTGGTTGGGCAGGTCCAGGCTGAAGCCAGGAGCCCAGAACATCCTTCAGATTTCCCACAGATGTGGCAAGGTCCAAGCATTTGAACCACCATCTGTTGCCTCACAAGATGCATTAGTAGGAAGCTGGATTGGAAGCAGCTTAGTGGAAATTGACTGGCAATTGGATATGGGATGCAAGGATCTGTAGAGGTGGCTTAACCATCTTCAATACAACCCTACAACTCCCACCCACTTGCCACTATTTTTTTTTAAATGTTGATTTTGCATTCTATGACCTCACTGAATCAGTTTATCAGTTCTTGCAACTTGGTGGAGCACTTAGGTTTTTCCATCAACAAAATCACATCTTTTGCAAACATGGATATTTTGATTTTGACCTTTCCAATCTAGAGGCCCTTTATTTCTTTCACATCCTTTATGTTCTTGCTAATACATTTTTTATTTTTTTGACTAGCATAGTTAGACAGTGAGAGAGAGAGACAGAGAGAAAGGTCTTCCTTCCGTCAGTTCACCCTCCAAATTGCTGCTATGGCTGGCGCGCTGTGCTGATCCGAAGCCAGGAGCCAGGTGCTTCCTCCTGGTCTACCACATGGGTGCAGAGGCCCAAGCACTTGGGCCATCCTCCACTGCATTCCCGGGCCACAGCAGAGAGCTGGACTGGAAGAGGAGCAACTGGGACTAGAACCCGGTGCCCATATGGGCTGCCGGCGCCACAGGTGGAGGATTAACCAAGTGAGCCATGGTGCCAGCCGTTGCACAGTGAATTTTTTACCAATCCTCAACTTTCAGTCTATTTGTATCCTTACCTGTGACATGTTTATTGTGGGCAGAACATAGTTATGTAAATTTTTAATCCAGTTAGTCAATCTTTATGTTTGGGGAAAATAATATATTCACATTCAAGATTAATATTGATAAATAAAATCTAATTACTATCCTTTTGTTGTTTGCTTATTCATTTTTGGTATGTTTCTTTCTCTCTCATTTATCTTTGTGTTGTTATCTTTCTGTCATAATGAGGTTAGCCACTCTTCTCTTTTTCTTTTGTGTATCTGCTCTTAGTGAATTTTGTACTAATGCGTCTTTTCACGATGGTTATTTTGACTTATCTATTTCTAATGTGGGAGACCCTTCAGGTTTTCTTGTAAGACTGGTCTGGTGGTGATGAATTTTCTGTTTTTGCTATGTTCTTTCTCCATCATTTCTAAAGGATAGCTTCATTGGATACACTATTGTTGGCTTGACGTAGTTTTGTCTTTCAGAATCTTAAATACATAATCTGGTCTTTCCTGTCTGTTGGGTTTCTACTAAGACTATTACATTTTTGGCCAGTGCCGTGGCTCACTTGGTTAATCCTCCACCTGTGGCACCAACATCCCATATGGGTACCGGGTTCTACTCCCAGTCGCTCCTCTTCCAGTCCAGCTCTCTGCTGTGGCTCGGGAAGGCAGTGGAGGATGGCCCAAGTGCTTGGGCTCCTGCACCCGCATGGGAGACCAGGAGGAAGCACCTGGCTCCTAACTTCAGATCAGCGTATCTCTGGCTGTAGTGGCCATTTGGGGGGTGAACCAGTGGAAGGAAGACCTTTCTCTCTGTCTCTCTCTCACTGTTTAACTCTATCTGTTAAATTAAAAAAAAATGATAAATTAAAAAAATACTATATATACTACATTTCATCTAATAGATTTACCTTTATTTGTAATTTGGTATTTTTTTGCATTGCCCTAAGACTTCTTCTTTGTCTTTCACTTTTGACATTTTGGTTATTATATGCCCTGAAGAAAGTATTTTATTATTATTATTGTTTGGTTATAGTTCTTTGCACTTCCTGTATCTTGAAGTCTCTTGTAAGAGTTAGAGAGTTTTCAATGATTATTTCATTAAATAGTTTCTTAATACCTTTTTCCTTCTTGTCTCCTTCAGTCATGCCTATAATATGAGTATTCATTCACTTAATGGCATTGATATGTCTCCTAGGCTTTCTATGTTTTTAAAGAATTATTTTATTTTTATTTTTGTCTACTGGGTTATTTCAAAGGGCTAGTCTTCAAAATCAGAAATTCTTTTTTCTGCTTTGTCTCTTGTAGCTCTCAATTGAATTTTTTATTTCACTGATTAAAGTTTTGGCTCTAAAGTTGCTGCTCAGTTCTTTCTAATTGTTTACATTTGGGGAATTTCTCATTCATATCATCATATTGTTTTGAATTATCTATCTAAAGAACTATTTTGCTCTTTTGGAGGTGTCAGTTTAATTTCTTCTTTATGTATCCTGTTTCCCTACACATTCGGTGTAACAGTTCCTTCGTTATGCTATAGCTTCCAATGGAAAAGTCTTCTTTTGTTCATAAGGAATTAAGATGTCAATAGCCAGTTGCTTTGGCTCTAGGCGAGTGCAGAAGAGTAACCTCTGTGTGATTTCTTCAGCTGCAATCAACGTTAGCAGTGTCTATAAATTGCAAATTCCCTAGTCCGCAACAACTTATGGAGTTAGTACTGTGGCATTGAGATGGACATGGGCTTCCAAAGGTGTGTGTCTTCATCTCCCAGAGTGTTGGGTGTCAACCACACCAGATTTGTGATGATAGTAACAACAATCTTAGTGCCATGGGTACAGGTGTCCCTGAGACTATTAGAACAAATGTCAAATGCCCAGGACTACAAAATAAGGTATACACTGGTCACCTGGAGTGAACTGTGCTGAGTGTAGAAGACAGCTCAGAGCTGCAGATCTCAGAAGGTACTTTACTTAAGTATCACATAGAGATCATTGGACCTTAGTAGAAGCAGGCTTGGAGCAGACGAATTCAGATCCAGTCTTCTAGGGACTCCGGGGGATGACAAGTGTACTTGGTATCCAAATCAGGGTAAACATATCTATCTCCTCAAATATTCATCCAAGACCAGAAAAGATGCAAACTACTTTGGCACTCTTCTCTTCAACTAGATCTTAATTTTTTAGAATTTTATTTATTTATTTGAGAGGTAGAGTTACAGACGGAGAGAGAGAGAGAGAGCGCGAGCGAGAAAGCGAGAAAAGTCTTCCATCCACTGAATCACTCCCAAAATAATTGTAATGGCTGGAGCTGAGCTGATCTGAAGCCTGGAACCAGGAGCTTCTTTTTGGTCTGCCATGTGGGTGCAGGGGCCCAAACACTTGGGCCATCTTCCACTGCTTTCTCAGGCCATTACCAGGGAGGTGGAGCAGAAGAGGAGCAGCTGGGACACCAACCAATGCCCACATGGGATGCAAGTGTGGCAGCCAGAGGCTTATCCTACCACACCACAGCACCAGCCCCTTCAACTAGATCTTTACTGACTAAAACAAGAACCAAAATGATCAATCTTTACCTTTCATCAATATGGCTGATTTAAGCTCTGTGTCATGCTGGAAACATTAGTCTTGAGCATTGGTTGGCTTTTTAAACTTTGGTAAGAAGTGAGTCTTCAATATTCAGTTGTATCAATTCTTAGCTGTGCAAACTTGGAAAAGTAGTTTAAGTCTTTAAGCCTCACTTTTTTTCTAGAGAAAATAGGAAATAATACTTCTATTGTTAAGTATAAGTAAATATAACGATTTCAGTGAGTTATAACAAATATAACAGTCAATAATATAATAATAATTATTGCTTGAGTAAATTCATACTGATTTTGAGTGATTTATATTTCCTTTCCTTCCAGTGGTATAAGCATTTAAAATAGAGATGGCTTCTTAACTTTAATTTTGTTCTGAGAATATATCTGGCTCTAAATTCTGGATAAAATATGTAAAAATCTCAGTTTTTTGGTAAAAATGATTTGAGCACAAAATAATCATATGAAACAACAACTTGCAATAGTGCAATTTCAACAGCTCAAACAGTTCAAAGTTGTACCTTTTTTTCTTAATTTGTAAAATGAAGTCCCTTTTAGCTGGTTTCTGATAATATTGATATCAACCAAGCCAAGGCAATGAAGTTGCATGGATGCTTTACCTTTCATTAGGTCTGCTATCTGAGAACCTAAATGTGATCTACATAATCTTTATAACTTGCTTTAAATTTCATTTCCCTGCATATTTCTCTAGATTAATAAGAACATGTGTCTAACAGTAAAGGCTTTAAGACGTTTAGATCTAGCTCTCTTTAATAATGCCATAACATTTTTACAGTTATAGGCAATTGGTTTATTCTTTTTCTGCATTATTAGCTGTTACAGGTAAACTAAATACTCTGGGTAAAGGTAAATTTTATATTTTTCAAAATTGCCAGTCCATTAATTTATCCCTTCGTTCAGTTTCTGTTAACATTGGTAAGTACTGGGGATACAGATATGTGTAACATCTTAAGAAACTCATAGGCTTGGTCATTTCGTAGGTGGAAGATGCTGTTAATGTCCCATAGTATTCCTCACTTGCAGAAGGCAAGCAACGGAGAAATGGTCCATTAAGTTAATACTAACATCTGTACTCTGAGGGTACCTTCTGCCCCGACCACTCCTGTCCTTAGGCTGTAGGAACTCAGCCATCACCCAAAAATAGATAGAAACTCAGCAGATAAGGTTCCCATTTTCCTAACTCCTAGGATAGAACAATTTTGAACTGCATTTATACTATTACTCATCAAAGTTTGGGAAGCAATGCATCAGGGGTGGCAGAATTGATAGTGCATAATTGTTCTTGGAGGGTGGCTTTATTCCCTTCTCTGTCTGGAAGTTTATCGAGAAATCACTTTTCAAATGTAGTACTAAAGTCCTGATTCTCCTATAAGGAACTCTTTCTAACGAAATTCAAGCTAATCTTTATCTAATCTTTAAAAACAGCACAATAAAATGATTTTTCCTTCATTTTGGAAGATTAAAAAAATTCAAGAAACCAAAGCCTTAGACTGGCTAATAAAATAATCCAAGGGCAATGCAATAGATCATTTTATACCTGAGTTTTTTTTCTAGATATTTTTGGCTCCAAGATTTCCTATCTTTTTGATGTCTTGATAAGTATGAATAATAAAGATAGAAAATCTACAGAATAGAAACTATAAATTAAAATCTACAGCCATTCAAGACCAGCATTGTGGCAGAGGGTTAAGATGTTGCTTGGGATGCCAATATCTCATATAGAAGTGTGTTGAGTAAGAGTTCTGCCTCAACCTCTACTGCCAATCCAGCTCCCTGCCAATGTGCCATGAAGGCTGCTGCTGATGGATCACATACATTATAATCTGTCACCCACATGGTTGACCTGGCTGGAGTTCCTGGCTCTTGGTTTCATGTTGACATAGCCTGGCTGATGCAGGCCTTTGAGGAGGGAACCAGCAGATGAAAAAACAACTCCCCTCCCACCCCATCTGAAATGGCAAAGAACATGTCTTTCTCTTTCTCTCTTCCAGTTTTTCAAATAAAAAAACCCTATAACTCTGAATATTGGATTTAACATTTGTCACCTGCTTTAAAGGATAGTTTCGAATGTTTGTGTTTTTATATTTCTCAAATCTTCTTCACTGATCCTGATTCAACGTTTGATTGGGTTTTCTTCCTCCTATAAACAACCAAGTATTTGCATTTGAAATCATTATATTTTGCATGTCATAGAACTCTTCTACTAAAAATGACCACAGTTTGTCCCCCCTTAGAACTTCAAATTTTATTAATAACTTCACATTTTAAGACTGTTTTGGAATATTGTAGCCTTTATGCTGGGTTCATATGAGAATTTATCTCTTTGCCTAGGTTATGCTCATCCTTTTATTTTTTTCTCCATTGTTTACTGCATTGATTTCCAAACCAAACTCTGTTCCATGGACAAAAGAAACCATGAAAGTTAGTCACAGAGATTTCCCTCAGTAATTAATTTTGAATCATATACTTGCAAACAATTTAAATTGTTGTTTTTAAAAGATATGCCACGGCTAAGAATTCCAGGAAGTCACAAATGTGATAACATTATGCATTACCATTAATGAATTGCCATTATTAGGCATCATTTATCAACCTCCAGTTTAACTTGTGCAATATCTTTGGAGGAAACGAGCATAAATTATTTATGAATCATGTATTTCTCCCCAAATTCAGCATATATTTGTAATATTATATTAGTGCTTATTGATAAATGATTTCTACAATTAATTAGTCTCTACTGGAGTATTTTTGCTCTATATTTTATCCATGTTATGAATCATTATTGATTTTTCATCAATATTTTAAAAACAGCCTTAATCAAATAAATATGAGAAACAGAAATATATAAGAATAAAGTCCAAATTCTCAGCATAGCATACAGGCATTTCCCCAGCTATCTCTTAGTCTCTTTCTCTGATCATCTCTTTCACAGTACTTTCTTAGAAATGTTTCTTGAGCACCTGTCAGTTCTTTGTGCATTTTCTAGCAATATTTTCTTTGTATAGAATGCTCTCCCTATAATTCTCACTTGATGGCATTAAAAATCTCAGTCCAGATAGGAATTGCTCCTAATAGCCTTCTTTTCTGTGTAGGGCTAATTGTTCTCCCATCACTCTCATTACATTGTCACATAAGTCTGTTACAGACTTAAATTCTTAAGGCAATATTTATAAACATAATCCGTGTTTTCTACAAAAATAAGTGCTTGTTCCTAATTCCAGACTGTCTTTGTGTTTGTCCTTTTGTTTAACATAGGATATAGAATAATAAAGCAACCGACTAATGACTCAGAGAATTACTATTTCCAGGTGTACTCTTAGTGTGACCTTCAATTTTCTTCCTTTTGTCACTATGAGACTCAGCCATTTTTTGTATATATTTTCTATAAACCTACCTTATTTGAGTAAAAGGCATTGTGTAACTTCTATGGAGGAAACAAAATGGATGAAAAAGGCATAATTTTTTAGACTGATGTATTTATACCCTAGTATTAACTATTATTGGCCATTGTAATTTGGTCTCTGTCTAGAATATATAATGATATTATATAATGTACAATATATCAGGTATTACATGTTACATATTATATGAATATTTATGTATGTTTAATGTATGTATTTTAAAAGACTCAATTGCTTTCATAGCTTGGTATGCTTATTAAATTTATAAGAGGTGTATGTAATAATTATTTTCAGCTCTTCTTCTAGATCTGACACAAATTAGAAATGACAGTGTTGTGATTATTTTTTACTTGACCAGGAGCAAGGAGATATTATTTGCTTATTATCAAAAATTTTATATAAGGATATATGCGTGTATACATGTATATATATAATAAATCTCCAATCTTAGATTTTCCAAGAATTTTAATATTTTCAAAGTTATCCAGGTAGGGGCCAGAACTAGAGCAAGTGGGTTAAGCCACCGTCAACAGTGCTGACATCCCATGTGGGTGCTGGTTCAAGTCACTTCTGATCCAGCTCCCTGCTAATGCTCTTGGGAAGGCAACAGAATATGGCTCAAGTGCTTGGGCTCCTGCACCAATGTGTGAAGCCAGGATGAAGCTCCTGACATCTGGATTTGGCCTGGCCCAGCTCCACACATTACAACATTTGGGGGTGAACCAGTGGATGAAAGATCCCTCTGTGTGTGTGTGTGTGTGTGTGTGTGTCTCCTCTCGCTCTCTCTTTCTCTGTAACTCTGTTTTTCATATAAATAAATAAAAAATCTTTTTAAAAAATTATCCATGTAAATAAAATATCAGAACTTTTCATCCAAATATCTTAACATTTTATACTGAAGGACTTCTCAGTCAGCCTGCACTTAAAAAAAAAATTATGTATTTTGAAAGTCAGAGTAATAGAGAGAGAGGGAGAGACACAGACCTGTGTGTGACTGGCCAGGTCAAAGTCAGGAGCCAGGAGCTTCATTCATGGGTGTAGAGTCCCACACAAGTGCACCATCTTTCGTTGCTTTTCCCAGGCCATTAGCAGGGAACTGGTTAGGAAACAGAACAGACAGGACATGAA
This sequence comes from Oryctolagus cuniculus, assembly GCF_964237555.1. Classification (NCBI taxonomy): domain Eukaryota; kingdom Metazoa; phylum Chordata; class Mammalia; order Lagomorpha; family Leporidae; genus Oryctolagus; species Oryctolagus cuniculus. The sequence goes on along the minus strand of NC_091436.1, from coordinate 56,657,164 downwards.
CCCATGCCCCTGCGGCTTGCTAGCATTGCAGGTGGTGGCTTAACTCACTAAGACACGGCACTGGTCCCTGTATGTACTTTTTAAACTTATGTGAATACCAAAATTCTCCAAAGTAAGTTTTGTATGAGGCCTTGAAAATGTTCCATAAATAAGAAGTGGGGCCATCCTGGCAAAGCATGTGGAAATTCATGTGCCTATTAAAAAGCTTTGAGATGTCCATTAATGAAGAAAGTTACATTAATTTCCCTTATTTTCACAAATCCTTTGACTTTTAAAAATGTTTTATGTAGTATCTAGAATATCACTTTAAATTGTAGTTTGAATTACATGATGATATTGGTTGACACTGGTTAATCCTTTCTGATAAAATGGGATGCAATGTTTCATTCCATTAGCCATTGTAAACAAATTGCTAGATGGAATGTCTACTACAGCTCGAATACCTTTCATTAAAATGTCAAAGGCAGAGGAGAATGGGCCAGTATGTCAAGGTTCAATATAAGACCAACTTGGGGTTCCCACGCCGTGGTGTAGCAGATTAAGCTGCCGCCTGTGGAGCATGCATCTCATATAGCCATCAGTTCCAGTCCTGGATGCTCTTCTTCTGATCCAACTCCCTCCTGATGGCCTGGGAAAGCAGCAGAATATGGTCAAGTGCTTGGGTTCCTGCACCCATGTGGGAGACCTGGCTTTTGGCTTCAGATTGGCCCAGCTCTGGCCTTTATGGCCATTTGGGGATTGAACTAGTAGATGGAAGATTCTCTCTCTCTCCTCTCTCTCTCTCTCTCTCATTCTGCCTTTCAAATAATTAAATAAATCTTTTTTAAAAATAATAAATATTTTTAAAAAGATCAACTGGAATTAGAAAAAGACCAATGGAATTAGGAAACTAGAATTGGAAAATTATTCAATATGGACCAGGCATGACAGGAATTGGAAAATGTTAAGTAAGCTCCCTTTACAAATAAAAGGCTCTGCTTCCCAGGATGAAGGCATGTTGGATCAAGGTTTGTAAAAGTCTGAAGTAGGCATCAGAACCCTTGAACCCTTGTTTCACTCCATACTGAAGTATACTCTTTCCCCCAAATTTGATAAATATTGGCCATTGGAGAGAAAATGTGCCTCTTTTTTTCAATTAGGATTTTTATTGCATCACTTTAAACATAACAGACACCCTTAAAATAGTTGCAGAATTCAAGAAAATAACTTTTTAGAGTAAAAGAGTTCTCACAGGGTCTGTGTTCTTGTACAGCAGGTTAAGCTGCTGCCTACAACACCAGCATCCCATATGGGCATTGGATGCGCTACTTCAGATCCAGCTCTCTGCTGATGCACCAGGGATAGGAGAGGAGGATGGCCAGAGTGCATGAGACCCTGTCACACAGTTAAGAGATCTAGATGAGGTTCCAGACTCCTGACTTCAGCCTGGCCCAGTCCTGGCCATTGCAGCCATTTGGGGACTGAACCAGCAGATGGAAGATCCCTCTCTCTTCTCTCTCTCTCTCTCTTTCTCTGTCTCTTCCTCTCTGTAACTCTGTGTTTCAAATAAATAATTAAAACTTTAAAGAAAAGAAAAGATTGATTTCATAGAAAATAAGAGTAAACTATATTGATATATGATGTTTTAATAGAAGCACCTCAGAATATTTTCTTCAGTTTTACTTGATTTTAAGAAGAATGTATTTATGCATGTTTGTTTCTTCTTGACATGAATGTGTGAGGCTGAATGGAAGGCCAATGAAACGAGAGTATATACTATGGACCTTGTAATGATGTAAGAATTTATTAATAATGGTGACTCCTCTATGGTTCTTTCTCATACTTAAGGCAATCCTTACTCCTTCCTGTGGAGAAACCACTGTGTGAATAACAAAAAGGCTTTTTGATGCTTATGATGAACCCAAAAGATACATTGCTTCTTTAGAGGAAGGAGCCTCTAATGTTCTTTAATTGACAAGAGTGTTAGAAGAATAGAAAATTATGATCTCTGTCTCAGCTAGCCTGGAGTTCTTTCCCAATCAATTCCTTATTCAAACATAAAATGTACTTCTTATGACCCCCTCCTCTCTCCTTAGCTTCTTGCTTTGGGCAAGGCCAACGAGCTTTTGAAGTTCTCTAGCTTAGCTGGTTTTTAATCTTCCTTTTAAAAACATCATTTGCAGCTGGAAATCTGATATCGTTTAAACCGCTGTTATAGTTTGCTGAAAAACCAAGATTTATAAATGCATAGTAAAGACATAATGCAGTAATCGAAGTAATAAAATAGCATTATGAGGAGTGGTTGACGTGTATGCTTGGAACCATTTTTTCAAGTATTAAATACTCACTCTAAATTATGTTCAGATCAAACATGCTTTAAAAATAGAAAAGAGCTAAAGGTCACATTATGAAATGTCTATAAATTATACTTCTTTTGTGAGCCTCACTGACCAGAAGTACACGTGAAAAAGTGACTAAAAAAATCAGTTAAAACCTTGAATGGAGAATTTCCTATCATGTTACAATTACGCTTTATATTATTTTGCAATTCAGATAAACTTTTTTATTTTTGTCCCATATTTTGATTTTTTCCAAATATTCCCCTTGAGATCTAGTTCCCGAGAGTATAGAGAGACCTAGAAACAACTGAACTAGATGTTCCTTTTAAGATATCTACAAACAAGGCATTCCTTAATGCAACATCAAATAAAAAGTGTCTCTGATGTTAAACAAAACATATTGAAAAACTTGTTACTTCATGATCTCTATTTTAATGAGAATTGTATTAATCATAGTCAACAACTAAAGCCCTAACTACTGAATGTCATGACTGGAAATGGCCCATCTCATACTCCCAGAATACAAAGTTTTTAAACTACGGAAGAGAACTCTGCTTTTTGAGACCTGCTCTTAACTTTTACAGTGAACATTGGGTGTACCGTTTGGGCTTGTCACCAGGCAGAAACCCAAGTAGAATAATGCCCTAAGAACATTTGTTCTTAATGAAAGCAATTTGTTATGAGCTGAGGGGAAAGTGTCCTTTGTCCTTCTGCCAAAACAGCCTTGCTCTGTGTTTGTTGAGGTCATTCAGATTAATGGGGATACTACAAGATGCTTTAAGACAAAAGCATTAGTGGAAAGATGCACAGCATTTTTCTAAAACAATGCCAAAATACCAGTAAACATGTGCATCATGTTTTCAGACATCTTCTATGAAAACTGCTTACAGTTCATTATTCTTAATTGTGTTTTCCTATATGGCGTCCATATGGAACCATTATTCATTTCATGAAATATTTTTTTGAAGAATGTTGTTTTTAGGGTCATGAAAGAAACTGTGCTTGAGTGGAAATAACATTCACAGGGCTACACAATTTATAATTTATTGTCAGTCTTTTTTCCAAATTTTATGATCAGAATACAATATTCCATTTTATATGTAATAAGTTCTTAATGTTAAGACCAGTTAGTGAGAAAAAAAAAAACTATAATCATTCATGAAGACTGGGAGGTGGAAAAAGTGAATAATATAATATTAATAAAGATAATGAGGAAACCCATGGGCAGGTCACATGAAATACTGCTTTAGTGAGGATGTTCAAGTGTTAAAAAGAAATGTGTTCGAAAAAATACCACCTGTGCGTTTTTTTTTTTTTCCCAGTGAGCATTTTGTACTTTTCAGTGACTTCAGATTGACAGCTCAATGTAGAAAGATTTTTTATCTTTTTCACATTTCTTTCTTATGGACTGCACCTGTTAAATGTTTATTTCAAATATTTTATCTTTATTTCCTATAAAATTAGTAAAATTTCCTGGTATATCCCCTTGAAAAGATTCTATAATGTGGGAAAGAATAACGCGTTTATCTAATTTGTCATTAAAAGACAAAAAAAAAAAGAGAGAAGCTCTACTGAGACTTTACAGTCTGGAACCGACAACAGGGGTTTATAAGGAATAACAAGCATCTCACCACCACGGAGATTGCAGGGCCCGCATGTGCGTCTTAGATGGGTCCGCTCAGCAGCAGCACTTATCCTGCTGTTTTGGTCACTCCATTCATGAAAGTTTAGTTTTTCTCCTTGAGAATTTTGAAGTAGTGGGTTCAGTTATTCATGAAAGTGATAGCTAGTTCTTATCTTAGAGTATTCATATTGCATCATTAAGAAATTTTATTTGTGAGGACGTTTTTCCTCTTCTGTTAGTTGTTGCTGGGAATTTGGGTGCTACATGAGCAAAGCCATAATAGAATCATCAAGTGGAAACTCCAGTGGATATATTAAATCCTCACTACATTTCCTTTACTTTAACATATTTCAGTAACTTATTTTGTTACCATAAGTGGGTGTGATGCTGCATTAAAATTTTGGGTGACTGAAACAGAGAGATGGCCTCTGTGTTACTATCACAGAATTACAAGTCAACAAAATGTGTATTTCAATAATTTTCTACAAGGAGCATCACGGAAGGTAAGTTGGGAATTCATCATTTTCAGGCATGTGGCTCTTTAATTACAGGTCTCCTTGGTGAGGCTATTCACTTGGGTATCAATTAGGATCCACCGTGCTGCCTACTGGCTGATGACTACAAATCCATGCAAACAAGTATTGAGATGACCATCTCAAAGTTGTCACAAACAGAAATGGCAGCTGGTCACACTGACACTGTTATCAATCAGAAATTAGCTGGCCTCCTATTAGATGAAGTATGGTGTGACACGAAATATTAAATCAAAGGAAGATGATTTGATTAGCACTTTTTCATCTACAAGAGAGGCAGAAAATGGCTACCTCACCAGTTTTGTTTAAGAGTAATTGAAAACTGAAATGAAAATTTAAATGTTTAACAAAGGCTTTATAGTAACAATAACAATAATAATGATGTATGCCAGCTAAATTGATAATTGCACAGATAATTGAAGATGTACTTCCTTGGCTGTCAGTGTTTATACAAAGAGGTACAAAAATGTTGCTAAGATTCCATTAACATCTGTAAAGTACAAATTAATTTACGTATTTATGCTGAATCTAAGGATTAGCACACATTTGTATAAGAATTAAATTATAAGATAGATAAGCCAATAGATAATAGCCCTGTATTTTTTTTGTTTAAATTTGAGCTATATTATTGAATAGTTTTGTTCATGGACTAAGAACACATATTCCTAAAAGCTTTAAATAGAATAGCTAAACAAACATTGTATAAAAATCTCACTTAAGCAATGGCAGTAAAAAGAAGCTTAACACATATAAACAAAGGCATTTTGGTCCTGGACTCCTGGGTGCCTGGACTGACAGACACTAAGTTACAATATTCTGTAAACATTCTGTTGCCTGATATAGACAGAATTGTTCTCTGATTTTCAAATATTGATTGGATGAATTAATTATTGCCTTGCTGTTATTTGGTTGCATTATTAAAGACAAAATGAAAGAGGGACACTAGCAATCCAATAAATTAAATTTTAATTTATAACTTCCCTTTTCCTTCCTCCATTTTACCCTCTTCCACCTTCTGTCCTACATCTATTTTGTTGCTTCATCTCATTATACAAAAGATTTTAGCTGACTATAATATTAATTTACTTAGACGAAACACCAGTATCACACCAGTATCATGCCTCTTTGAAAATATAAATATGGTTTTGTTTATGTTGATCATTTTCAAATCTGACTTTAAAAATTGTTGCTCATATTTCATGTGTATCTGACACAGTTTAGGGTGCTGAACTTTAAAAGGGGTGTGGGTGAACATGAGCTAGGAAAAATTCTCTACACTGAGTTTGAAGAACTATTCATTTTCTCTGTTGCCTGTGGTTTCTGTAGAATTCTAATGTGGTCAGCAGTGAAAGACTGACAACATATACTTGGCTCAGTGGTATTACTTTATGGCAACTGATTTTGTGAGGGTGGTCCAGACTGGATTCTTCCCCTGTACTCATGTATGTTAAGGAAAAATTCTCCTTACCAAGTGTGTCAAATAATACAGTCACAGGGGCCAGCTTTCTGATAATGACTATCCTATGTGTTTTCTGCTCTTTTGGGTGAAAAAAATCAGAAACTGTGAGAACACTGGTGTCAGTTTCCTTATGAACTGCTTTTCAAAAGCTGATGCAGAAAAGGATTCTAATCCTGAGACTGCTGTCATGCATAGTGGGTTAAGCCGCAGCCTGCAATGCCGGCATCCCATTTAGGTGCTGGTTTGTGTCCTATCCGCTCTACGTCCAATCCAGCTCCATGCTAATGGTCTGGGTAAAGCAGAGGAAGATGGCACAAGTGCCTGGGCCCCTGCCACCCACGTGGGAGACCTGGATGAAGCTCCTGGATCCTGGCTTCACCCTGATACAGCCCTGGCTATTGTGGCCACTTGAGGCTTAATCCTCTCCTCTCTCTCTCTCCCTCTCAACCCTCTCCCTCTGTTACTCTGGCTTTCAAATAAATAAATTTTTTAAAAGGATGATAATTCAACAGCAAGAATCAAAACAAGAACAAAGGATGATAATTCATGAGCAAGAAAAAAAAACAGAAGTCATAAGAATATGGTTATTTCCACTCTGTAAAGAAAAATAAAAGAAAGAAAAAAAATCTACATCATCTGGATTTGATTCAAGTTTGATTTTATTCTCCACATACTTTTGCAATGTTGAATTTACCTTAAGCATACTTATGTTTTATGTTTATACTTTTACTGGATTTCTAACTGACTAATTAATGAGTCACAGAGTTTATGGTAACTTTTTACTAGAGTTGGAAAGGGACTTTAGAGCACATTATTCAAAATCTATTTAAGTTTCTTTTTAACAACTAAGCTTATTCCCTTCTTTTAAATCATCCTTATTCCCAACTGGAATTTCACTAGAAATAGAGTCTAATCATCTCTGATTCCCCTAGGAGCTAAAAAGCTGCTGCAATATGGAAAAGTTTAAGATACAACTCTATTATTTCTACAATAAGCATAATTTCACTAGGTTGTTATATAAAACTGTTATTGAAGAGCTATTGAGTCATTGGATTTTGAAATACAGAAAATTTTACAAGAGTTGGCATATTAACAAGATACATGAAATGTTGAATTTATAGAATATTTTTAGAAAAAAAATTAAAAATAAATTTCAGCACCATTTTTTCCAGATCTGAGAAGAAGGTCTTCGGTATCTTGATTGGTATTGCATTGAATCTATAAATTGCTTTTGGGAGAATGGACATTTTGATGATATTGATTCTTCCAATCCATGAGCATGGAAGATTTTTCCATTTCTTGGTATCCTCTTCTATTTCTTTCTTTAAGGTTTTGTAATTTTCATCGTAGAGATCTTTAACGTCCTTGGTTAAGTTTATTCCAAGGTATTTGATTGTTTTTGTAGCTATTGTGAATGGGATTGATCTTAGAAGTTCTTCCTCAGCCATGGCATTGTCTGTGTATACAAAGGCTGTTTATTTTTGTGCATTGATTTTATACCCTGCTACTTTGCCAAAATCTTCTATGAGTTCCAATAGTCTCTTAGTAGAGTTCTTTGGGTCCCCTAAATAAAGAATCATGTCATCTGCAAAGAGGGATAGTTTGAGTTCTTCCTTCCCAATTTGTATCCCTTTAATTTCTTTTTCTTGCCTAATAGCTCTGGCTAGAACCTCCAGAACTATATTGAATAGCAGTGGTGAGAGTGGACATCCCTGTCTGGTACCAGATCTCAGTGGCAATCTTGTACAACAAAAACAAAGCCGGAGGCATCACAATACCAGATTTCAGGACATACTACAGGGCAGTTGTAATCAAAACAGCATGGTACTGGTACAGAAACAGATGGATAGACCAATGGAACAGAATTGAAACACCAGAAATCAACCCAAACATCTACAGCCAACTTATATTTGATCAAGGATCTAAAACTAATTCCTGGAGCAAGGACAGTCTATTCAATAAATGGTGCTGGGAAAATTGGATTTCCACGTGCAGAATCATGAAGCAAGACCCCTACCTTACACCTTACACAAAAATCCACTCAACATGGATTAAAGACCTAAATCTACGACCTGACACCATCAAGTTACTAGAGAACATTGGAGAAACCCTTCAAGATATTGGCACAGGCAAAGAATTTATGGAAAACACCCGGGAGGCACAGGCAGTCAAAGCCAAAATCAACTATTGGGATTGCATCAAATTGATGGGGGTGCAAACTGTTGAAATCTTTACTTAATGTATACTAAACTGATCTTCTGTAAAAAAAAAAAAAAAGAAATTATCAATCCCCAACTTGACTCTCACTGGGATTAAACATGACAATAGGTCTGATCTGATTTCATCATCATTTAAAAAAATCATCTATTATTTTCCACTTTATGTTTCTGTGTGGGAGCAAACTGTTGAAATCCTTACTTAATGTACACTAAGCTGATCTTCTGTATATTAAGATAATCGAAAATGAATCTTGATGTGAATGGAAGGGGAGAGGGAGTGGGAAAGGGGAGGGTTGTGGGTGGGAGGGACGGTATGTGGGGGAAGCCATTGTAATCCATAAGTCGTACTTTGGAAATTTATATTCATTAAATAAAAGTTAAAAAAAAAGAAAAAAATTAAAAATAACAATGTTCATTCTAACAATTTGCAGTTTGTACTCTAATATACCATTATTATCAATTATTTCCTTAAAAAAGAATTCATGAATAAATTAGTTATTCTGCATGGCTTTTATTGAAAGTTATTATCATAGTCAATTGAAAATAATTGACTGCTTTGTGAATAGTTTATTTATATTGGGACTTTTTACTTTCTATTTTAATATATTTTATATATGCAAATATCTTTGGTCAAATTTGTAGCTGTATATATGAATAAGAATGAATAAAGAAATTATGGGACATATACTCTGTGGAATACTACACGGCAGTAAAAAATGAAATCTGGTCATTTGCAACAAAATGGAGGAATCTGGAAACATTATGGTGAGTGAAACAGGCCAATCTAAAAGGAACAGATATCATATGTCCTCCCTGATCTGTGAAAATCAACTGAGCACCTGGCGCCGGCACACCGGGTTCTAGTCCCGGTCGGGGTGCCGGATTCTGTCCCGGTTGCCTCTCTTCCAGTCCAGCTCTCTGCTGTGATCCGGGAGTACAGTGGAAGATGGCCCAAGTGCTTGGGCCCTGCATCTGCATGGGAGACCAGGAGAAGCACCTGGCTCCTGGCTTTGGATTGGAGCAGCGCTCTGGCAGCAGCATGCGGGCCGTGGCGGCCATTTGGGGGGTGAACCAACGGCAAAGGAGGACCTTTCTCTCTGTCTCTCTCTCTCTCACTGTTTAACTCTGCCTGTCAAAAACAAAAAAAAAAAACAAACAAACAATAAAGAAGTGAAACTGACACTATGAGAAGCAATGACTTGATCAACCCTTGTCCTTACTGACAAGAAACAGCTTACTGTTTTATTCTTTTTAGTTTTTTCTTTTTCCGCTTAATATCATTGGTTGAACTCTTTACTTAACACAAAATTATTCTTAGTTGTTTAAATCCAATTGAAAATTGATCCCTGTTAAATATAAGAGCGGGAATAAGAGAGGAAGGAGATGTACATTTTGGCACATGTTCCCTCGGACTTACTGCAAAGGTAAAGCTAAAAACTTGTCATGGGATTCCAAATTCCATTAAGTTGGCAGGTCCCAATGCCATCTGACTCGTTAAAGTGATCAGTTTCAGTCCATAACTGATAATAAAGATAGGATTAAGTGTCAAAGGAATCACATAAATAAGGCCAAGTGTCTGCTAATAATATTTGATAGAATTAAAAAGGAGAGAATGATTAAACATGGGAAGCAGGCCACACAGCAGACTCATAGAATGACAATTGCCCGAAACAGCAATCTGGGTTCAATATCAGCCCTTAAGGCAATCAGATATGGCTAAAAAGCCCATGAGAGCATTTCAGGCATGGAAAGCCAAGACACTATGACAAAAAATTACCTACCTGAAAGATCTCTTTGAGTGAGATCCCTGTGGAAAGAAGGGGCCATCAAGAAGGAGGCACCTTTCTTTGAAGGGAGGAGAGATCTTCCACCCTTCCACTTTGATAATGGCCCTGTCTAAATAATGTTGGAGTTTGTGGACTCTAGAGGCTTCCATAGCCTTGGCAGCTCATGACAAGTGCCTCGGGTGATCACTGATGTCATAAATAAGAGTGTCAGTTATTAAATCAATAACAGGAGTCACTGTGCACTTGCTCTCCATGTAGGACCTCTGTCTTTAATGTGTTGTATTTTGAGAATTAATGGTAAAACTAGTCTTCAAACAGTACTTTATACTTTGTGTGTCTGTTCGGTGCAAACTGTTGAAATCTTTACTTAGTATAGAGTTGATCTTCTGTATATAAAGATAATTAAAAATGAATCTTAATGAAGAATGGATGGGAGAGGGAGTAGGATGTGGGACAGTTTGGGGTGTTAGCGTGGGTAAAGTGGAAAGAACTGCTATAATCCAAAAGTTGTAGTTATGAAATTTATATATATTTTTTATTTATTTGACTGGCAGAGTTAGACAGTGAGAGAAAGAGAGAGAGACAGAGAGAAAGGTCTTCCTTCCATTGGTTCAGCCCCCAAATGGCCACTACAGCCAGAGATATGCCGATCCAAAGCCAGGAGCCAGGTGCTTCTTCCTGGTCTCCTATGTGGGTGCAGGGGCACAAGATTTGGGCCATCCTCCACTGCCTTCTCGGGCCACAGCAGAGAGCTAGACTGGAAGAGGAGCAACAGGGACTAGAACCTGGTGCCCATATGGGTTACCACCACCACAGGCAGAGGATTAACAAAGTGAGCCATGGCACCGGCCCCATGAAATTTATATTTATTAAATAAAAGCTTTCTATAAAAAAGTTTGTATATATTATCTGTTAAAAGCAAGAGATGCAAAATATTATGGTACAAATTTTCTGATTTCACAGTTTTGCTATTGGTTAGGTTTACCAAAGTATTAATTTATGTTACTAGCCAAGTACCTATGCATTGACATTTAGGAAATTGTATAACATGAGACTTTTTTAACTTGAAATTAAAACCCTATGATTAATATAGAGGTTTTAAAATATGTCACAAGTAGGAAAATTTTAGTTTCATTTCCACATTTTATATCTTTTTCAGTTTTCACCATTCACTTGTATGAAAAAAATAAAAGCTACCCAAAAATTAGCTGACCAATTTTCAAATTGTTTCATTGTTAACTCTAACATTTCCTGCATGTTATTCATTTCCTAAAATCATGCAAATTAAAGGACCTGGATATGAGAAGACAACTCAGCATTTTAAAAGCCTGTTATACCACTGAACTAAGAATCCATAGCTATATGATTTCAAAAGCATATTATTTGGGAGAGTTGGAGGAGAAGGTTGTAGTAGAAACCGCAAGGAAGAGACAATAAATGTTTTGGAGGTATATTGTACAAGACCGGGAAACCAACTGAATGAATGGAGTGATAGCTACTCAGCTCTGTAATACATAAAGGCCCAAGAAATTATAATAGCAAACACTTAAGACAGTGTTTACAATGTGTTATATATATATATTGATTCATCTAAACCATAAAAATTCTTTATTAATGAATTTTATTAATACCCATTTCGAAGTAAAAACAAAACAATACAACAGAGGTAGTAAAAATACAAAAATTTTTGTATCAAACTATTCATCTAGTAAGTGGTAGGGCTGAGCTTTATAAATTGGAAGTGTAGCTACAGAGTTCATGGTCTTATGTATCAGAATATTAAGCTATGTTGTATTTCTTTCAGTATATAATTTTTCCTAATAATAATCAAAAATAAATGCATGAAATCCATGCAGGACATGACAAAAATCTCTCTCATGAAAATGAAATCTTAAGGAGGAATCAAAATGAAATGAGGAATTTAATAGAATGTGAAATTGAGATATTGAAGAGAAATCAAAATGAAATGAAGAATTCAATAGAACAAATAAAACACACAGTTGAGAGACTTAAAAACAGAATCAGTGAGGCAGAAGAGAGAATATCAAACTTACAAGGCAGAGCACAGGAATGTATAAAGTCAAACCAAAGACAAGAATAGGAAATTAGAAACCTAAAAAATATTGTTGGGATGCTATTAAAAAACCCAACATTTGGTATCTAGGCGTTCTGGGAGGCATGGAGAGAGAGAAAAGATTAGAAGGTCTTTTTAGTGAGATACTAGCAGAAAACTTCCCCGGTTTGGAGAAGGAAAGAGACATCCAAGTAACAGGAAGCACACAGAACTCCCAATAAACATGACCAGAAGAGATGCTTGCCATGACACAATGTAATCAAACTCACCACAGTGAAACATAAAGAAAACATTCTAAAATATGCAAGAGAAATGCCAGATTACTGTAAGAGGATGTCAAATTAGACTCACAGCAGACTTCTCATCAGAAACCCTACAGGCTAGGAGGGAATGGCGAGGTATAGCCCAAGTACTAAGAAAAAAACTGCCAACCCAGAATATTATATCCTGCGAAGCTCTCATTTGTGAATGAAGGAGAAATAAAGACTTTTCATAGCAAACAGAAATTGAAAGAATTTGTCACCATTCATCCAACCCTGCAAAGATGCTTAAAGATCTGTAACACACACAAACACGGTCATCAATATGAAAGAAGGTAAAGGATAAAAATCTTTCAGTAAAAGATCACAGGAAGTTCAAAGTATATGTTAGAAAAAGAAATATCTTCGGAAAAATGGCAGGGCAAAGTCATTATTCACCAGTAGTCAGAATGAATGTAAATGGCCTCAACACTTCAGTTAAAAGATACACACTGGCTGAATGGGATAAAAAACAAAACCCATCTATTTGCTGCTTACAAGAAACACATCGTTCCAACAAAGATGCATGCAGACTGAAAGTGAAAGGTTGGGAAATGATATTCCATGCCAATAGAAAACAAAAAAGAGCTGGTGTAGCCATCTTAATACCAGACAAAATTAACTTTAACACAAAAACTTTAAGAGAGACAAAGAGGGGCACTATATAATGATTAGGGGATCAATTCAACAGGAAGATGTAACTATTATAAATGTATATGCATCTAATTACAGGGAACTGGGCTATTTAAAAGATATGTTAAGGAACTTAACGGGAGACTTAGACTCCAATACAATAGTAGGGGGACTTTAATACTTCACTTTCAGCAATGGACAGATGACCAGACAAAAGATCAACAAGGAAACAGCAGATTTAATTAACACTATAGATCAAATGAATCTAACAGATATCTAAAGAACTTTTCATCCTACACTTGAAGAATAGACATTCTTCTCATCAGTATATGGAACTTACTCTAGGATTGACCACATACTAGGCATGAAGCAAGTCTCACATAATTGAAATCAAGCAATGCATCTTCTCAGAGCACAATGGAATGAAGCTGGAAATGAGTAAATCAGGAATCTCTAGAGCATATGCAAACACATGGAGACTGAACAAAATGCTCCTGAATGAACACTGGGTCAATGAAGAAATCAAAAGAGAAATCAAAAACTTTCTGTAAGTAAATGAGGATAATAACACAACATATCAAAACTTTTGGGATACAGAAAAAGCAGTGTTAAAAGGAAAGTTTATAGCAATAGGTCCTACATCAACAAATTGGAAAGGCACCAAATAAATGAGCTTTCAGCGCATCTCAAGGATCTAGAAAAACTGCAGCAAACCAGGCCCAAAACTAGTAGGAGAAGAGAAATAATTAAAATAAATAGAATTGAAACCAAAAAAACATTACAAAAGATCAGCCAAATGAAGAGCTGTTTTTTGAAAAAATAAACAAATTGACACACCATTTGCCCAACTAACCAAAAAAAGAAAAGACCCAGATCAATAAAATTAGAGAAGAAAAAGGAACTGCAACAACAGACACCTCAGAAATAAAAAAAATCATCAGAAATTACTACAACGAGTTGTATGCCAGCAAACAGGGAAATCTATCAGAAATGGATAGATTCCTGGACACATACAACCTACCTAAATTGAACTATGAAGACATAGAAAACCTAAACAGATCCATAACTGAGTCAGAAATTGAATCAGTAATAAAGGCCCTCCCAACAAAGAAAAGCCCAGGACTGGATGGATTCACTGCTGAATTATACCAGACATTTAAAGAAGAACTAACTCCAATTCTTTTCAAACTATTCAGAGCAATTGAAAGAGAGGGAATCCTCCCAAATTCATTCTATGAAGCCAACATCACCTCAATTCCTAAACCTGAAAGAGATGTAAAAGAGAAATATGATCCTCAATAAAATTCTGGCCAATAGAGTGCAACGACACATCAGAAAGATCATCCACCCAAACCAAGTGGGATTTATCGCTGGTATGCAGGAATGGTTCAATGTTCACAAATCAATATGATACACCACCTTAACAGACTGCAGAAGAAAAACCATATTATTACCTCAATAGATGCCGAGAAAGCATTTGATAAAATACAACACCCGTTCATGATGAAAACTCTAAGCAAATTGGGTATAGAAGGAACATTCCTCATTGCAATCAAAGCCATTTATGAAAAACCCACGGCCAACATCCTATTGAATGGGGAAAAGTTGGAAGCACTGAGATCTGGTACCAGACAGGGATGCCCACTCTCACCATTGCTATTCAATATAGTCTTGGAAGTTTTAGCCAGAGCCATTAGGCAAGAAAAAGAAATTAAAGGGATACAAATTGGGAAGGAAGATGATATGTTTTTTATTTAGGGGATCCAAAGAACTCTACTGAGAGACTATTGGAACTCATAGAAGAGTATGGCAAAGTAGCATAATATAAAATCTATGCACACAAATCAGAAACCTTTGTATACACAGACAGTGCAACGGTTGAGATGGAACTTCTAAGATCAATCCAATTCAGAATAGCTACAAAAACAATCAAATACCTTGGAATAAACTTAACTAACGATGTCAAAAATCTCTACGATGAGAATTACAAAACCATAAAGAAAGCAATAGAAGAGATACCAAAAAATGGAAAAATCTTCCATGCTCATGGATTGGAAGAATCAATATCATCAAAATGTCCATTTTCCCAAAAGCAATTTACAGATTCAATGCGATACCAAATCAAAATACCAAACACATGCTTCTCAGATCTAGAAAAAATGATGCTGAAATTTATATGGAGACACAGGAGACCTCGAATAGCTAAAGCAATCTTGTACCACAAAAACAAAGCCGGAGGCATCACAATACCAGATTTCAGGACATACTACAGGGCTGTTGTAATCAAAACAGCGTGGTACTGGTACAAAAACAGATGGATAGACCAATGGAACAGAATAAAAACGCAAGAAATCAATTCAAACATCTACAGCCAACTTATATTTGATCAAGTATCTAAAACCAATTGCTGTAGCAAGGACAGTCTACTCAAGAAATGGAGCTTGGAAAACTGGATTTCCACGTGCAGAGGCATGAAGCAAGACCTCTACCTTACACCTTACACAGAATGCACTCAACATGGATTAAAGATCTAAACCTATAACCTGACATCATCAAATTATTAGTGAGCATTGGAGAAACCCTACAAGATACAGGCATAGGCAAAGATTTCTTGGAAAAGACCCCAAAGGTACAGGCAGTCAAAGCCAAAATTAACTATTGGGATTGCATCAAATTGAGAAGTTTCTGTACTGCAAAAGAAACAATCAGGAAAGTGAAGAGGCAACTGACACAATGGGAAAAAATATTTACAAATTATGCTACAGGTAAAGGATTAATAACCAGAATCTACAAATAGATCAAGAAACTCCACAACAAAACAAACATCCCACTTAAAAGATGGGCTAAGGACCTCAAAAGACATTTTTCAAAAGAGGAAATCCAAAAGGCCAAGCGACACATAAGAAAATGTTCAGGATCACTAGCAATCAGGGAAATGCAAATCAAAACCACAATGAGATTTCACCACACCCCAGTTAGAATGGCTTACATACAGAAATCTACCAACAACAGATGCTGGCGAGGATGTGGGGAAAAAGGGACACTAACCCACTGTTGGTGGGAATGGAAACTGTTAAAGCCACTATTGAAGACAGTTTGGAGATTCCTCAAAAATCTGAATATAGCCCTACCAGATGACCTAGCCATCTCACTTCTTGGAATTTACCCAAAGGTAATTAAATTGGCAAATAAAAGAGCTGTCTACACCTCAATGTTTATTGCAGCTTAATTTACAATAGCCAAGACCTGGAATCATCCTAAATGCTCATCAACAGAAGACTGGATAACGGCGAACTCAAAAGGCCACCATAGCCTTGGAAACTCATGACAAGAGCCTAGGGTGATTACTGACACCATAAACAAGAGTGTCAATTTGTTTAGTCAACAACAGGAATCACTGTGCACTTACTCCTCATGTAGGATCTCTGTCCTTAATGTGTTGTTCAATGTGATTTAATGCTATAACTAGTACTGAAATAGTATTTTTCACTTTGTGTTTCTATGTGGGTGCAAATTGTTGAGATCTTTACTTAATATATGCTAAATTGATCTGCTATATATAAAGATAATTGAAAATGAATCTTGATGTGAATGGATTGGGAGAGGAAGTGGGGGAGGGGAGGGTTGCAGGTGGGAGGGAATTTATGGGAGGGAAAAAGCCATTGTAATCCATAAATGTACTTTGGAAATTCATATTCATTAAATAGAAGTTAAAAAAAAAGCAGAAGACTGGATAAAGAAATTATGGGATATATACTCTATAGAGTACAGCAGTAAAAAAAAAATGAAATTTGGTCATTTGCAACAAAATGGAGGAATCTTGAAAACATCATGCTAAGTGAAATAAGCCAGTCCCAAAGGGAAAAATGTCGTATGTTCTCCCTGATCGGTGACAATTAACTGTGCACCTAAAAGGAAACAGGTTGAAGTGAAATGGACACTATAAGAAATAATGACTTTATCAGCCCTTGTTCTGACTGTTGATAAATAACTCACTATTTTATTCCTTTTAGTATTTTTTTTGTTCTACTTAATACCATTAGTTGAACTATTTAATTAACACACCATTATTCTTAAGTGTTTGAATTTAACTGAGAAGTGATTCCTGTTAAATATAAGAAGGGTGTAAGAGAGGGAGGATATGTACAGTTCAGCACATGTTCAATCGGACTTACCCTAATGGTAGAGCTAGAAACTTGCCAGGGGATTTCAATTCAATCCTATCAAGGTGGCATGTACCAATGCCATCTTACTAGTGAAAGTGATCAATTTCAGTTCATAATTGATCATAATTAAGATAAAAGACTAGTATCGCCAGTGCCACAGCTCACTAGGCTAATCCTCCGCCTTGTGGCGCCGGCACACCGTTTTCTAGTCCTGGTCGGGGCACCGGATTCTGTCCCGGTTGGCCCTCTTCCAGGCCAGCTCTCTGCTGTGGCCAGGGAGTGCAGTGGAGGATGGCCCAAGTACTTGGGCCTTGCACCCCGTGGGAGACCAGGATAAGTACCTGGCTCCTGCCATCGGATCAGTGCAGCGCGCCGGCCGCAGGGCACCAACCGCGGCAGCCATTGGAGGGTGAACCAACGGCAAAGGAAGACTTTTCTCTCTGTCTCTCTCACTGTCCACTCTGCCTGTCAAAAAAAAAAAAAATTAAAAAAGACTAGTGTCTGCGAATACTAACTGATAGAATTAAAAAGGAGAGAATGATCCAACATGGGAAGCAGGATACACTCAGACTCAGAATGGCAGATGTCCTAAACTGCACTCTGGCTCAGAATCAGCCCTTAAGGCATTCGGATCCAGCTAAAAAGCCCATGAAAATTTCTTAGGCTTGGAAAGTCGAGACACTGTGGCAAAACAAATTGACCTAAATGAAAGACCTCTGTGAGTCAGATCCTAGTGGAAAGAACGGGCCATGAAAGTACGATGTACATTTCTCTGAAGGGAGGAGAGAACTTCCACTTTAACTATGGCCTTGTCTAAATAGATCAGAATTTGTGAACTCAAAAGGCTTCCATAGCCTTGGCAGCTCATTACAAGACCCTCGGATGATTACTGATGCCATAAACAAGAGTGTCAACAATGGGAATCACTGTGCACTTACTCTCCATGTAGGATCTCTGTCCTTAATGTGTTGTACTATGTGAATTAATGGTATAACTAGTACTCAAACAGTACTTCACACTTTGTGTTTCTATGTGGGTGCAAACTGTTGAACTCTTTACTTAGTATATACTAAATTGATCTTCTGTATATAAAGATCATTGAAAAATGAATCTTGATGAAGAATGGCATGGGAAAGGGAGTGGGAGATGGGATGGTTGCGGGTGGAAGGGAAGTTATGGGGGAAAAGCCTCTATATCCAAAAGTTGTACTTTAGAAATTTATATTTATTAAATAAAAGTTGAAAATAAATAAAAAAGAATTATTTATTATGGAAATACTATGCATGACTGCAAAATCTTTTGAACTGGAAAGTTTATCTTTTTATTCTGTTCCTTATATAAGCACATGTAGAGAAATCTAAATTTCAGTGTATATTCGTATTTTAAGTGAACAAACTAAACATATTTATTAGCTAATTCTCAAAATAACATTGTAAATCAGGGATTATAAGCCTCAAATGAGGTTGGGGAAACCCAGGCTTGGATAGATTAAGAATCAGACCTAAAATATAATGGTAAATAAAATGAAGAAGCAGGTATTCAATGTCTGATCTATTCTACACAGTGGTGTGTGTGTGTGTAACATATGTGCTGCAGATAAGCTCACTATTTTTGAACAATGTAAGAAATATAACTTTTGTATAAATAAATCCGATTTCTATTTTGAGGCCACATTCTTCAGTAGCAGAAATGTAATCTTGGTTTTGTATCCTTTCTATTAAAATTACACTTGTTAGGGAGCTTGCTTAGGAACAGAGTCAGGAAGGGACATTTCATCCTTAATATTATATATCTATGGATGTATCTATGATGTATTTTTATGCAGACCATAATATTTGCCATCTATGCTAAATTTTTTTTTCCAGAAGAAAAGGGGTTACTGGAAATAATTATGCTAAAACATTAAATATAAGACAGAACTACTTAAGATAAACCACATGTATGTTCACCACTTTCTGATGGGTCTCATCTGGTCTGACAACTCTCTGCAGTACTTTTGGACCATGCCAGGTTACACTGAAGGATGTGGAGAGTGAGTATATGTTCCCAGGTATCAGTCAATGGAGGCATTGCCAAGGATAACATGGTGACCATGCTGTGCGGTAAGCTCCAAAACCCATTGCTTTGATCCCGTGTACCACCATTTCCCCTTGTTCCACCATTGTGCTCTGTATTGCTTGCTTTGGAACAACACCCAGCTGTGGGAATCTTTTGAGGCTGCCCATATTTCTTCAGTCCACATGGATGTCTTCATTGCTAGGATTTTGTCATTTTCTCCAGGCTCTCTAAAGAAAGTCTCTCTTTTTTTTTTAATCCAGAAATCTGCGGTTCATGAAAGCAGTAATATGGAGGTAAGGAGAGGCAAAAAGAATTCAAACCCTGCTGGCTTTTATCTTGGTTATATCCTATTTCTATTGTGTATGCTGTGAGCATCTCAGTCACACCGTGATTCTTGGGCTCTTTCCATCTCGCAGCACCACCGTTGTCCAGTATCTCTTCTAGAGAAAAGACTGAGCATGAAGCTTAGTGAAATCAAACCTAGTTGTAGTGTACATCACTTCTATCCACTTAAACTGGAACTGAGACATGTCAGATAGTCAGGATCAAGGCCTAAGAGTGAAAGTACCAGCATTGCTGGTCAGTTTGCCCCTGCAAAGTCCTCTTGTGACTTTCATCTTCTCTGCCATCAGAGGATTTAGAAGGCACTAGGATTAGGAATATATTCTCTTAATCTTATACACTCAAATATTTTGTCTGTACTAAAACTCATTTTGTATTATTGTCCTATGAGTTTTATGTTTTTGAACGCAAAGCCAGAAACATACTTATTTTTTCCGTTGTTTTCCATTCTACCATGTACCTCTCCTAAGGTATGGATTGAGCTATTTGAAGGGTGTGTTTTACAGGTATAGTGAGGGAAAACAATAAAGGCAGAGAAGAACAAGTAAAAAGTGTTAGTATTCTTAAAGAATTGTCTCAAGATGTGACTTGCAGCTAGGGTTACAGTACTGTGAGGCTGCCCAGTCCCACGTTGCACATGTGAATGCAACATTGTTTCCTTTCTCAAGGTTGCAGCAATTTCCCAGGGATTGTACAGACATTGTGAGGGTCTTGAGGGGCTCTCATGCTACCCTGATATCCTGGCGGACACTCAGGAGTACTTGGACATAGCCATGCCATGTTCAATATGAAATCTGGCTAAATCCCTCTCTCCCATCAATAAATTTTATCCATTCCCCTCCACAAGTATAAATAACCCATTACATTGTTTCTGTATAATGGCAGTAAATAAAATTTTCAAGTACAGTGAAAATCAATTTCTCATTGAAGATGAAGGTGAATAGTTACAGGTGGACTTTTACTCAAGCATAGCACACCATACGTCAGGAAATAAATAATCAGGACTCTCTAAGGCTGACATCTCTTAGGTAGGTGCCAGCACAGAGTAGAGCATTCTCAATGGTAGATACTATGATCACAGAAAAAACAAAAGGGTGATGGATCTGGGTACGAGGCAGTACACATACAATAGTTCTTGACCCAGAGTTTTGGAGCAGCAACATGTAGAGACTGATGTTTTAAGAAGCAGGAGCATTTGAACCTTAACCCTAACCCTAATCTTTTCACCTTGCATCATATTGAGACTCAGGAAGATATAATCCCTTTGGCAATCTGTGGCTACTAAGGATTCTTTGTCCCCTGAAGAAGTTCTGTCCTAGGTTGTAATCAAGCACACTGGAAAACACAGAGACTCTGGTACCCACACCAGTATTCAGGCACAAATGTCTGGGATTGCCTAACACCTGTGTTTTTCCTTGGGCGTCCTCAGGCTTCTTTGGTTTCCTGCCACTGCTGGGGAGACTGAGCTGCCCAGCCTTCCTGAGGTGCCTCAATGGGCAAAGCACAGAGCCCTGCAGCATCTAGCATCTGCAGTCTGATCTGCAATACTGCCAACTTGGCCAGTTCACCCAGGGCCCTCTCTGCTCTGAAATGCCATCAGTTTAAGAGATACTACTGTGTTCAGGTATCCATTGTCTCTATTAATTGCAGATTAAAACACATTTTGGAAGCTTATAACTGCCTCTTTCTAGGTTGCATAGCCAGTCCATGAACTCTGGCTCAACAAGTGTTCTATGTGCTCTCCCTATGAACTTGAAAGGCCCTATTTTTGCCTTTTTGTTCTCATGAAGTCTCCTGGTGGAGATGCGTTCTTCTCACCCGGTACTCCCTTTCTAAGGAATGCCACCCTCAGAGAATCATCAGTGCTTCTTTCCTGACCTCTGATGTGTTATACTTGAGTAAAATTCAGCCCGACTATTTTGTCTGTGATAAGAAATTGATCTGAACTGTATTAGAAATTTTCGTTGTCATCACTGTGTAGAAACAATGTAAAGGGTTATTCATACTTGCAAGGCTGAATTGCTAAAGCTTTTGATTGAGACATTTTGATTGGAATTAATACTATGTGTTTTTAAACATTTGTGTAAGACCAAAATAGTAAAAATGTGAGAATAATATCCAAGTTTGTCCTCTTTTTCCACTCACATTCACATGCTTGTGAGTCTCTGATTCATTGTGAATTCTCATGCTCAGAAATAATAGAAATAAGTTTGTTTTGTTTCATTTTGTAGGTGATTTTGGCCAAAATGAATGAGAGTGCTATATTTTGGGGGGAAGGGGATGATATTTGAGAATTAACTATTTCCCTTAGTAGTTCCAAGCACATTAGCTCC
Organism: Oryctolagus cuniculus; assembly: GCF_964237555.1. Lineage (NCBI taxonomy): Eukaryota > Metazoa > Chordata > Mammalia > Lagomorpha > Leporidae > Oryctolagus > Oryctolagus cuniculus. Next base: position 56,635,319 of record NC_091436.1, on the reverse strand, counting down.
ATGTATCTTGAGCTCCCTATAACAGTTCTTGGTGTTTGCTATTCGGCCGAGTAAACAAGCTCCAGTTTCCCAGTACAAAGCACCAGTAGGAGAACCATGGAAACAAACATCTGTTTTGAAGTTCTGAACGATTTCTCATACTGAAATGGGGCTGTATTTAAAAAAAAAAAAAACTACTTTACTGGAATAGAAGGTTATGAATCAGAAGTTCAAAGGATAACTAGTCATCTGATTTAATTTAGTGTGTCAGTATTGAAACTATCAGAGGGAGGTCCCCTCTCTTCTCCAGAAAAGATCACACTATCTTCGATACCAGTCATGTTGTAGCAAATTCTTTGCACCTTCTCCCTTCACCCACCACAATCATGACCCCTACTTCCAGTGTTGCTCTTTTGGGTGAAGTTTGGGAACAAAACATCACACAGCATAAGTCCATAGATACTTTGCCACCTTGATAGGTAAAAACCTGGAAAAATAAGCACAATTCTATCTCTCTCAATACATATTACTAACAATAGGTATTTGAAACCAGACTTTGAAGCAGTGATTTCACTGAGTATTTAAGACATGTTCTCCATGTTTAATTAATTCATGGTATGCCATAACAATTTTCCATGCAGTTTCAGTAAAATTACAATGTTCTGAAATATTTTACTATTTTCACATTCCTCTACAGCCTTTATATTGTGCATGTATGATGATCTAATTTATTCATTTCTATGGACTTAATGATTATCCTATTGATCCATGTAATTAGCCAAACTGTTCAGGTAATAAATTGATACATTAATGTTTATATTGTTGTTTCCAGGTAGAAGCCCCAAATTTGACTCAGGCAGCTATGAGTGAGGGAGAGTATTATGTTGGTGGGTATTTTATTTCAGGATTTCTCATGGGTTGGCTAGGCATCAGCTACCATTGTTAACAGGAAAAGTCTGCTCATGCATTCCTGTCATGCTAAAAGGTGGCCACATTGCCAGAGTATGAAACTGGGCTTATAGGGCCATACTTTGGCAATTCTTGCAGAACCATGTGGCAGCAGAAGTGGTTTCTCACATTCTCTTTGTCTTGGAGCTTGCTCTTACCTCCTCATTTCCCATTAGCCTCCCCCAATCCCACCACCCAGACTGAAGATTTTTCCTCTAATAAAGAGGCACCGGCTGGGTCTGAACACTTTGCTACTGGACTTCCCAGAGTCTGATGCAGCTAACTGATTAGTCAATGACCTTTGGGAACACAACCAATTCCTATGAAGGGGACAACTTGTCACTAGATAATTGCTTCTTCTTCTATTCTGATGGGTAGAAAAAGGATCAGCAACCTGAACAACTGTGTTGTGAGAGTTCCCTGCCTGTTTTCCACCATATAAATAAGATGCTTGAATTGTAGAAGCACGTTTTTGAGACAAGCTGGCTTTTAGAGACTTTCAAGTCCATCTTTCAGAATTGAGTTAATAATAATAATAATGATTTCAGGTTTTTAAAATAATCAGACTGAAGGGAAATCATAATTTTATTTGTTATGTGCCCTCTCACAGTCCTTGAATTATTTCACAGCAAGACCAAAACATCCTTTAAAATATAACCAGGATTTTAGGGATCATAAAACACACTAAGATAATTCAATATATGCTAGATGAAGAGTTCATAATTCTTGATGGTAGTTATTATGATTTTAAGTTTTTAATATTATTTTATAATTCCTGAAGACAAAAACAGGACAAGATCACAGAACTTTAATTTTAGTGCACACATTCTTTTCACGACCAGTCTCCAAAACTTTATGTATTTGGATTACAGGGAATATAATATCCAAGTACTGCAAATTGAGGAATGTACTATTATGCGCTTGTACATCTTAAATTCTCATTATATTGAATTGGAATATGTACTTTAGTATTTGTTTTAACCATTTGTTTGTTGGTATGTTTATCAAAGTGAATTTGAATTTATATATTCCCGAGGATTTTCATGTAGAAATAAGGTATTTTAAAAGCTCCACATCATCTAATGTATTTTAACCAGATTTATTTTTCTGAAGATGAAGCTACATTATTTTCCATCATGTTAAAAATATATAAATTCTCGTAGGAATGGAATAGATGATGATACAACAGATCACCAAAGCATCTACAGCCAAGGGGCAATGCTTAGTCCTCCAGTCCCTGCATCTATGGCTTCTGCATTGCAAACTAAACTACAGAACGTTCAATCCTAGTAGACCAGGTATTACAAGGTTTGCCAGGTATTATTAGGATATCTTTTCAAACCACTCTTTCTTCCTATTGGCCTATAGCATTCCCAACTTATTGGAGGTAAATGAGCAATTAAAAATAAATATTTTACTGACACCATTATTTTAGCACCACAGTAAGTTAATTAATTCAGCCCAGAAACAGAAGAAATTTAACTGATCTTTGAAAGGTATTTGTTTTTTAACAGTGACTGTCCTCACTAACAGATACCAATGAGTATAATATGACGTTATTAGGTACCCCTCTGGCATACTTATTGAGAGCAAGATGCTCTCTTTGTAGATACATGAAAGTAATTTAGTGCTTATGAGATATGTTCTTTTCACTTGCACTATAAAAAAAGAGAAATGAACACTCAATATATTGTGCTAAGCAACAGAGGAATTTCTATAAACACACAGCTTCAGAGAATAATATTGTAACAAAATGAATTTTTCATCTACTGACTTGTTTTCTGCTATGATATGCAAAATAATGGTCTTTCAATGATGTTCTCATTCTAATTTTGGGAACTTGTGAACATGTACCTGACATGGAAAACCAGGCTTTGTAGGCATGATTAAACTAAAATATTGAGATGGGTTTATTTTCCTGAATTGTACAGTTGGGACTAATCTAAACACATTGGTGTTTTAGGACCCACTGGAATCCCTTCTGGGAATATTGTGAGAGGGAAATGTAACTATGGAAGAATGGTTAGAAAGATGTAACATTAGCAGCTTTGAAGATGGAAGAAGGGGGCGACAAACTATAAAATGTGTAGGGGCAGATTTTGTGACATAGTAAATTGAGCCACCTCCTTGGATGTCTGTACGCCATGTCACAGAGTGCTTGCTTTATGTCACTGCTAGTCTGCATTTCCAATTCAGCCTCTAGCTAAGGCATTCTGAGAAGGCAGTGGATGATGGTCCACGTGCCAGGGTCCATGCCGCCCATATGGGAGACCTGGATGGAATTTTCGGCTTCCGTTCTCTGACTTTGGGCTGGCCTATCCCTGGTTCTTGAGGGCATCTGGATAGTGAACTAGCAGATGGAAGATTCTCTTTCTTTGGTCCTCTCCCTCTCTCTGTCACTCTGACTTTCAAGTATATAAAATGTGTTTTTTAAAAAAGTGAAACGTGGGCAGCCTTTGGAAGTTAATCAAAGAGAGGAAAAACTTTTTTCCCTGTAGCATGCTGAAGGGAATGCAGTCTGCTGACACCTTGATTTTACTCCTGGGAGATCCAAGTTGGATATCTGCCACACAAAAGAATGAATAAGACAATAAATATGTGATGTTTAAAGAGCCGGAATTTGTAGTGATTTATCAGGGAAGTAAGAAAAAAGTAGCAAACTGTTCGAGTTTCTATCCCCTTCATTATCCAATTAGCTATTTGACCTCAGAATATGCATAGTCTAATACCTTATGGCAGTTCATCTTTTACTCCTTCTTAGATGGTAATAATAAATAGTTCTAAATTTTATATATTTCAACAGGATCACAGCTTGTGCCAAATTGTTGCCATTATTTTCTATGATCTTTATATTCCTAAAATTTGAAAAATTCCCATTTAACTTTTTTTTTTTTTTTTTTTTTTTTTTAAACTTTTATTTAATGCATATAAATTTCCAAAGTACGACTTATGGATTACAATGGCTTTCCCCCCAATACCGTCCCTCCCACCCACAACCCTCCCCTTTCCCACTCCCTCTCCCCTTCCATTCACATCAAGATTCATTTTCGATTATCTTAATATACAGAAGATCAGCTTAGTATACATTAAGTATGGATTTCAACAGTTTGCTCCCACACAGAAACATAAAGTGAAAAATAATAGATGATTTTTTAAAATGATGATGAAATCAGAGCAGACCTATTGTCATGTTTAATCCCAGTGAGAGTCAAGTTGGGAGTTGATAATTTCTTTCTTTCTTTTTTTTTTTTTTTTTACAGAGGATCAGTTTAGTATGCATTAAGTAAGGATTTCAACAGTTTGCACCCCCATAGAAACACAAAGTGAAATATATTGTTTGAGTACTCGTTATAGCATTAAATCTCAATGTACAGCACATTAAGGATAGGGATCCTACATGAGGAGTAAGTGCACAGTGACTCCTGTTGTTGACTTTACCAATTGACACTCCTGTCTATGGCATCAGTAATCTCCCTATGCTCCAGTCATGAGTTTCCAAGGCTATGGAAGCCCTCTGAGTTCTCCGATTCTTATCTTGTTTAGACAAGCTCATAGTCAAAGTGGAGGTTCTCTCCTCCCTTCAGAGAAAGGTACCTCCTTCTTTGATGGCCTGTTCTTTCCACTGGGATCTCACTCGCAGAGATCTTTCAGGCATGGAAAGCCAAGAGTATTTCAGGCATGGAAAGCCAAGACACTCTGGCAAAAGATCTCTGCGAGTGAGATCCCATTTAACTTTTTAACTAAAATCAGTTTACTAGTTTTGACTGATTATAAAAATGAATTAATTTTATTTGGACTCAGTAACTTCTGTCCATTTCACTTTATATCTCTCCTAACCCAAAGATTTTAGCTTTTCCTGAATCAGCAACTAGTAGGAACAAAATGAAAACCTATATTGCTAGTAGATAGTAGACAATTATATCTTTTCTGCCTCTTCTCTAATTTATGTAAACACACATTGCATGGAAATAATCATAATAGTGAAATGCAAACTAGGAATTTTTGAAGAAACCATTGTATTCCCACATAGGTAAATTTTCTAGTCTTGTCTAAAATCTATAATCTTGACAAGACTTTTTCTAGTCTTGTCCATTTAAATAACATTCAACAAAATAAAATAGGTTATATATGTCCTCAGAGGGTGAAGAAAAGATAGAAAAATCTCAGGAGCCAGCAATTGCAATACATGTCTCCCATATGGTGTCAGGGACTCAATTTCTTTTGTCATCACTTGTTGCTTCTTCTTTCTCAGTAAATAAATTTCTAATGAATTTGGCAATTTCCATAAAACATCTGGAATTTTTGGAGGAGTGTTGCATTGAAATAAAGATCAGTTTTGGCATTGAATCTTCTACTATATTAGTATATAATATCTATTTAAGTATTAATTAATTATTCTTTGCAATATCAAATTTTTAATGTGTAGATCATTGTTTTGATAAAGAAACTACAAATGTGTTCTCTTCTTAAAGAATTCGTCAGTTTCTGGAATTTGATTAATTCAGGTTCTTTCTAACCTCAGTAATCTGACGGGTTTAAGATTTAAAAAAATTAAAATGTAATATTGAAGCTTATTTGGCTTGTTCTCATTTAGTATGCAAGTAACATTCTTTTTAACTGGAATCAGAAATACAAAATGGACATACTGCTTTTAAGTCAATGGTGTTGTCAATAGTAAATGCAGAAATGTGTTGAGTTCTTTAGTGGCGTGGAGCTGTTCTTACAGTAGAAAGCAACTTCTTTGATCTCATACTTTACTTCTGTTTTTGATTTATCTGCTACAGATTTACAGTGGTGATAAGATCACCTAAATGTGAAAAAAACAGTTCTTTGAGCACCAACATAAATTTTCAGTTTTAGTCACAGGAATAAATAAACTTAGTATTCCATATGCTTGTATAAGAGAGATGCTAAGATTTTTTTTCCTTAGCTGGCTGATGGATGTTAGCCTGGTCAAGGTGTATGTTTCAGAGGTGTCTATTAAACTATCTTGCAGTGATTTCAATTATTAATTTCCCTGGGTATACAATTTTGAGTGAGTGGACTTGTGTTTTGATCAGAAAAGCTAGTGTGATTGTAAGGTTCTGAACTTTGAAGTCTCTGAACATCCAATTTGTAATTATCTCCTACCACTTAGAAGTAGATTTCTAAGTCTCTCACTCATCTTTCTGTGCTCGATCATTTGGAGACTCTAACAGTGTAGTTGTTAAAAGCTGCATCTCAGAGACCTGAGACATATTTGGATACAAATGGGAACTTGTAATAGTGTTCAAACATGATGAGCACTTAACAAATGTTGCTGTTGTTATTTCACAAAGCTTATTGAGCACTTTCTAATGGCTAGGCAGTGTCCTAAGCAATTTATAAGCATTATCTCACTTAAGAATCCACCAAATCTTGTGAGATCAGTATTTGCTTTATCAGGTCTATTCTGCTGTTGAGGAAACTCAGAAGTCAGAGAGGTTGTATTGCCTAATCTGTAAAGTGAAGCCAGGATCCGGAGCCACACTCTTAATGATTATTATTGCTTAATTTGAAAGTCAAACGAAGAATGAGAGAAAGAGAGAGAAAGGTAGAGATACACGCACATACCGAGAATTCTCAACTGCTGGTTCACTTCCCAAATGCCTGCAATAGCTGGAACTGGGCTGACAATGAAGTCAGGAGCCAGCAATTGCAATACATGTCTCCATGTGGTGTCAGGGACCCAATTTCTTTTGTCATCACTTGTTGCTTCTCAGAGTTTGCATCAGCAGGAAACTGGAATTAGGAGCTGTAGTGAGGACTCAAACAAAGGCACTTTTATGTGGGATGCTGGTGTCCTAACCACTAGGCCAAGAGCCTGATCCCTGGCACAGCTTTTTTTTTAAAAAAAAAAAACATTGTTTATTTATTTGAAAGGCAGAGTTACAGAGAGGCAAAGAGAGAAAGAGAGAGAGAGAGAGAGAGAGAGGTCTTCCAATTTCTGGCTCACATCCCAGATGGCCACAACAGCTGGAGCTAGGTAGATCCAAAGCCAGGAGCCAGGAGCTTCTTCCGAGTCTCCCACACAGGTGCAGGGTCCCAAGGTCTGGGGCCATCTTATACTGCTTTCTCAGGCCATAGCAGAAAGAAGGATCAGAAGTGGAGCAGCTGGGACTTGAACCAGTGCCCATATAGGATGCTGGCACTACAGACAGCTTTATCAGCTATGCCACGGCGCTGGCCCTGGTACCATACTCTTAACCATTAGCTTGATATGTCCCTTTTCTAGTGGTGTTTCCCATGAAACATATTCTAAAATTCAACTGCATTAAATATTGCAGGGATTCCATTTCTCAGTAGAGAAAATTCTTAGATATCCAGAGCTCTTGGTGCTATAACTGCATACTAGCTATGCTCAACAGTAAACTTAGAATGTTCCCACCAAGGACTCTGGGAATACACCTGGAGATACTCAGTGCCAAGTAACTCACAGTCATGAATTTATGCTAAATAATTCCAAATTCATTACAGTGCTCCCTAAGTGGTATCCATGGGAAACCGATCTCCTGCAGAGACAAAAATCCAACAATTTACCTATATAAAGTGATGTCATATTTGCATATAACCTATGCATACCCTATTGTATTCTTTAAATCATTTCCAGATTAGTTATACTGCTTAAAGTAATTGAATTTTATGTAAATTATTATTATACAGTTTTAATTAGGGAATAATGGCAAGAAATAGGTCTATATCTGTTCATAACTTTTTTTTTTTAATCTGTAGTTGGTTGAATCTGTAGATGGAGAAACTACAGATTAAAAGAACTGATCAGGGCCAGTATTGTGGCATAATGGGTTAATCCAGCACTTGCAGTGCTGGTATCCCATATGGGTGCTGGTTCGAGTCCCGCCTGCTCCACCTCTGATCCAGCTTCCTGCGAATGAATCTGGAAAAGCAGTGGACGATGGCACAGGTGCTTGGGTCCCTGCACCCCTGTGGGAAACCCAGATGAAAGCCCTGGCTCCTGGCCTCAGGCTGTCCTAGCTTTGGCTGTTGCAGCCATTTGGGGAGTGGATCAGAGGATGGCAGATCGTCCTCTCTCTCTGTCTCTCCCCCTCTGTCTCTCGGTAACTGTGCCTTTCAGATGAATAAAATAAATCTTAAAAAAAGAGGAATGACCTATTATCCCTTTGGAGCAACAGTAGAAAATTATATTATTATGTCCTTTTTTACAGTTGAAGAAATTGAGATTTTTTGTCAGGGTAAAATACTTGCCTAAGGTGATGCAATTTGTAAGAAATAAAACCAGAAATGACTTCCTGGAATGCCTGACTCCAAAGGTCATATTTTCAGTGACTTCATAGGAGTTGAACAGCAGCCCTACTTTTCCAAAGACTAAAGGACTTCCCAAGATTTGGGACTATCACTGCTAAAACTATTGTAGACCCAGAGGAACCATAATGCTGGATTACCTTGCAAATATGACTGCTGTTTCTTTTGAAGACAGACAAAATTATCAAAGATCCTAGGGTTGGAAGGATAGGAGTATAGAAAATGATTGCTCTGTATAGTTTCACAATATGATAACATGGAAGAAGTTGTAAGAACATCATGACCTTCTTGGACCCTTAACACCTTCAATGACTATACCTTTCTTCTTGCTGCTGCTAAATGAAATCAGAATACTCTAGAAGATTGAAGAAAGCCTGTAAATGGTAGCAAATAAAAGGGGGAAAGCTATAAGAGGCAACAAATCCCATTAGTTTCTAATTATTTATGGTATGAAGACTTCCATTTCTATTTTACAAATAATTTTACTTCTAAACTAGGATACGATACTCAAATTATATTACAGAGGGAATTTTACCTTTCTCATGCAGAACAAACAGCTGTGCTCTGGCAGTAGGACTGTAAGAAATCCCAACATGTTTTAAAGGGATCAGTAAATAGACCACGGGTGAAAGTTAGGAAAGGGGCTTTTATTTGACACTCTGAAAACTGTCAGAGAAAACTTACCTGGTTACTGACTTATTGAGGCCATCAAGGAAATAGCAATTGCCAATTCTGCTGAAGGAAGTTATTTATGTAGACAATAGGTGGGCACCCAAACAGGTTTTCAGTGCAGAGTATGAGGAAGGAAAGCAAATGAAGGGTCACAATGCTCAGAAATAGAACTCTAAGTAGAGCTTTGATCTCCCTACTGAAGTGAGAGAGAAGGGGACTGTGAATTATTCCAGCTGATTTGCAACCAAAATCCCTCATAAGTGAGTATCTGGGTCATAACACAAGGTAAACTACAAAGACTGACTTATAAGACGCATGGAATTTACAATGGTTATTTCAAGAGGAAGATTAAGAGTGTCGGATGTGATCTTGAAGCAACTGTAATTTATTCCAGATATTCCCTTAGGAGGAAGGCTCGAGGTCACAGAAGGAGCACCTCATGACTATATGGGGAAATAAGCCTGCATGATGCAAAGGGAGGACTATGGGAATCTTAAAGATGTTCTGCTTGGATCCTCATTCCAGAAAATAGTTACTCTTCAGCTCCAAAGTGTGCAATTTGCTGACAAGTAAAGAGCCAGCTTGGGAATCAAATCATGAAATGTTAGGACACCACTTTCTGGGATGTAAAATTAAACCTTGAAACAATTAAGTGTGTTGCATTGTGTCCCCAATAGTAGAATAAATGAAGTTCTAAAATAGGAGACAGAAGTTGGAGTGCTCTTGGTTATCATGACTCTTAGCAAAATTCTCAGGTAGTTTATGCTTCTTCCCAAAATTCTTTTTTTACATATTAATTTATTTATTTGAAAGTTAGAAATTCACAGAGAGAGAAGGAGAGGCAGAGAAAGAGAGGTCTCCCATCTGCTGGTTCACTACCCAAAAGGCTTCAACTGCTGGAGCTGCGCCGATCTGAAGCCAGGAACCCAGAGCCTCCTCTGGGTCTCCAACATAGGTGCAGTGGCCCAAAGACTTGGGCCACCTTCCATTGCTTTCCCAGGCCATAGCAGAGAGCTGGATTGGAAGTGGAGCAGCCAAGACTTGCACTGGCGCCTATATGGGATGACGGCACTGCAGGCGGTGGCTTTACCCGCTACGCCACAGCACTGGCCCCTCTTCCCACAATTCTAATCTCTTTGGTTTATAGATTCTTGTTTCCTGAGGGAAAATGCTTCAAAATTGGACACAAAGAGATCCATTAATTAAACTATGACTTTTGCTTGTACTTTTACATTTGTATGTGAAGAAATAAGCAGGAAATGACAGCAGCTATCCTGGCAGGTTCATCAGGACATTGTAGGGATGATGTCACATAATTTGGGCATAGAGAGATATACATGGCACCTAGGTGATCTCCAAGAGATTTTCTATGTTCAATGTTTCCCTGTTCAGTGTTGATAACCAAGAATAAGTACATAAACCACGCCATGAGAAGGTATGGCCAGAGATAAATATTTACATCATTTTACCTCAACACATCATGATGGCTGGACCAACAGGGATGCTAGCTGAGAGCAAGTATAATTCGGAATGGGTAGTGAAGCTAAGAAATGATGAATATTAATTGTGACCTTCAGAGCAGCTACAAAGTGTCTCCTAATTAGTCTTCCATTTATAACTTTCTCCATGAAAATAAATCAATCAGAATCCCGAGGAAACTGTGTTCCAGATGAAGTGGATTTAGAGTAAGTGATTCCGGAAAGCTCAAAAGGTGAGCTGTAGAGAATGTTGTGGCATGCAGTGCTGATGTTCTCTTTAGTACCAAAGACATGGCTTCCAAGCCCAGCCTCTGGCAGTTCAGATTGCTGAGGTCTCAGACCTGGAGTCTGTTTTAGGAGTGTCATTTGGCCAAAGGAAGCTTCCTCGATCCAAATTACTACTCTTGTAATGAAGAGGTGGTAAAGAGGAACAAAAAGATGTATCACCAGCACTGCTTTGCCTCATTTTCTTCCAGACACCAATACGTGGTAAATTATATCCCCCAACTTATCGGGGCTACATACCTCCTTTTATATTATTCTATTTTTATAGGAATGATTGTTTTATTTTTGAATTAGGGAGCAACAACAAAAATTGAAAGAGATTCATTTTACAACTAAAAATTTGTCAGAAATAGAACATGAATTATAATTGAAAGCTGGGACTAGGGTGAGATGAGTGAGTGAGGCAGTATTTAAGAAGGTGTCTAGAAAACACAGTTATTATAGTGAGTGATATTTAATATTGTACTAAGTTATCTCACCACAAAAATGCTGAGTGTGTGATGCAGTACATCTGTTATTTTGAAGACCTTTATTTACACATTATAAATAAATATATTTTTGTCAACTTAAAAATAAATAGGTTTAACATAAAAATAACGAACTACATCAATTATGAAAGAAAAGTCAAACATTTAATACAGATGATTACTCTTGTGTGTTTTTTTTTTTTTATTTTGGTGTGTGTATGCCTTGTTTAGGCAAAGTAGTAATGGCATTAATATGTCTCATTGACATTTTGGAAGAGTTTATTTTGTAAGTTTAGTAGGATGCTTTCAGAAGCTAGAAGGGGGTTCATTTGTGGAGTGAGCCTATGATGTACACAACATAACCCAACACCTAAAGATCTCCTTATTGAGATTGGGGAAAATTTTTTCAGAAGAGTTTAGAATAAATTTCTATTTTAGGAGGACATTGAACTGTGTGAATTCTTCCTATTTTTGAATTGCTTGGATTTTGTAATCATGGCACAATCCTTTTGTTTATATTCAAAATACTTTAAAAATTAAAACATATTGCTGTTTTAATATACAGACATTTCTCCATGAAAGGAATATAATGTTAGGTTAAAGTCATCCAGAATAATGAATTCCATAATCTACTTTTATTGGAATACTAATTTAATCCAGAAGTTTGAAGAGGCAACAGAAAATAATATAATAAGTAAATCTAAGACCAGATGTAGCTTTATTTTATGGATTCTACTTTAATAAATGAAAACCAGAATCAAACGATTTAATTGATGCAAGTAAGTGATGCAAGTAAGTCAGTGAAAATACTCGGCTTCAAGTAAGACAGCTTTCACAAAATTCTGAAAATATGATTTCAACATTCATTATACAAAAATAAAGAAATCCAATTAAAATAATGCTGTGCTGACAAAATTTGTGTTTTAATTGTCCATGAAACTAATGACATTTCAGATTATTAAACCTAAAAGAGCTTCAGGAAAATCCAATTTATTTTAATTCTTAAGGTCATCCTTTATCCCCTTTGTAATTCTTCTCATATTGTATACTGAATGAAAGTATATTTTTCTTTTTCCCTATCCTTTTATTTATTTAGTTTCTGGTCTTCATGCTATATAATTATTTTATGCACAAAATTGACTATTTAAGTGCACAATATATCTTCATAGAAATATTTAACATTTTAACTTTTTCAAACTGTGTAATGTATTTACTGAATGATCTTTTTATTTGATCAAAAAATTATAATACACAAAACAAAATAAAAATAATTTGTAATAATGAGCCATATGAAGCTTGAAATATAATAAAATGTTCTTAAGCTGAAATAGAATAAATTTTATTTTTCTTATTGTCAAAGAGAAACAATAACAAGATATTTTGGTAACTACTTTAAATTGGTTTTTGTTATTTGAAGGTAGGGAGACAGGCAGAAAATAATCTCCAATTTGCTGTTTCTCTCCCAGATGCCTGTGACAACCAGGGCTGAATCATGCTGAAGGTACACTTCCCAGATGTCTCCAAGATGTAGTGCTGGACCAGGCTGAAAGCAAGAGCCACGAACTCCATCCGGGTCTCCTATATTATTGGCAGGAGCCCAAATACTTGGCTCATCCTCCACTGCCTTCTTAGAAACATTAGCTTTGATTAATATTTTCTAGGGTAAGTGGACCAATTTTCATTCCTAGTAATAGTGAGAAATAGAGCTCAATGTAACAGACCTTTTAGGGCATTGAGCCTGATTCTTGAACTACTTAGTTGACATTTTGTAGGTGAAAATTGGTATTGGGCAAGTTGGTACTGAGAAAGAAGTCCCTGTGATAGCAATTTGAACCAAAGCTACCTTAACTAGAGTTAAGAAAGCCAGTAATAATAGAACAACATAGAAACATCATTGGAGAGAAAAGATACTTACTGCCTCAGCTGCAGGTGCCAGTAGTTGCAACCCCTACCTGTCTTGCACCTGGAAGGAATGTCATCTTGCCAGGAAAATAAGAAGGGACCAACATCCCAGGCAGCAATATGGACCAGCAGCTCTGGCTATGAGAGAATTCCACAGTCCTCACTAAACTTAAGTCTAGCATAGGAAAACATTCCTGCATTGTAGCAGGGCAGACCAAGCCACACAGATATATCTGAGCTCAGAAAGGCAGAAGAAGCCCTGCAACTCAGGTTCACTCTGCTCTGGACAGTGGGTATGGGGGATGCGCCTTCCGAGTTAGAAAACCTGATAAGATTTTGAAAAGGTCTGTCCCATCAGAATTGTGCACCACACTCTTTCCCGCAGCCTCCTCTTCCCTGACCACTTGAACTCTGTTTTGACTCAGGAGATAACTGTGAATCCTATGAACCTTGAGACTGTCAGTTCTTGGTGTTGCGCGTGGAGCTGAGACAGTTGTGAGTTGTGACTGGGTTCTCATGCATTTGCCTGGTCTGATTTCAGACACTCAGAGTTCCCTGTACCACAGTGGGTGGATCTCTCAGAGCAGTCTGGAGATACACTGCAGAATTCGTTGGTGCTCTAGATGGAGTGTGCATCTGGGTGGGTGAGGTGTGCTGACACTGAGCTCAGTCTAGGCTATGAATCAGCTGGTTCACCATGGCACACAAAAGGGATGGCTGAATGCATTAGCTTGCCCCAACATTCTCTTCCCTTACTGATTATAGCCAGAGGTGGTCCATCTTATGTATCATTCTATATTCTTGCTCTACTCACAAATGATGGCCAGAGATCCCTGGCCCCACCCAGCACATAAGTGCAACTCAAGTGTAAGCCTTAAGCATTCCACGGAACCAGAGGCACATTTCCAGGAGTAAAGTCTTTGATTAAAAACAAACAAACAAACTTTCATCCTGCAGAAGAGATAGTAACAAGAGATCCTCAGGTGCACAAAATCAACATAGAAACACAAGAAATATGAACAAGGAAGTCAATATGACTCCCCAAGACGAACACAATAAGACATTAATATTAAGCAGTGAAGAAGGAGAGATTGATGAAATGCCTGAAAAGGAATTCAAAAGAATGATTGTAAGGTTGCTCAGGTACACAGAGAAACTGTTGAATGAAACAGGGAAATCAGTACATGACATGAACAAGAAATTCTGCAAAGAGACAGAAACATTGAATAACAACCAAAATGAAATATTAGAAATTAAGTTTTCAATAAGTCAAATAAAAAATACAATGGAAAGACTTAATGACAGATTTGGTAAGGCAGAAGAAAGAATGATTTAGAAGACAGATCCCTTGAAATAGCTTAGTTAGGCAGAAAAAAAGAAGAAAAAATTACAAAAATTTAAAGCAATGTTTGGGGCATTTGGGATACTATCAAATGACAAAATATATGAGTGTTAGGAGATCCTGACAGTATGGAAAACAAGAATCATTTAGAAAACCCATTTAGTGAAATAATAGTAGAGAATTTCCTCAATTTGGAGACAGATATGGACATCCAAATACACTATGCACACAGAACCCCAAATTGTCATGCTCAGAAAATGTCCTCACCATGACATGTCATAATCAAACTTCAAAAGTAAAGTGTAAGAATACCTTTTAATATGCAAGAAGAGAAATGACAGATCATTGTTAAAGGATTTTCCATCCAACTGACGGCAGGTTTCTCAACAGAAACCCTATAGGCTAGAAGAGAGTGGAAAGATATAGTGCAAGTCTTAAAACAAAAAAAAAAATCAAAAAAATTTCTGCTATCTTCATTCATAAATGAAGGTGAAATAAAAATCTTCCAAGACAACAAAAAATTGAAAGAATTTATCACTACTCAGGCATCCTTTAAAATAATGCTTTAGGACATACTATATATAGCAACAAAGCAAGACTATCAGCATCACAAGAGAATGCGAAGACAGAAAACCTCCTAGGAAAAGAAAAAACTAAATTAGAAAGAAATAATAGGAATACTAACAGAAAAATTGAATCAGTAATTTTTTACCAATAATAAGCTAGTCATAATAACCTTGAATGCAAATGGACTAAATATTCCAATTAAAAGATTGAGACTGAGAGAAATTACAGATGGCAGAATAGGGAAGGTGCTTATTGCTTTTGGCTAGGGGAAGATAGTTAAAAAAATGGAGAGAGTGTAATCTCAGGGAAGAGGTAGGGAGAAAACTGCGGTGGGAAGTCCAGGGAAGGAAGAGGGATGATGTGGCTCTATGTGGAGGTTGTGGACATACAGCATGGGCACAGATACAACACAGGGCACCTGCAGTCGAGAGCCTCAGCACCAGCATTGGAGAGTGAGGTGAGACCACACTGGAGTAGCCCAAGCCACTGATGTTAGAGCTGTGGGGGAGAGCCAGGCATGAGTCCAGCCTGGAGCCCTGTAGGGGACAGGATACCTGCCAACCCAAGGGGTAAAAAGGTGAATGTTTTCTCTCCTTGTTCCCCAGACAATGTTGTCCTGTACTGGCTGAGACAGGGCAGATGCTGTTTTATACATATGGAAGTAACAGTTGCACCTGCTTGTGTCCATGTGCCCAGCAATCAGCCTAGGGGAGATCTTGGTTGTGGCTGGTCAGATTGATGGGGGCTGGGCACTCACATAAGACTGTGGGGTGCCCCAGTCTTCCAATACATTACAGGCTCTGGAGCTCAAGCGGCCTTGGTGGAGCACACACAGGCAGCTGATTCTGGGAGTGTCTCTGCCTCTCTGTGGATAAGATGGACTTCCAAGTTGCAGTGAATCCTCAGTGCCCTGTTACTGAGGGAGCCTTGTATGCTGGGATTGTAGATCTACAGGCTCAGGGCTCCATGACTGCTTGAGGTAGATCACTGCAATGGGATCTGTGCTCACACTGAGGATTATACAATCTTTTCTGCAGTTCTTGTGGTAGTGCAGATGAATATTGCACCCAGTGGAGCTAACACATGGGCATTGACCACCTGGGAAGAGAGGTGATGATGAGACTAAATAAAAGAACTAATCAAATCCTCCCCTCTGATTAAAAAAGAGGAAGATCTACCATACCCAACTTGGGTGTCATTCTGGATTCTCTCTTCCATCCTGGAACACTGAACAGAGGTCCCTGGCCACACAAAGCATATGCCTCTGGAAACTCACTGAAAGATCTGACACTCCACTAAGCCACAGAGGAACAATCCAAAGATAACACCAACAGAGGAAAACAAACAAGTATCCCTGCAAATGCCTAAAGATAAATGCAGAAATTCAAGAAACAAGAATAAGGAAGAAAACATGACACCCCCAAAAGAACACAAAAACACTTCGATACTAGAATGTGGAGATGAAGAGACTGATGAAATGCCAGTAATGGAATTCAAAAGATTAATCATAGGATTACTTGGAAGCAATCAGAAGCAAATCCACAAACTAAAGAAATCCATATATGACATGAATGAAGATCTTCCCATGAAATTGAGATTTTAAAAATCAATTTGAAATATTATAAATGAAGAATTCAATAGATAAAGAAAAAATGCAGTGGAAAACCTTAACAGCAGACTCAGTGAGGCTGAAGAAAGAATATCTGAGTTAGAAGATAAATCTCTGTAAATTTCAGTCAGATAAAACAAAAAGACAGTAGAATTAAAAACAGTGTTGGAGATTTATGTGATACTTTCAAATGACCCAACATACGGGTCTTAGGAGTTCTTGAAGATGTGGAGATAATGGATTAGAAGGCCTATTTAGCAAAAATAATTGCATAAAACTTTCCCAATTCAGATAAAGAAAGAGATGGCCAAGTACAGGAAGCACAAAGAACTCCTAATAGACATGACTGGTAGATTTTCAACACAACATATTTTTGTCAAACTTTCCATGTAAAACATGAAGAAAACTTTTAAAAATGTGCACAAGAGAATCACCACATAACTTTTAGAGGATCTCCAATTAGACTCACAGCTGACAATTCATCAGAAACCCTATAGGCTAGGAATGAATGGTGACATGTAGCACATGTAAAAAGAGAAAAAAAAATACCTGTCAACCCAAAATACTGTACCCTGCAAAGCTCTATTTATGAATGAAGTTGAAATAAAGACCTTCCAAAACAAAAAGAAATTCAGTTTGTCACCACTCATCCAGTCTTACAAAAGATGTTTCAGGATGTGCTACACTGAGACATGGTCATCATTATGAAAGAATGTGAAGACAGAAAGTCTCCCAGTAAAAGTACAAAGGAAGTCCAAGGTAAACAATAGGAATATTTACGAAAAAATGTCAGAGTCAAGTTGTTACTTATCAATAGTCACCTTGAGTGTAAATGGTCTCAACTTTTCAGTTAAAAGATACAGACTGGCTGAATTGATTAGAAAACAAGACCCATCTATTTGCTGCATGTATGAAACACACCTCACCAACAAAGATCCCTCAGACTGAAAGTGAAAGGATGGAAAAAGATATTCCACCCTAATGGAAAACAACAAAGAGCTGGTGTAGCCATCCTAATATCAGACAAAATAGACTTTAATACAAAAACTATTAAAAGAGACAAAGAAGGGCAATAGGTAATTAGTAAGTGATGAATTCATCAGGAAGATGTGACTATAATAATGTATGTGCACTTAAGTACAGGGTGCTTGGCTATTTAAAGAAATTTTAATGGATCTAAAGGTAGATATGGACTCCAATACAATAGTAATGAGGGACTCCAACATCCCACTTTTGACAATGGACGGATCAAAAGATAGAAAATCAGCAAAGAAACAACAGATTATCAACACTACAGATCAAAAGGACTTACCTGAAATCTACAGAACTTTTCATCCTATAGTTGCAGAATACACATTCCTCTGAGCAGTGCAAGGAAATTTCTCTAGGATAGACCACAAGCAAGTCGATAAAGCAAGTCTCAGTAAATTCAAAAAAAAATCAAAATCACACCATGCACCTTCTCCAACAACAATGGAATGAAGCTGAAAATCAACAAATGAAGAACCTTTAGAACATCTGCAAACACCTGGAAGCTGGACAACATGCTCCCAAATGAACAGTGTGTCATAGATGAAACCAAAAGAGAAATCAGAAAGATTCTGGAAATAAATGAAGACAACAATACAACATATCAAAACTTATGAATACAGCAAAAGCAAGGTTAAGAGGATAGTTTTTAGCAATTGATGTCTACATCAAGAAATTGGATAGGTACCAAATAAATGAGTAATCAATGCATCACAAGGACCTAGGAAAACAACAAAGCAAACCCCAAATTATTAGGAAGAAAAATTAATCAAAATTAGAAAAGAAATAAACAAAATTGAAACAAAAATATAAGAGATCAGGTAAATGAAGAAATGTTTTTTGGAAAAATAAGTAAAATTGATAAACAAAATAAACAAAACTGATCCAACTAACCAAAAAAAGAGGAAGAAGATTCAAATCAAGAAAATCAGAGATTAAAAGGAAATATAACAACAGATACCAAAGAAATAAGAAGAATCATAAGGAAATACTACAAAGAGCAGTATGCCAAGAAAACTAGAAGAAATGGATAGATTACTGGACACATACAACCTACCAACATTGAGCCCTGAAGGCATAGAAAACCTAAATAGACTAATAACAATGACATAGATTGAATCAGTAATAAAGACCCTCCTAAAAAAAGAAAATCCCAGGACCAAATGGCTTTACTGCTGAATTCCACCAGATGTTAAAATTATTCTCAAGCTATTCAAAATAGTTCAAAACAAGGCAATCTTCCAAAATTCCTTCTTTTTCTTTCTTTCTTTTTTTAAACAGTCATAGTTAGACAGTGAGAGAGAGAGAGAGACAAAGAGAAAGGTCTTCCTTCCGTTGGTTCACCCCCCAAAATGGCCACTGTGGCTGGCACACTATGCTGATCCGAAGCCAGGAGCCAGGTACTTCTCCTGGTCTCCCATGCAAGTGCCGATCAAAGCCAGGAGCCAGGTGCTTCCTCCTGGTCTCCCATGTGGGTGCAGGGCCCAAGCGCTTGGGCCATCCTCACTGCCCTCTTGGGCCACAACAGAGAGCTGGACTGAAAGAAGAGCAACTGGGACAGAACCAGTGCCCCAACCAGGACTAGAATTAGGAACACCAGCACCACAGGCAGAGGATTAGCCTAGTGAGCTGTGGCACTGGCCCAAATTCCTTCTATGAAGCCAGCTTGACCTTAATTCCTCAACCTGAAAAAGATATAACAAAAAATGGAACTATAGACCAATTTCCCTGATGAATGTAGACACAAAAATCATCAACAAAATAATAGCCAATCCTGTCCAACAATACATCAGAAAGATCATTTACCTGGACCAAGTGGGATTGGTCCAACATTTACCTGGTATGCACGAGTGGTCCAACATTCACAAATCAATAAATGTGATACACCATTTTAGTAAGCTGGCAAATAAAAAAAAATATGATTAGCTCAATAAGTGCAGAGAAAGCATTTGATAAAATACAACATCATTTCATGATGAAAGCCTTCATGAATTTGGTATAGAAAGAACATTCCTCAACACAATTAAGGCAATTTATGACAAATCCACAACCACCACTTTACTGAATGGGGAATATTTGGATGCATTTCTAGTAAGGATGACTACTTTCACCACTGCTGTTCAATAATTGTTCTGGAAGTTTTAGGAAGAGTCATTAGGTAAGAAAAAGAAATCAAGGTATACAAATTGGAAAGGAGGATATCAAGTTATTCCTATTTATAGATAACATAATTCTATATATAGGGGAACCAAGAGACTCCACTAAGAGAACATTGGAACTCATAAAAGTGTTTTTGGTAAAGTAGCACAATATAACATTAACACAAAAAAATCATAAACAAATATTAACTCTTTTTAAAGTTTTATTTATTCATTGGAAAGGCAGAGTTACAGAGAGGCAATGGGGTGGGGGGGGAGAGATCTTTCATTTGCTGATTCATGCTCCAAATATCCACAACTGTCAAAACTGGGCCAATATGAAGCTGAGCCAAGAGCTTCTTCTGGGTTTCCCACATGAGTTCAGGGGCCCAAGGACTTGGATCCTCTTCTACTTCTTTCCCAGGCAATAGCAAAGAGCTGAATCTAAAGGCGGGGTGGGGGAAGCAGGGACTAAAACTGGTACCCAAATGGGATGACAGCCCTGCTGATAGCAGCTTTACCCACTTCACCACAGCCCTGGCCCCACAAATATCAACTCTTTTCCCTCATTGTCACTGTCTTTCACTTTAGCATTCTGGAATTTCTTTTGGTGTACAGATTCAAAAAAATCAGTTTTAAAAAGTAACATGTTGTTGAATGACAGTAATACATTTTCAGTATGTTTAAAAGTTCAAATTGAAAATATTCAAAATAAAAATATCTCTTTTCACTTCTCACTACTTGTAGTTACCGTGCTTATTAACCCTCTAACAAATATTTATTAAGTCATCCTTTGTTGTATTCCTTTTAGATTATTAGTCATTTGGCAATATTTAAGATCTTGTATTCATCATCCACTTTGGCAAATACATCTCGGGGCACTGCCTTCACAGGACTTTTCTTGCTGTGTATGGAGTGGAGAAGACTGAAAGGTAAATACATGCAAAACAGGGTTATTTCAGGGAGTTAGAATGTTAAGAAGAGGGGAAAACATGGTAATGGGATAATATGCATCTCAGTAGGATTATGAGGCAAGAAATTTCATTTTTCACTTCTTAATTTCCATTTTTCATGTTATACAAAGATCTTTCTGAGGATGGGGTATTTAAATTTAAGACATAAATGAGGAGGCATAAGCTATGGAAGTCTTGAGAAAAGAGAAGAAAGGAAATAGGAAGGAGGAAAAAGAAATGAAACCAAGTTATAGGCTAATCTGGAGACTATCCCATGAACTACTTCTAAAATCCATATGTATTTTGGGGGTAATAGCACAATATTTTAACCTGTGCAGCATTTGAATGTATGGTGAGTGTATGTGGTGCCAATATGAGATTTGAAGGATGTTGGACTTGTGTCCAAATTCCTATTTTGCTCTTTATTAAATATCTGACTTTGAACAACTTAATTTTCTTTTAGAAAAAAAAAGAATTAGAAAAATTTTATTTTTATTTATTTATTATAAAATTTATTTATTATAACATTTTATTTTATTTATTTATGTATTTGAAAATCAAAATTACACAGTCACACACACACACACACTCCTACACAATGCACAGAAAGAAAAATAGATCTTACATCTGCTGGTTCACTGCCCAGATGACTGCAGTGGCCAAGGCTGGGTCTGGCTGATGCCAGGATTCAAAATTCAGCTTAGTGCTTCCATGTAGGTGGTAGGGATTCCACTTAACCAGGGCTCATATTAGCAGAAAGCTAAATCATGAGTAGAGCTGGGACTTGAATCCAGGCACTCCAAAATAGGAAGTAGCACTTCAAGTGGCATGTTATTCATTGCCCCAAATACTCGCCCTGGCAGCTTATCATTCCTTCAGAGCTTAATAAATAATTTAGGAATATATGTAAAACAATCTGACTTTCCAGAATATTATGCAAGACATATTTTGATTTATTTTTAGATTCATTTTAATTATTTCTTACTTACTTTTGTTTATTTCTAAAAAAATTTTGGTATCAATATCTTTATACAATATTGTTCATTTAAATCATCAAATGGACTAACTCAGAATTATAGTGTACTCCAATAACTGTTTTGTTCCTCCACAGTCTAACTTTCTTTTTTTTTTTTTTTTTATTTTTTTTATTTTTGACAGGCAGAGTGGACAGTGAGAGAGAGAGAGACAGAGAGAAAGGTCTTCCTTTGCCGTTGGTTCACCCTCCAATGGCCGCCGCTGCAGCCGGCGCACCGCGCTGATCCGATGGCAGGAGCCAGGAGCCAGGTGCTTTTCCTGGTCTCCCATGGGGTGCAGGGCCCAAGCACCTGAGCCATCCTCCACTGCACTCCCTGGCCATAGCAGAGAGCTGGCCTGGAAGAGGGGCAACCGGGACAGAATCCGGCGCCCCGACCGGGACTAGAACCCGGTGTGCCGGCGCCGCAAGGTGGAGGATTAGCCTATTGAGCCACGGCGCCGGCTCAAGTCTAACTTTCTTTATTTGTGTTTCCCTTTTGCTTTTCTTGACTTGCTTTGTGTCTGTTAAGCATCACAATCCAGGTGGTCTATTCCTTGTCTCACAATGTAGGAGGCTAAAAGTCCAAATTAAAGACGTTGGCAGGGTCAACTCCTTCTGAGGGCTATGAGAGAAGAATCTGTTGCAGATCCTTGCCTCTTGGGTTGGCGATGCTCATCTTCATGGGCACACACGTTTTTCCATTTTGCTCTATGTGTGTGTTTGTGTTCCTATCTCCAGATTCCTCCTTGGTAAAAGGACATCATCCACATTGGACCACGGTCTACCCTACTCCAGCATGCCCCCATCTAAATTAATTATATCTGCAACAATCCTACTTCAAATAAGTTCATATTCTGAGGTCTTGGGTGTTAGGATAATTAAATATAAAATTTGAGAGGGGATACAATAAAACCCATAATACCATTATGCTATTTAAAATCCTCAAAAATTTTTGAATAAATGTAATTTGCTTTTGTCATTTTGACTGTTTTTCTCTGATTTATAAGTATTTAATTCTTCCATATTGCCCCTTGAAACTTCATTTTGTTATCTTTCTGAATTTTTCATATTTCCTCTTGTTTAATGAGTAAAGACATTGGCCTAAAGAGGGTTTTATCTATGTACAGCTGTTGCTATATCTTCTACATTTTTATTGTTTATATTAAATAATTTACTACTGAATATTTGCTCCCCCATTAGAAAAATCTGTACTAAAGGGAGTTGTTTTCCAATTTAAAAATTGAATTTTCGAATTTCTAAAATGGTTGACAAGACATAAAACTACCAGGAACATTCAGTAAGCTGATTTCCAATTATCTTAGTAAATTACCTTCATCATTCACCACAGTCCATGTATTCGTCATCTACCTTGGAGACTGAGAAAATACATTTTAAGTTTCAAACTTGAGAGTGTTATCATCTCTAATATGAAACTCCCATCTAACCTAATTATGACATTTTCTTGACAAAGTCAGAGGAGAAAATAAGGTCATACGCACCTTAACTACAGGGATCGCTGCTGAGGAATGCATCTTGAGGTGGTTTCCTCATATGTGACCATGATTGCTATGACATCGCTGGGCCATATAATCTGATGGGATCACCACTGTACATGCAACTCCTTGTGATGAAAAGACCATTTTATGGAGCATGTCAGTACTCTTATGTTAATCTCTACCTGCTTTTGGAAAACTCACAAATTTGTGACCAATCCATTTTCTACAGAGGAAGATTAAGTCATGTTCAAAAGGGTTTTTTTTTTTTTTAATTAGATAAATATCTTGGGCACTACATTAAGATTAACACAAATATATTACAGTAGAAAATTGTTTCCGGCAGGACAATGATGTTCTGGTGAGTTTTGGTTGAGGTTCCTGCTCTTCTTAAAGGGTACATATTGCAGTTTTACCTCAGTTATGGGGTTATATGGACTAATGAATGCCCTGTTTAGCTGATGATTTATTTAGTTATGTTAATGTATTCATTCATGTTAAAATCAGTTCTTGCCAACTGGAAATGATTCTGGGTCTGTTTAAGTAAACTTTCCTATGCAATTTTTTTTTAAGGGAAAGGGTTTATTGGGGAAAACTCAGTAGACCAGAGGGAAGGGGCGAAGAGGGAAAAAGAGAGAAGGAGACTGTAAGAGAGAGAGAGAGACAGAGAGGAGACAGAAGAGAGATGAGAGGAGAGGAGCCAAGAGAGCAGGTATTCAGGAACAGGCCCTTTTAAAACTTTGCCTGAGGGCGGGCTGGGAGCTGCGAATCCTATTAGGAAAGGGTTGGAGTTTGACAAACAGAGGTTGGGCCATGAGGCCACCTGGCTTCCAGCAATGGCAGGGGAACCCAGATATAGAATGTAAATCAAGGTACAGATTGCACCATAGATAAGACTGCGCCAGTTTCCTAACATTCCCCCATTTTCCCCTTTTGTTTTTTATAAAGCAGGATTTGTTTTTAAAATGAGGACTACAATGTTCTTTTCATTCATTCAAGTTATTAAATGCTAATTTAATCAACTCACCTCTGTGCTCTGTTCTTTAATACATAGAATTGGGAATATGAAAAGGAGAGTTTCTTTACCTTCTTGGACTTTCAAACTAGAAGACAAAATTCTATCTGATCATAAAAATGCATACATAAATATACACTTAATTTACTTTTGCAATAAGCATACAATAAGAATAGAAAAATACAAGGGCAACTTACCAAATCAGAAGATTCATCCTTAGGAAATATATAGTTGGCTGTAATAAGGTAAGAATTTCACTAGTGGAAGAAAGAGGATTGAACATAACAGAGAAAAGGGATTCCAGTGGTGAATAGCTTTCGGCTGAAACCACAAAACAGAAAAACAAAACACAAAGCAAAAATTATAGCACAATCGTAAAAGAAAGAGTTGCAGGGAAGGAAACAAAAATTTTACAGGTACTTCTAGTTCATGAGGCAGTATCGTTCTCTTTTTATGGTAAGGTAGACACTGATGTACTTAAATAGAGAATACTTTTCAGATTAATCTGACTATTGTACTGTTGCAAGGGACTGGGAGAAGATATAGGAAGCTCTACTATTATTGCAGTTTAGGTCCCAAGATAGAGGCTTGATCTACAATGGCAGCCATGACCATGCTGCAAAATAGTTGTGTTAGAGATACATGTATTAGGTAGAACTTACAAGACCTGTTATTTGATTAGATGTTTGGGTGAACAAGAAAGACTTGCCAAAGATAACTCACAGATGTTTGGTTTGAGAAACTTAATAGAAAAAGCTCAATAAATCTTGCCTATTTTTAGCTGATTGCATAGTAGTTACAAGAAAAATGAGGACATGTCATAAATCACCTCTACCCATACACCCATATCATATAATTTGAAAGAATAAAAGATAAAACAAGCATACACATGAAGAAATCTAAACATTAAGTCAACTAACCAAAATTATTCTTTTTTCCTAGATCATTTCATAAATCATAGTTTCCAAAACTATTTAGTGGAAGACTTGGATTATGGTGTCACTGACTCTGTAATCAGGGTGAATTCAGTCAAAACAAAGTGGCTTCACCTCTTGCAGATTCAGGTTCCTCAACCATAAGGGAAAAAGGTGAGTTCCTGTCTGTGCATTATTACAAAACCTGCCATCCTCAAACTGAAAAACCAGTGTGGAAACGTCACCAGTGGACGCAGTTGTGTTCTTGCAGCAGTCACTGTCTGCCTTATAATTTGCACATTTGTAAGCCATTTCAGCACCTAGAAGGAGGTAAAAGTGGGATGGCGCTTGAAAGCAAGCCTAACTTTAAAATATGTCGGAACACTCTACTCAGAAAGCACTTACACATTTTACATGCAAAATATGTTACTTAAATCATTTAATATAATGTGTCCAAATTGTTATTATAGCTTCTTATCTGTTTGTGTTCTTCAATTATGAGACCATTGGTTTATAGATACTGAGATACTATATGTTAAGTAGATAAATAATCATATACAGTAGATCACCACTTACCATGTTTCTTAAAATCTGTCAACGACTTCCACTCAATTTGCTGCTATGTTGTAACAGGAAATACTTTCACATTTCCAAAATCACTGCACACCCTTTCCTTTTGCTCTATTGTGGAGGCTCACTCTTGCTTCCATCTCATTCACACTTGTTCACTTCTTAAAATATTGCCAGATCTTTCCTGCCTCAGGACTGTGTGTAAGCTTCTCTTCCTCTCTGAGAGAATGCTACCCATTGTCTTCTCTTTGCTGCTTCTTCCCAGATATCTCGGTCTTAACATCGCCTCTTTGATGGATGCCCTTGACTTTTTTTTTTTAGGTCCTCTACTGTTAATTTCTTTTATAGAATCCTGGTAGTTTCTTTCATTGAATCCATTTTTGCTAATAATTTATGTATGCTTACGTTTTCAATTTTATCCACCAGCGATCGTAACTGGTGTATTTATCGTTATGTTTCTAATGCTTACCATAGTGCCTGACACAATGTCTGGTGTATCTTAGACCCTCAAAACTATTTGTTAGTTGCATTAACAAATAAATGATGTCCTCACATTGCTCCACATCACATAAACTGTGGAATCTGAGCTCTGAACTTTACCTGACTGCAGAGGGTACAACATTCGAATTATCTAAGCTTAACCTCAACTGATCTTGAGTCTCACATGAGATGATTCAAAAACATCTTTAAAAACTGAGAAAGCATAATGAAGAAAATATCCCTGAGGCAAAGTTTAAAAAAAAATCTCTTTATCACAAGTAGCTCATCTTACCACATTTTAAACATTTTCCCATTTTTAAAAATGCTGAGCAAAATGCCACCATGTTATTCACACATATATATGTGACAGGTTTAAGTTATTTTTGTCTAGGTGTAAATTTAATTTAAAAGTCAGATATATCCAAGAGTCATTTTGCTGTTTACTTTGACTTAGTCTTAAGAAAGGCTTTCAAAATTAGATATATTTCATGTATTAATTTGTTCAAACTGAAGACACTTTTACATACAGAGACTGTCATCTCTCACAAAATAGTGTGCAATTATTTGCATTTCATTATTTGAAATCTATCTACGTTGTCAAAAAAAGGAGTGAAACAAGTACTGAGATAGAGGATTAGAACACCTTCTAAGTGATGTATCTATGCTTTAAAGATACAATAAGCCTTATACAGTACTTTATCTTGGACAGGGGGAATTGCATGATGTTGGAAGAATTTCACCATAGTCTTTTAAATAAATCGCTTTCCAGACTTTGACTCAGATGTGAGAAACTTCATTTTGAGCCTAAGGGAAATTTTTACAATTACTTCTTTCCTGTATTCTACAAGTAAATTTGCTTCCTTTATCCACACTGGTGTAATTGCAAAAAGAAATTTTTTCTTCCTATTCTGCCACTGTATGTTGATTTAATATAGTATTTTCTTAGTAATTACCTACATCTAACCTCATTTTTCTTTCCCTTCTTTCTTTAGTAAAAACCTCGATCTGAGTGAATTTTGTATTCTTTATTAGTATCAATCATTATATACAGCAAATAAAAATCCTTGGATCTTTATAAGTTGATGCTAAATGTACATTGTTTTCACATCAATTTTGGGTACCAAACCTCTGCACTTCCATTAAGGGGTAAGTGCAGCACTTGATAGTCACAGGAGACAATGTCAGGCAAATACATTTATGCTCTGCCAACTTATTCTGGGATTGTTCATAATGCCTTCCATATTTTTCACCTTTTTGATAATTTATTCTAAAGTACATATGCAAACAGTGCTATAACCTTTGAAGTAGGAAATCTGTCTCTAGGTAATATTCCAATCCTGTCAGAGTCATCCAGCTAAGTGATATTGATGGGACTTTAATGATAGAAATTAATTACAAGGTTGACTTGTTTCTCACTATTGTGTGCCACTGTGTTGTCACATTGCTTTCAGCTTCAATGCTCCCTGCCACTTGTCTCTCAAGTAAGTTCTGCTTGTAATTGAAGTGTGTGCATGTTTATCTCAGTTTGAACATATGTGTGTGGGGGAGAGAGAGTTCTATTCTGCTAGTCCCAGCTTGTGACTACTGTTCAACTCTTTAGATCACTTTTATTTCCCAATGTCTGTTACTTCAAGGAAGCATTTCATTGAAAGAGATATTTAAACTACTGAAAGCAGGTATTCTAGAACTTTTGGTAGGCATTCATTAAACACAGTAAACCTAATATAATTTGTGTTAATTTTTAAAATATTACATTTGTGGTATATTTAAATGGATCTACATTAAAGTACACAATATTGCTATAATTGATCTGTGGTCAGTAAAGAAGGTATTATAACACATTAGCTCTTAAAATGCAGAATATTGAATTATTCACAAGCAGGTTGGAGGATTAAGAATGAAAGAGAAAAGAAGGAAGATATAGATGCTGTAACAACATCTTGGCAAAATGTTATAGGCCAATAAACCGAGTAGAAAATAATTGAAATCCAGGTGATGCCTTTTTTCTGTAAATCAAAAAAGACAGATTCAGTGGAGAACAGAGTAGCGAAGAATCTTAGAGAACCTAAAATAAAAGAGATAGAAAGATGATAGGTAGGTAGGTAAATAGACTATCAGATAGATAGATAAAGTGGCTTTGATTATGATCCATGGTAAGAAATACATTTTACATTATAACCCAATGTGTTCATGTGAACAGACATACACATATGCAAGTACACATAACATGTTTCAAAAATAAATAATTACATTTATTATTTTTAAAATTAGTAGACTTTATTGTAGAGCAGTTTTAGGTGCCCAGCAACATTGACCAGGTGGTATGGAGAACTCCCAGTTATGCTGTCACTACACAGGTTTCAACCTTTCCAGTTTCAACATTCTACTTAACAGTGGTACATTTGTTATTATTAATGAACCCACAAGGATATAACAGTATTACCCAAACTCCAAAGTTTATATGAGAGATTAATTTGCATTGTATATTCTATGCATTTTTGATAAATGGGTAGTACACTAATCTATTGTAGTATTTTACAGACTGAATTTGTTATGCTAAAAATCCTCTGAACTCTGCCTACCGCTCCCTCCCTCCCCATTAACTCCTGATAAACACTCTTCTCATTGTTTTGTCCACACTTTTTTTCTTTTCCAATACTCTATTGTAAAAATCAGGCTATATGATACCATTTTGGATTAACTTCTCATTAATTTTTAGCAATGAATAATATTCTGCTGTACATCTAGCCAGATCCATGTGGTAGGAGTATGCTTAGTTTTGTATTAAACTGTCAAAGTATATTCCCGTGTACCTGGACCATTTTGCTTTCCGGCTGACAATGAATGGGAGTTCTTGTTACTCTACATTCTTGCTAGAATTTGGTGGTGTTAGAGTTTAAAATTTTTGTCATTCTATCAAATGTGTAGTGGTACCACATTATTTTAATTTGCAACTCCCTAATGATATATTAAGTTGAACATCTTTTTATATTCATATTTGCCATCTTTTCTCTTGTGAGATGTATGTAGGATCTTTTCCTCATTTTTTTAGAAACCTTTTATTTAATGAGTACAAATTTCATAAGTACAACTTTGGGAATATAGTGGTTCTTCCCCCTATACCCACCCTCCCACCTCCACCCCTATCCCACTTCCTCCTTCAGCTCCTATCCCACTCTTCAGTAAGTTTCATTTTTAATTAACTTTATATACAGAAGACCAACTCTTACAAGTAAAGATTTCAGCAATTTGTACCCCCCCACACAAAATATAAAGAACTGTTTGAGAACAAATTTAACAGTTAATTCTCATAGTACAACTTATTAAGGGCAGAAGTCCTGCATGGAGAGTAATGCACAGTGACTCCTGTTGTTAATTTAACAATTAACACTGTTATGTATGATGTCAGTGATCACCCGAGGCTCTTGACATGGGCTGCCAAGGTTATGAAAGCATTTAGAGTCCACAATCTCTGTCAGTATTTAGAAAGGGCCATAAGCAAAGTGGAAGTTCTCTCCTCCCTTCAGAGAAAATACATCTTTCTTTGATGGTCCCTTCTTTCATCTAGGGTCTCACTCACAGCGATCTTTCATATAGGACCCATTTTTTTTTTTTTTTTTTTTTTTGCCCCATTGTCTTGGTTTTCCATGCCTGAAATGTTCTCATGGGCTTATCAGCCAGTCCAGAGTGACTTAAGGGCTGATTCTGAGGTCAGAGTGCTGTTTAGGGCATTTGTCATTCTATGAGTCTGTTGTGTGGACTGCTTCCCATGTTGGAACATTTGCTACATTTTAATGCATCTATTGTTAGTACCAGAGACTTGATCTTATGATCTCTTTAACACTTAATCCTATTTATATGATCAATTAAACACTTGATATGATCACTTTCACATTATTACCATCCAGCTTAATGGGATTTGGAATCCCACAGCAAGATTTTAGCCTTACCCTTAGAAGTAAGTCCCTAGGAATGTATGTAGAACTATACTGCTCCCCCCTCTTATTCTCACTCATATTTTTCTGGGATCTATTTTCAATTGACTTTATACACATATGAATAATTCTCTGTTAAGGAAAGATTTCAACCAATGATATTAAGAAGGAAAAAATAAAAATAAAAACCTGTTCCTTAACAATCAAGACAAGGGCTGTTCAAGTGATTGCTTCTAATAGTGTTAATTTAATTTCCACATGT
This sequence comes from Oryctolagus cuniculus, assembly GCF_964237555.1. Classification (NCBI taxonomy): domain Eukaryota; kingdom Metazoa; phylum Chordata; class Mammalia; order Lagomorpha; family Leporidae; genus Oryctolagus; species Oryctolagus cuniculus. The sequence continues at coordinate 56,604,967 of NC_091436.1, read as the reverse complement.
TTCCTTTTAGGTGCTACGTTAGTTATCACAGATCAGGGAGAACATATGGTATTTGTCTCTTTGGGACTGGCTTATTTCATTAAGTATTATGTTTTCCAGATTCATCCATTTTGTTGCAAATAACAGGATTTCATTTTTTTACCACTTTGTAATATTCATATTTTCCATCTTTATACTTTCTCAGGTGAGGTGCCTATATGGTCTTTTCTTCATTTTTGTTTTTAAAGAATTTAGTTATTATTTGAAAGGCAGAGTTACAGGGAGGCAGAGGGAGAGAGAGAGAGAGATGGAGAGAGAGAGAGAAAGGTCGTCTATCTGCTGGTTCTCTTCCCAAACGGCTGCAATGGCTGGAGCTGGGCCAATCTGAAGCCAGAAGGTGAGAGCTTCTTCTGGGTCCCCCATGTGGGTGCAGGGACCCAAGGACCTGCCCCATCCTCCACTGCTTTCCCAGTCCATAGCAGAGAGCTGAAGTGGAGCAGCCAGGACTGGAACTGGAACCCATATGGGATGCCAGCACTGAAGGCGGTGGCTTTATCCTGGATGCCACAGTGCCAGCTCTTTTCCTCATATCTAATGTAGGTTCACTTTGTCATTGTTGAGTTTAATGATTTCTTTGTATATATTGTATACAAGTCTTTTATCAGATATGTCTTTTGCAAATGTTTTCACTTAATCTGTGGCTTATCATCTCATTTTTTTGACATTGTCTTTGAAAATGTCAAAGGACAAATTTTTAATTAAAAGTGCCTTAATGATTAATGCTTAGAAGCTTTTAAATTTAAGGAAGTTCAGCTTGTCAGTTATTTATTTCATGAGTAGTGCTTCTTGATGTATCTAAAAAAGTCACTGCCATAGCCAACGATATCTGAGTTTTATTATAGTATAGTCAAGAAGTTTTATATTTTGCATTTTACATTTGTGCCTGTGATCCATTTTGACTTAGCTTTTGAGAAGGTGTAAATTCTGTGTCTAGATCCACTTTTTAAACATATGGATGTCTATCATACCAGTCTTGTAGGAAAGACTACCTTTGCTTTGCTTCACTTTATTGCCTTTGCTCCTTTACCAAAGATCAGCTAATTATATTTGTATGGGTGTATTTCTGAGCTCTATATTTTGTTCCATTCAGTATTTGTTCTTTCACCAATATTATACTTCCATGATAAATGTAGGTTTATGGTATTTCTACGATTAGGGTAATGTCAGTCCTTTGATTTTGTTCTCCTTGAATATTGTATAGGGTAATCTGGTCTTTTGTCTTCAATAAAAACTTTAGAATCAGTTAATAAAAACCTACCTGAAAACTCATTGGGATTTTTAACTGGATTGACTTGAATGTATAGATCAAACTGGGAGTAAATGACATCTTCACAGTATCATTATAATGGATCTCTTCCTATATTTATTATACAATTTATATCTTTCATCAACATTGTAGTTTTCTTCAGATAGATCTTGTACATATTTCTTTAGAATTATCCTTACCTATTTCATTCTGGGGGTGCTAATATAAATGGTAATGTGCTTTAATTCCAAATCCATTTACTAATTGCTGGATTATATGAAATTAATTGCTTTTTTATTTGATCTTGCATCCTACTATCTTGCTAGGAAGTTTCTAGGTTCTCAGCACCAGGATTGATGTTGGCTATGAGATTTTTGCAGACATTCTTTATTAAACTGAAGAAGTTCCCTTCAATCCCTAGTTTGCTGAGAGCTCTTATCATGAAAGGGTTTTGAATTTTGTCAATTGATTTTTCTGAATCTATTGATATGATCATGTGAATTTCCTTTGGTTAGCTTGTTGTGATATTTTGACTTAACAGCTATCCAGATATTAAACCAGGCTCACACATCTGAGATAAATCCTACTTGATCATTATGTATATGTTGTATTTTATTGGTTAATATTTTGAGGAATTTTGCATCTTTGTCAATGACCAATATTGCTCAGTAGTTTATCTTTGATACTTTTGTCTCATTTTGGTATTAAGTTAGGAAGGAATTATTCTGCTTTTGTCTTCTGGAAGGGATCACAGAAAATTAGCAAAATTTCTCCCTTAAATATTTGGTAAAATTTACCAATAAAGCTACCTGAGTCTGATGCTTCTTGATTTAGAAGTTTATTCATTTTTGATTCAATCCTGTAAATATAAATAGGACTCTTCAATTTGCCTATTTTTTATTTTGTACATTTTTCCAATTTTTTCTTTCAAAGAATTGGTGCATTATTTCTAGATTGCGAAGTACAAGAATAAAGTTCTTCCTAAAATTCCCTTATTATCTTTTCAATGTCCATGGATCATATGCAAATATTCTTATATTTTTTATATTAACACTTCATGTCTTTGAACTTTTTTATGTAGCTCAGATGAAAATTTATTGATTTTATTGACTTCTAAACATATCAGCTTTTTCATTTTGTTGACTTTCTCTGTTGATTTCCTATATTCAATTTGATTGGTTTTTCCTTTATTTTAAATTTTCTTTTGTTCTACTTAATTTGTGTTTAAGTTGCCTTTTCTCTTCAAGTTTCCCAGTGTGGAACCCAACATGGTTGATTTGCAGCTTTTCTTTTCCAAGATATGAATTCAGTGCTATAAATTTGTACTTGACATTTAAGATTATTGCTGACATTAATTTTTACCAGATTTTTAAACTTTTATTTAGTAAATATAAATTTCCAAAGTACAGCTTATGGATTACAATGGCTTTTTCACCCCCATAACTTCCCTCCCACCTGCAACCCTCCCAACTCCCGCTCTCTCTCCCATTCCATTCACATCAAGTTTCGTTTTCAATTATCTTTATATACAGATCAATTTATAATAAGTAAAGATTTCAACAGTGAAATTTTTACCATATTTTATCATATTTGTTACTATTTTCTATTTGTTGCCCATTTCCTTAATTCTCATTTTAGTCTAATATTACTCTATCTTTTGTAGCTTTAACTGAACATTTTATGGATTTAATTTTCTTTTATTCTTTTTTCTTAGATACCTGTTTCATTTAAGGTATACAAACATCATGAATTTCAGATATACAGATCCTGAAACACAGTGATACTTCCCACCCTATCCTCCCACCCACAACCCCACCCTTCCTCTCCCTTCATCTCTGATTCTCTCTTAATTTTTACAATTATCTACTTTAGTTAATTTTATACACATAAGATTAACCCCATACTAAGTAAGGAGTTCAAAAAAAATAGTATGAAGAAAAAAATACTGTTCCTCAACAATAGAGACAAGGGCTATTAAACAATTATCAGATATAAAAATGTCAATTTCAATCCTATATATTATATTTTTGGTACTCTATTAGTTACCCCAGATCAAGGAAAACATATTGTATTGTCTTTTTGGGACTGGTTTATTTCACTACATACAATGGTTTCCAGTTGTATTCATTTTGTTGCAAAGTACATTCTTTTTTCTTGTTGAGTGGTATTCCATAGTGTTTATACACCATAATTTCTTTTTTTAAAAATTTATTTGACAGATAGAGTTATAGACAGTGAGAAAGAGAGAGACAGAGAGAAAGGTCTTCCGTCCATTGCTTTACTCCCCAATTGGCCGCTACAGTCAGTGCTGCACCGATCCGAAGCCAGGGGCCAGGTGCTTCTTCTTGGTCTCCCATGCAGGTGCAGGGTCCAAGTACCTGGGCCATCCTCCAATGCCCTCCCGGGCCACAGCAGAGAGCTGGACTCAAAGAGGAGCAACTGGGACTAGAACCTGGCGCCCATATGGGATGCCAGAGCCGCAGGTGGAGGATTAACCAGGTGAGCCATGGCGCTGGCCCCCATAATTTCTTTATTCAGTCATCAGCTGATAGACATCTAGGTTGATTCCATATCTTAGCTAATGTGAATTGACTGCAATAAACAGGTAACTCTTTCATATGCTGATTTCATTTCCCTTGGGTAAATTCCCAGGAGTAGGATTGTTGGGTCTTATGGTATATAGTGTATTTATTTACAATTTTCTGAGGGATCTCCATTCTGTGTTACAGAGTGGCTATACTGGTTGACATTTGTACCATCAGTGGATTAGGGTAGGTTAGGGTACCCTTTCCCCAAATCCCTGCCAGAATTTATTATTTGTTTATTTCTCTATGAGTGCCATTTTAGCTGGGGTGAATTGAAACCTCATTGTGGTTTTGATTTGCATTTCCTTGATGCCTAGTGATTTGAATACTTTTTCATGTGTCTGTTGGCCACTTGAATTTCATCTTTTGAAAAATGCCTGTTCAAGTCCTTTGTCCATTTTCTAACTGGATTGTTTGTTTTGTTGTTGTTGATTTTCTTGAGCTCTTCATAGATTCTGGATATTAATCCTTTGTAAGTTTCATCATTTGCAAATATTTTCTCCTGTTCTGTTGATATCTGTTCACTTTACTATTTCCTTTGCAGTACAGAAGCTTCTTAGCTTTATGTAATCACATTTGTCAATTTTGGCTTTCATTGCCTTTCTTCTGGGGTATTTTCAAAGATGTTTTTGCCTATGACAATGTCTTTTATTGTTTCCTCATTGGTCTCCTCTAGTAATTTGATGATCTCAGGTTATAGATTTAGGTCATAATCCATTTTGATTTTATTTTTGTATGAGGTATAAGATAGGGGTCTTGTTTCATACTTTTGCACTTGGAGATACAATTTTCCCATCATCATTTCTTAAAGAGTGTATTTTCTCCAGGGATTGATTTTAGCTCCTTCATCAAAGAGCAGTTGGATATAGATATGTGGATTGATTTCTGGAGTTTCTGTTTTATTCCATTGGTCTACATGTTTATTTTTGTGCCATTGCTAGACTCTTTTGATTATAACTGCTCTGTTTTATGTCTTGAATCTTGTATGATGCTGCCCCTGGCTTTGTTTTTGTTATGTAAGATTTATTTAGATATTAGGGTCTCATGTGTTTCCATATGAATTTAGCATAATTTATTCTAAATCTGAGAATGTTGGTATTTTGATTGGGATCACACTAATTCTGCAAATTGCTTTCAGTAATGTGGGCAATCTTATGATAGCAATTTTTCTAATACACAAAAATAATAGACTTTTTCCATTTTTGTGTTTTCTTCTATTTATTCTTTAATGTTTTAATTTTAATCTTCCTGAAGGTGTGGGAAAAGAGCATGGGTTACAATACATATTCAGTGAAATAATTACAGAAAACTTCCTTAATTTTGAGAAAGAAAGGGATGTCCAAGTACATGAGGCACATAGAAGTCCTAATAGATATGACCAGAAAAGATCTTCACCATGACACATTGTAGTCAAACTTTCAAAAGCAAAACATAAAGAAAAGTTGCTAAAATGTGCATAAGATAAATGCCAGCTTACTTTCAGACACTCTTCCATTACATTTTCATCTGATTTCTCATTGAAATACCTATAGGCTAGAAGCAAATGGAGAGACATACTCCAAATTTCAAAAGCTGTAAACTCAGAATACTTTATCCTGGAAAGCTCTCATTTATGAATGAATGTGAGATAAAGACCTTCCATAATAAACAGAAATTGAAGGAATTCATTATAACTTGTACAGACTTACCAAAGATACTAAGGACCAGAGAAAGCTAGGCATCTTTATGAAAGAATGTGAAAGAAGAAATTCTCTCAATAAAAATACAAAATAAATTCAAAGCAAACAATAGGAATATGAAAAATGGCAGGGCAAAGTCATTAGCTATCAATAATAAACCTGAATATAAATGACCTAAATTTTTCAATTACAAGATATAGACTAGCTAAATTGATTGAAAATCAAGACCCTTTCTTTTTGCTGCCTACAAGAAACAAACCTCAACAACAAAGATACAGGCAGACTGAAAGTGAACTGATGGAAAATGATACTACATGCTAATGGAAAGCAAAAAAATAGCAGGTGTAGCCATCCTAATCTCAGGCAAAATAGACTTTAACACAAAAATATTGAAAGAGACAAAGAAGGGCACCATGTATTGAATACATGATCAATTCAATAGGAATACTAAATGTATACATAACCACTGTCAACGTGCCAAATAAAATATGCATGTGAGATGGCACAGTGACCTGCGGGAAAGCAAGATGTGTTTGCATCTTGTGCTTGTGTTTTGTAGAGTTCAGTCATCTCTCTGTTATGATTTACTCTTAATCATGACACGTGCATGCACCTATTTAGGGAAGAATGTAAATACAGATGCAAAAAAATAAAACAAAGGATAGTTGATCTAAAGATAGACATAGACTCCAATACAGTAGTAATGGGGGACTTCAATATTCCAGTTTCATCAAAGGACAGATCAACTAGACAGAAAATAAGCAAAGAAACAACAGGGCTAATCTACATTATGAACCAAGTGGGCCTAACTAATATCTACAGAAATTTTCATCCCACAGTTGCAGAATTAATTCTTTTCATCAGTGCATGGAACTTTCTCTAGGGTAGACCATATGCTAGGCCACAAAGCAAAATCAGCAAATTAAAAAAAAAATTGAAATCATACAATGCATCTTTTTTCACAACAATAGAATTAAGCTGGAAATTAAAAACTCAAGAATCTCTAGAGTATATGCAAACATAGAGACTGAACAATATGCTCCTGGATGAACAGTGAGTCATAGAAGAAATTAAAAGAGAAATCAAAGAGTTTCTGGAAATGAATGAAGATGACAATACAACATATCAAAACCTCTGGGATACAGCAAAAACAATGTTAAGAGGGAAGTTTTTAGCAATTGGTGTCTACATCAAGAAATTGGAAAGGCACCAATGTATGTGCGTTCATTGCATCTCAAGGATCTAAAAAAAAAAAAACAGCAACAAACCAAAACCAAAATTATTAGGAAAGAAATAATTAAAAAGAGTGAATAAATAAACTAAATTGAAGAGACAGCAAAAAATCCAAAGATCAGTGAAATGAAGAGCTGGTTTTTTTAATTAAATAAACAAAAATGATACATCATTGGTCTACCTAACCAAAAAACAAAAGAGGCAGCAGCCTCAAATTAATATAATCAGAGATGAAAAAAGAAAATGTAACAACAGATGCTGCAGAAATAAAGAGAATCATCAGGAATTACAACAAAGAGCTATATGCTATCAAGTTGGAAATTCTAGAAGAAATGGATAAATTCCTAGACACATCCAATCTTCCAAAATTAATTCATGAAGAGATAGAGAACCTAAACAGATCAATAACCAAGACAGAGATTGAATCAGTAATGAAGACACTCTCAGCAAAGAAAAACTAGGACCAGATGGCTTCACTGCTGAATTCTAGCAAACTTTTAAAGAAGAAGTAATTCCAATTCAGAACAATTGAAAGTCTGGGGATCCTCATAAATATAAGGCCAGCATCACCTTCATTCCTAAATTGGAAAAAACTCAATAGAGAAGAAAACCATAGACCAATATCCCTGATGAATATAGATACAGAAATCCTCAATAAAATATTAGCTAGTAGAATCCAACAACACATCAGAAAGGTAATTCAGCTATACCAACTGGGATTTATCCCTGGTATGCAGGGATTGTTCAACATTTACAAGTCAATAAATGTCATATATCACATTAACAATCTGAGGAACAAAATCCATATGATAATCTCAATAAATGCAGAGAAAGCACTTGATAAAATGCAACATACTTTCATGATGATAACCTTGTGCAAATTGGGTATCGAAGGAACATTCCTCGACACAATCAAGGCGATTTATGACAAACCCAGACCTAGCACCTTGTTGAACAGAGAAATCTTGAAAGCATTTCCACTAATATCTGGAACCAGATAAGGATGTCCACTTTCACCATTACTTTTCAATATAGTCCTGGAAATTTTAGCCAGAGCCATTAGGCAAGAAAAATAGATCAAAGGGATACAGACAGGAAGGGAGAAAGTCAACTTATCCATATTTGCAGATAACATGATTCTATGTATACAGAAACCACTTCTTACTTCCTGCTTATTGATCGTGAGAGTCAGCTTTGCATTCACCATGACAGCTGCTATGCAAAGTTCTGGAGCTTTGAGAGAGCAGCAATAAAAGCACCAGAGAAGCTGATACAATGAAGCCCAGGACTGTGTTTCTAGGCAGGGAATCTTTATCAGATCTTGAGGTCCTATTAGGGTGACCAACTCCCTCAGATTTTTCCCTGGATATGGGACTTTCTGGCCTAAAATTGGAAAAGTTCCAGGAAAACTTGGATTATTAGCCATCCTATATCCTACCCTTAAAGACAGATGTCTAAAATAGTTATGACTATTTCATTTGACTTTGTTACAGTCCTGATATTTCAAAAATTCAATATTAGAGATAGGGAAAATAAATAGACTAACAGAACCGAGGAACTTAGGGGGTTAAAATGAGTTTATTTGAATTTATGCTTGGCCCCTAAAGGTTATCTACTATAAGTTCAAAAGAAGTAGGACTTTTGGATAACTCATGTAGAGGCATAAAAAATTCAAAGTATTTTGGGTAATCAAGTACTTATACTTTAAATGAGGGAGGATATCCTTACCTGCCTTTCCAATGGAGAACTATGGGGCTGTATGGGTGAATGTAGCAGGAAAAATCTCTAGAGGCAAGGGAAAGAGTAAGCAAGAGCTTAGAACAGAAGTAGTGCTATGTTTAAAGATAAACATAACCTAGTTTGAAACGTTTCTACAGGTCAATATCCACCTTTAGTCAGTTAGGAAACCTTGGAAAGGTATCACAGGTACCATTCCTATTGTGTTTCTAGCCTACTTTTCCCACTCTTTTATTTACTCTACAAATCCCAACTGCAAAGACACTGCTCCAAGTTTAGTAGCTTGTGTGTCAGTCAGTGTTTAAGACTCTGAGGTTAGCAGTGCATAAACAGACACAAAGTCCTTCCCTCATAGAGTGTGTAATCCAGAGTGATGTGGGGATACAGGCAATCTGTAAGTCATGTTGGCAACATTTGTAGCACATTAGAAGTTAGAAGTGCTTTAGAGGAAAGACAGAATAGGGACAGAGTGTAGGATACAACACTTCGGCATGTTTTTGAAGATATTGCAGAGGAGGAGAAATTTAGTAACAAGCAAAAAAAGTATGCTTTTGAAATCAGTATGTACTAGCTGGGTATTATTTTGGAGATATAATTTTTGTACATCCAGCAAATAGGTGCAACAAAAAATTTTTCTTCTAAATCAATAAATAATAAAACAGTTGGATAAAGTTAAAAAGGCTGACAGGAAAGGAATCAAATTTCTCAATGCTTGTAAGACTATATTACTACCACTTTATTTCATTTTTCCTTGCTTGGAATGAACCAGAGAAATACCAGAATCTTCACCGTGTCTATGCCCTCAGGCACTGTATTTCATAAAGAAACCTCTATGAGTAAGCCAAAGCACAGCACATAAACTAGGGTTTCTCTTGACACAATTCATCTCATACTTTTGTTTCAGCAGAAACTAGACATTCTTCAAGCCACGTTAGAGAAACTTGCAGCCTGAGGCATTAAATTGCATTGGACATAAAAGTCCTTATTCAAAAATAACATATTTAAATATTCTGCTGTAGTTGCATGAAATTTACTTATCAGAGAGGTGAATAGGTCTTACATCACTAACTCCCGATTTTCTTACACCTCATAAGCCACTGACAAACATAGTATTTTAAATGTGAAAGCCAGCATTTTTGTGTTTCAGATATGTAGCCCTCTAATAATATCATCCTTTCAAAGTAAGAAAGAGTTTCATTGAGTAGAAGAGGCACTCCAGGATACTTCTTTGCAGTTAAAGTACATTTTTATTTTGCTAAATTTAATAGATACTGATATTTACCATAGTTTTCATGGCATAAAAGCACCTGTTATATGAAACAAAACCACCATTTTAAAAATACATAGAGGGCCTGGTGCTGTGGCATAGAGTGAGTAGGGCTGCTGCCTGCAGTGTCAGCATCCCATATGGGCGTAGGTTCAAGTCCCGGCTGCTCCATTTCTGATCCAGCTCTCGGCTATGTCCTAGGAAAGCAGTGGATGATGTCCTAGATCCTTGGGCCCCTGCAACCACGTGAGAGACCTGGAGGAAGCTCCTGGATCCTCACTTCAGATTTATGCAGCTCTGGCCATTGCGGCCATTTGGGGAGTGATCCAGTGGAGGGAAGACCCCTGCCTCTGCCTCTCTGTAACTCTGCATTTCAAATAAATAAATAAATAAATAAATGAAAATATATTTTTATAAAAAAAGAACACATGAAATAGTTACTTTTCCTGACTAATTTTGGCTTCTGACGCTCTTGAGTGGATGACACAGGTATGAAAGCAGATGTGAAATATAACATAAATGCATGTGATGTAAATTGTAAGACAATTTGTAATGACAATTATTGTCATTTGGAGCTGACTGAATTGTGTCAGAGAGAACTGGGCTCGGGTTGCCTAAGCTTGAGTTTTTATTGCAGAACAAAATTGCTTAGTAAAATTATTATATCGGCATAACTGTTAATTCTCTTTACAAAGTGTTGACTTGATGAAGTTGCTTTGCCCAACTCTCAGTCTCGACTCTTAGTTAATAAGATAATTAAAAGAAGAAGTATAAGTTGAAGAAAGCTAAATAACTAAAGTAAATTTATTTTATGATCAAAAATTGTCTCCTAGCTTAGTGACTTTTTCTTTCAAAAATGAGGCAGAGGAGCTGTTGGACACTCATTGCATTCATGCCTCAATAGCCCTTTACCATGATTACTTCAAAGTGGCTACATTTGGGTATTGGCAAAGATGGTGCCATATATTCATGTAGCAAAAATATATTAACTTTTGTGTGTCAATCTACATAATACGTTTATATATTTTTTCTGGAGTAATACCTGGTTTTCTATGAGCCACTCCTAGCCTAGAATAATAAGAAAAATCTTAGAAGAAAAACAATAAAAACACAGGAAGATGAGATGAGAAAGAGAGACAGAGAGGGAGAGAGAGAGAAACAGAATTTCCATCCACTGATTCACTCCTCAGATGCCTCCAATGGTTCCTTGACGGGGTTGACGCTGGGATTGAGAACCCAATCCATGTCTTCCACAAGGGTGGCATAGATTCAATTACTTGAGCCATCACAGCTGCATCTCTGGCTTCAAGAATTGAACCCAATATTAGAATATTGGAGGTGAATATCTTAACCAGTAAGCAAAACACCCAAACTGAGATTAAACATCTTTGACTGGAAATAAATAACTGTTCATCAGGAAGTAGTAAGTGAACTTGCATACCGAGTCAAAATTCTAAATGTGATACCTGCCTCACTGTGAGGTGTGCTTGGCTAAAGATCAAGAAGAGAAAAAACAGTCCAAAGTCCAGCATTCACTCATTCTTGAAATACTTCTCAATAACCCTGTATGTGCTTACAAACGGCAGAAAATTCATCCTTTTTCTTAAAGAGCTTATGATTAAGTCAGCAAATTACATTAACATGCATGTCTGTGTGTGTATGTGAATGGACAAACACATATATTATACATGCATACACATACCATACAGAAGCATATGATGTTATATATTATAATATCAAATGCATAAATTTTTAATATGCATTACATAAATTCAAAATATAAATACAATTATAGGAGGTCATATCTACACAATAAGGTATTTGAACTTTCCATGAATGTGGATTTTAGGAAGCATATAAAGAGAAAATTTTTTCAAAGGCTTTCTAAAATTTTCTAAAAATCTATTTTTATTTATTTAAAAGAGTTACAGAGAGAGGCAGAGACAGAGAGAGAGAGAGAAAGATCTTCCATCTACTGGTTCACTCTCCAAATGGCTGCAATGGCAGGAGATGGACCAATCTGTAGCCAGGAGCCTGAACTTCTTCCGGGTCTCCCAAGCAGGTGCATGGGCCCAAGGACTTAGGCCATTTTCAACTGATTTCCCAGGCTATAGCAGAGAGCTGGATCAGAAGAGGAGCTCCCGGGAATGGAACCAGCACTCATACGAGATGCCAATGCTTCAGGTAGGGGATTCAACCCTCTGTGCTACAGTTTCAGCCCCTAAAATATTTTTAAAAGTAATCCAATAAAGATAAGGGGGGTACTTTTACAGCTAAAACATTAAAAATAAAAACAAGCAGACAATAGAACAGTATTAGAGATGGAAAGCAATGATAGCCTAGTGGCAGCATCTAGGTGGCTGGATATTTGGGCATTCGTAGTGGCTGATTGAAGACAACATGGGGTATGTGAGAAGGCACAGTCAGTGGAGGAAGTGCTTGTGAGGAAGAGACAACACTTCAGACTCATTGTATGAAGATAGCTCTACCAGGCTGTTCTTAGGAAGCACAGGTATTTAATGATGATTGTGTGTGCATGCATGTGCTTTTATGATTAGGGATGGAGAATAAGTGGGGACTATCAAGATGCATGTCAGCTAGTAAATTATTTTTTTAACTTTTACTTAACAAATATAAATTTCCAAAGTACAGCTTATGGATTACAATGGCTCCCCCCCCCCATAACTGCCCTCCTGCCCGCAACCCTCCCAACTCCCACTCCCTCTCACATTCCATTCACATCAAGATTCACTTTCAATTTTCTTTACATACAAAAGATAAATTTAGTATATATTAAGTAAAGATTTCAACAGTTTGCACCCACACAGAACATAAAGTGTAAAACACTGTTTGAGTACTAGTTATAGCATTAATTCACATTGAACAAACATTAGAGACAGAGATCCTACATGAGGAGTAAGTGCACAGTGACTCCTGTTGTTGACCTAACAAATTGACACTCTTGTTTATGGTGTCAGCAATCTCTCTAGGCTCTTGTCATGAGCTTCCAAGGCTATGAAAGCCTTCTGAGTTTGCCGACTTTGATCTTATTTAGACAAGGTCATAGTCAAAGTGGAGGTTCACTCCTCCCTTCAGAGAAAGGTACCTCCTTCTTTGAGGGCCCATTCTTTCTACTGGGATCTCACTTGCACAGATCTTTCATTTAGATCCTCTTGTTTATTTTTATTTATTTATTTATTTATTTATTTTGCCAGAGTGTCCTGGCTTTCCATGCCTAAAATACTCTCATGGACTCTTCAGCAAGATCTGAATGCCTCAAAGGCTGATTCTGAGGCCAGAGTGCTGTTTAGGACATCTGCTATTCTATGAGTCTGCTGTGTATCCCGCTTCCCATGTTAGATAGTTCTCTCCCTTTTTTATTCTATCAGTTAGTATTAGCAGACAATAGTCTTATTTATGTGATCCCTTTGACTCTTAGACCTATCAGTATGATCAGTTGTGAACTGAAATTCATCTCTTGGACTAGTGAGATGGCATTGGTACATGCCACCATGATGGGATTGAATTGGAATCCCCTGGCACATTTCTAACTCCATCATTTGGGGCAAGTCAGCCTGAGCATGTCCCAAATTGTACATCTCATCCTTCTCTTATTCCCACTCTTATATTTAACAGAGATCACTTTTCAGTTCAATTTAAACACCTAAGAATAATTGTGTGTTAATTACAGAGTTCAACCAATAGTATTAAGTAGAACAAAAAAATACTCAAAGGGATAAAGTATTACATTGTACATCAACAGTCAGGACAAGGGCTGATCAAGTCACTCTTTCTCAGTGTCCATTTCATTTCAACAGGTTTCCTTTTTGGTGCTTGGTTAGTTGTCGCCAATCAGGGAGAACATATGATATTTGTCCGTTTGGGATTGGCTTATTTCACTCAGCATGATGTTTTCCAGATTCCTCCATTTTGTTGCAAATGACCGGATTTCATTGTTTTTGACTGCTATATAGTATTCTATAGAGTACATGTCCCATAATTTCTTTATCCAGTCTACTGTTGATGGGCATTTAGGTTGATTCCAGGTCTTAGCTATTGTGAATTGAGCTGCAATAAACATTAAGGTGCAGACAGCTTTTTTGTTTGCCAATTTAATTTCCTTTGGGTAAATTCCAAGGAGTGGGATGGCTGGGTTGTATGGTAGGGTTATATTCAGGTTTCTGAGGAATCTCCAGACTGACTTCCATAGTGGCTTTACCAGTTTGCATTCCCACCAACAGCAGGTTAGTGTCCCTTTTTCCCCACATCCTCGCCAGCATCTATTGTTGGTAGATTTCTGTATGTGAGCCATTCTAACCGGGGTGAGGTGAAACCTCATTGTGGTTTTGATTTGCAAAACCACCATCAGCTAATAAATTAGGTTTTGAAATTTAATAATTTTAAGATGTATTTATTTATTTGTTTGAAAGCCAGAGAGAAGTAGAGACTGAGAGAGTGAGAGATCTTCCATCTTCTTGTTCACTACCTAAATGGCTACAACCACCAAAGGTTGGCCAGGCCAAAGCCAGAGATGGAAAATCTACTCTAGTCTCCCATGTGGGTTGCAGAATGCCTTTCTAGTAGCATTAGCTGGGAGCTGAATCTCAAGCAGAGCAGCTAGGAATTGAACCGGTACCTTGATCTGGAATGCTAGCATCCCACTGTACCACAAAAGTGTGTCTCTGAAACTTTAATGTTTAAAGCAATGTTCCATTCTGAAGAATATTCAATTATCAGAATAGAAAACAACTCTTCCATCAGTTGTGTCAATTGATGCTTTATTAAATTGTGTCAATATCCTTTTCTTTTCCTGCTGTTTGGTATGATTATACATCTTTCATGTCACAGATATATGACCTGTGCATTCAACCTTTCTGCTCTTTTCTCATTTTGTTGGTTTATTTTTGTGTTATTTATAACTTCGTACTTGATGAAATAAATTGCAGACATAGTTGTGACTTGAGATTATCCGAATTGACTGATAAGCATTTTATTTAAATATTTATCCTATCAAATCAGTTACCAGGGCTAGCACTGTGGCGTAAAAGGCTAAACCTCCACTTGCTACACCAACATCCCAATATGGGTGCTGGCTCAAATCCTGGCTGCTCCTCTTCTGATTCAGTTCTTTACTTATGGCCTGGTTAAGCAGTAGAAGATGGCCTTGCATGTGCATGGTGACCTGGAGGAAGTTTCTGGCTCCTGGCTTCAGATTGGCTCAGTTCTGACCTTTGTGGCTATTTGGGGAGTGAACCAGAGGATGGAAGACCTTTCTCTCTGTCTTTCCCTCTCTCTGTCTGTAACTCTACCTCTCAGATAAGTATTTTTTAAAAAGGAAATTTTTTAAAAGGTATTAAAATCTAAGTCAGCCTATACAGGTAAATTTCTGAACTCTAATAGTGGATTTTTTAAAAAAGTTTTAAATAAAAAGCTTAATTATCAGCAAGCTTGCATTCCTTTCAAGCTCGTTGTTTTTTTATACACAAAAATCACAGCATGGTTATTAACTTCTTTAGTTTTTAGAGATTCTAGCAATACTCAAACTTTCACAAGGCCCTGTTCATTTTACATTCAAAGATTTTATTAATTGATGAGTTCTTATATCATTTTACATAGTCACACATTTGTTGTACCTCTTCTCCAAAGTACAATATATGTGAACAGTTAGTCTAGAGTTCAAGATACATCTCAGTGATTCTTTCTATTCCTCCTTCTCTTTGTCATCATCCTTCTCTTTCTCTTTTCCTCCCTCTCCTTTTTCTTCTTCACTGCCATCATGAACTCAGATTTTTCTACCTCATATAGAATAACTTTCCACAAATGTCATTTGCACATGATAATTTTCCTTTTCATTAAGTTTGTAATGCTTTTAGCAATTGGTTATATACGCTACTCTCTTAATGGTGGTTAAAGGCTCAGCTGCTAGTTTATAGGAAATTGTGATTTTTGTTATGGGCTATTCATACATAAGAGTTATTTAAAACTCCTTAGCATAAATTGTATGTCTCTCACTGCAGTTGTAAAAATAAATATTTTTCTTTAGTGTAGCCTGACAGTTTAACACTGTTACGTAGATTTTTATATAGTCTTTATTGAACACTTAGACTCAAATTGTTGCTTTGCATGTTCTTTACTCTCATTATATATTCCCCACTTTTAAAAATAATTCTGCAAAATTGCAGTAATAATCCTGATCCAGTTTTGGATTTCTCTTATGAAGGCAGGCTAGTGAAGTAACAGTAAGATATACAAATGAGATACTATTTTTAGTATAAAAATGTTACTTGGGTGTGAGTTCTTGACCAAAGTGTGTTATTTGTGCCTCTGAGTACATAGTATTACTATCTTGTTTTTTGTGGAAGTGAATTTATAATTATGATTTTTCAAAAATCACGAGTATTTTTCTGACTTTATTTTTTGTCTTTTTTATTTAAGGTATACAAGCTTTGTGCATTTCATATATACAGATTAATAACACAGCGATTCTTCTCACCCCACCCTCTCTCCCACTCACACTCCTACCTTTCTTCCCCCTCCCTCTCTTATTATCATACTTATTTTTTTACAATGAACTATTTTCAGTTAACTTTATACTCATGAAATTAACCGTATTCTAAGTACAGAGTTCAACAAATAGTATGAAGGAAAAAAAAAAAAAAACACTCAACAGTTGAGATAATGGCTGTTTAAAATAATTACATCTCAAAGTGTCAATTTCACTTCTATAGATTACTTTTTTTTTTTTTGACAGGCAGAGTTAGACAGTGAGAGAGAGAGAGACAGAGAGAAAGGTCTTCCCTCTGTTGGTTCACACCCCAAATGGCTGCTATGGCCGGCACACTATGCTGATCCGAAGCCAGGAGCCAGGTACTTCTCCTGGTCTCCCAAGCAAGTGCAGGGCCCAAGTACTTGGGCCATCCTCCACTGCCTTCCCGGGCCACAGCAGGGAGCTGGACTGGAAGAGGGGCAACTGGGACAGAATCTGTCACCCCAACCGGGACTAGAACCCAGGGTGCCGGCGCCAGCCCTCTATAGATTACTTTTTAGGTACTCTGCTAGTTACCACTAATCAGGGAAAACATATTGGTTGTGTTTTTGGTTATTTCACTTTCTGGCTTATTTCACTAAATATAATGGTTTTTATTTGCATCCATTTTGTCGCAAATGACAGGATTTCACTTTTTTTTTTAACCATTGTGTAGTATTCCATAGTGTATGTGTATTACATAATTTTTCTATCCAGTCTTCAGTTGATGGAAATCTGGGTTGATTCAATATCTTAACTATTATGAATTGTGCTGCAAACAAATAAGTATACAGGAATTATTTACTAGCTATAGCTATTAAATTCTAATTGAATCAATTTTCATAGCATTATTATCTTATTATATTCATGTTCCTATGGTGTTGTAGAAATATAAAGAAGTAAGAAGTCCAGGGTCCATATATGTTCAAAATCCGTTATTTACTAGCAGAATGAATAAGTAGTTTATCCACCCTTGTTTCTCCAACTATTTAATGAATATTCTACTGAAAATGTTGCAGATATTACTAACATTAGAAAATTTATTTCAAACTTTAAGGGAGAAACCTTTCTCAGCATGGGTAAGTACCTGTAGTTCATTGGCTAATTTTATGTTTTAATGTTAGATTTTTTCATATAAGCCCTGACTTTTCTCACAGTTACACCAATTTTAGCAAAAAATGAAAAATAATAGTTGTGAGTTCTTTTTAGTTAGAAGATTTTAGGAGTGGCAACTGTTTATAATTACCTATCTCTGCCAAGTGATATCCACAGAGTTAGGTAGAGGGAAACCAGAGATGGTGGGAAAACATTGAAAGTGTGTTGAGGGACAGGTAGCACACTGGGTTAAGCATCTGCTTAGGATGTTTGCATCACATATTGGAGTGCCTGGGTTGGAGAGCTGACTACTCCATGCTACCAGTCAATGCATTTAGGAGTAAGCAGTTGATGTCCCAAGTACTTAGGTTCTTGAGACTCAGGTGGAAGAGACCTGAATGAAATTCCTGGCTCCTTGATTCAGCCTGCCTAGCCCTTGGCTGTTGCAATCATTTGGGCAGTAAATCAGCAAATGGAAGATTCTCTCTCTCTCTCTCTCTCTCTCTCTCTCTCCCCACCTCTCTTTCTCCTCTCCCCCTACCTTTCTCTCTGTAACTCTTTAAATAAGTAAGCCAAACTTTTAAAGAATGGGTTGAATAAGAGAAAAAAAGAGTCAAATTTATGATATAAAGTGAACAATGAAGATAAAAGGAGACTTGTGTGTGGAGTACCAGCAAGATTGTTGGAAAAGGATGATTGACAGTGAAGAACTGAAGTTTGGGATATGGCATAGTGTCACATGTGGCTCTCAATAAACAAAAGAATGACACATGACAAATGGAATATCTTAAAAATTCAGATTGATGAAATATTTTGCTGTAATTAAAAAAATGACATCTTTATTTCTTTCTTTGTGAATTGTTGAACTGTTGAAACATAATTTTTAAACCCAAGTCAAGAAAGAGTTTTAAGCAATATATGCAATAAAAAGGGATGAATGGCTTTTATATTGAAAATGTAAGCAACAAATAAATATATTTACATTTAGTATTAACATATAGACAATAGTCTAATATGCTGTCATTAATATTATGCTTACCAACAGAACAAATATAATTGTGGAAAATATTAAAATTATCAGACAGAAATCAAATGGTATGTCCAGAATTTACTTGATGACTTCTCATCCATATGAGAATAACTAACGAAAGATGGGATACATTTTAGTTCTTCTTTTGATAGAGGTATTCACAATTACAGTATATAGTAAAGAACTCAGGAAGTTTAAAATATCAATATGAGTAGTAGATGAAGAAGAGAAAATAGTTCACAAATTTTAGAAAACAGTTTTATATTTAAAATATTTAGTCACCTGTTATCCCTACATCAACACAGCACAACACATAACATGTAAATGCATATCAGAATAAGCACAACACTGAATCATCCATCACTAGAGTTCATAGAGACCAACAGCATTGTGTTACCAGTTGTGACTAAATCAAAATGACTACGTGGAACAACTAACCTCGAGGTACCTAAAATATCACTGTGACTAGAAGAGAATATTTTCTCAGTCACCGTGGTTAATACTTGCCTAATGTTCACCATAGAAGGGAAATTCAAGATTATTACGCTCTATTATACCATATTGGTAAATATTGACATTCAGTGTATTGTATATGTTTTATTTTATTTATTTTTTACAGGATATTGGCTAAATAATTCTTGATTATGTTTGTTCATTATTAAAAGTGCTGAATACTGTTTTACCATATACTATCCCAAATATATAAGGCATGGTTTTTCTGCAGATCTAAATAATGTATAAATATACCAGAAAAGAGAAAAAGAGACAAGAAGGCAAGGAGAGAGGAAGGGAGGGAAGGAGGGGGAGAGAGAGAGAGAGAGAGAGAGAGAGAGAGAGAGAAATAATTTCACTAGGATACTCTCTGATTATTATAGTAAAGATTTCTTGGGTGGTCAGAATAGTGGGTAGGAGATCCACTACCACATTCTCCCTGAGTGTGCTGCGTTTAGTACAGACAATAGAATTTCTGAAGAGAAAGTGGAATCAAGCTTACTAGGAGAGGTGGATTTTTAATGCCAAGTCCTGATATGATCTTTATTTGGATTCTCTGATGGTTTTGCTAGCTCACTTTTTTTTTTTTTGCTTTTGCTATCTATGTACTTTCATTGTTTCTAAATGGTGTTGCTTATTAAATGTTTTTTGTATATGTTATCATTTTGTTTTAGCATTATGCCAACCTTGACAAGATCAGAGATGCTTGAAGTTAGATCCCTGAGGAACAACAGCAGGCTGTTACAATCAGAAAGAGGTAGATCAGGAGGATCTTTTGTGACTTAGTAAAATTTGATTAAAAACTTTCCTTAGCCATCCATAATTGCTTATGTAAATGAGAATATCTTCTCCTTATATGTAACTTTATACATCTGGTATATGCAGTAGAAAATCAGACTGTTTTCTTATATTAAAGAGACTTTTATGGTCATGATAGGCTTTTGATGAAGTTTTATTCTTTATTCAAAAGTTACAAATAATTAGTGAGAAGTCAGTATAGTAAAATATATTTATCTGTGACTAATGCAGTCTTTAAAGATTGCTCATGTGATGTACTTGGAAAATTGCAATCCTTTTGTCTAGTCTGAAAATTTAGCTTCAACTTGCAGACAAGTAGAGATAAAACAGTGGAAAGGGGCTGAGGCTTTATTTGCTTATATTGATATACACAAGAGGCTTCAAAAATTTCACAGTAAATGCACATTATCTTTTAATTTCATTTTCCACAGTGTTTTGAAATACCCTTATATATTGCAGGATATGTTAGCTTTGCATATTTGAAAGCAAACACCTCATGGCAAGAGGTTTGGGGATGGAATATCATGAAATTTTATAGCTTTGCTATGCCTAAAATATTTAATTTGATCAGAACATTCACAAAGCACAAACAATGTTCACAGATCCAGAGCAAGCGAGCATTGTAGTTCAATATGACATTGTCCTGGGAGGCAAGCAGGCTGATAATTCATGCTGTGTGCTTTTAAAACAATAGAAATACATTTTTGGATTCCTGGGGATGATTCAAATCCAACAACAACAAAAGTGATATGTCCTTCACTTTTCATGTAAGACATCCTCGACATAAAAATATATATTAAAAAGGAATCACGTCCTAGAACATTGTTTTGCTAGGCATTGTCTCAAAATGTAGCAGTCAATTGTGTACAGTATTATACGTATATAGTAAGAGTTATTCTTCTTATTAAAAACATTTAGGTTCAGGAACCAACCTAATTGTATAACATATTTTATTAATACCCTTAGGGAACTGCATCTTTGGTTTGTTTTCTTGTCAGACTGTTCTGCTCCCTCTACCCCAATCTCAAAAAGTTCTATATCCTGAACGTTAAAAAATTATTAGTGGAAATTTCTGAAAATACCATTCATATAATCCAAATTTGAAAATAGCACTACATCTCTGAAGTTACCTTAACTTGTCAGGTTTTGTTGTTGCTTATTATCTATTACACTTTATTGAAATAAAATGATGAGTGATAATGCTATACTGTAATTTCTTTACCTTTTGTCTTATTCTACATTTTGTTATGTTTGCATAATATATATAATTATCTCATTAGTTTACTTTATTTTTTACTTACCTATCTCCTTCCCTGGTCTATAAGATCCTAAACAGCCAAGAAACAGTAAGGTTGTCCAGGTTCTATGTTTTTAGTATCCATAATCATGGCGGTAGATAACATAAGGGTTAATGTTATGAGGCCAAATCAAAAGACTTGTCCAAACTAAGTCTCAATGTATTGCCTGACATTCAAATTGTAAGATCAAAAAAAAAAAAAAAAAGCTTTTCATTCTGATGATACTTATTTTAAGAAAGGTAGCCACTTAAGTGCATATCTTTTTAATGTGTTTGTTCAATTGCACTAATGGTTAATTTCTATAAGATATTCAATAATCAAGCAAAAACTTTATTATTCTGGACATTAGGTGTTGTGCTCTATATTTTTCCTTTATAGACAGGCATTCCTTCTTATGATGGTTTATTCTCCATGTAGTTGTAGACTACAAATAACTTGTGTCACCTATGTTTTGTGAACCTTGTCATTATCTGTTTACAGCTAATGATTTCTCAACTATTGTTCAAGTATATCAGCATCAGATGATTTTTAATATAATATGTGAGAACCTATTATTTAAATCTCACAAAGGATAATTTCAAAACCACAAATACCTATAAGGGAAGTTATCCCAGAAATGGTACAATCAATATGAATTTGCAGAAAATAAGCTCTTAGTACGTTGTAGGGCAGATAGAAGATAAAAGTCCTGAAGAGGGGGTGAAAATGCACAAGTAAGTAAAGCCATCCCACTAAAGCATTGAAGGCCTGTGATTTTATAAGCAAAACAAAGTGTCATTAAAAAGTATTTAATGGATGCAGTACTTGTGGCATTACGAGTTATATTTTATACTGTATATATAAAACAATATATATAAAACTTTTATCGCAAATATTTCAAAACTGAAAAGATTAAAAAAGCAAAATTGCTTCTGATCACATATGTTTATTAGAGACAGCTGGTTACAGAAAACTTGGATGATTCAAACTTGTCTAAATTTTTCAGTAGTTAAGCACAGGTGAGAATTGATGACAGCTAAATGTCTGACTTTATTTATTTCTTTTCTTTTTTTTTTTTTTTTGCTTTTTTACCACTTTATTCCAACCTGAGCTCCTCAATATAAAACTAAACACTGGTGAACTGTTTTCTTTACTAATTATGAATTACTGTAATGTACAAGTTCTGCTAGCAGTTCAACACTTAAATAGATTAAATCATCTGACACATGGTAGATTTCATATAATGAAAATACCTAAAATAATTAGTGCAATATACTGAACCAATCATATTTATTTATTTATTTTCACATTTTATTTATTTATTTGAGAGGTGGAGTTACAGAGGACAGACAGAGAAAAAAGTGTTCCATCTTTTGGTTCAGTTCCCAAATGGCCACATCGGCCAGATTTCAGCCGATCCAAAGCCAAGAGCCAGGATCTTCTTTCAGGTCTCCCACTGAGATGCAGAGCTCCAAGCACTTAGAACATCTTTCACTGCTTTCCCAGGCCATCAGCAGAAAGCTGGATCAGCAGAAGAGCAGTCAGGACATGAACTGGCGCTCATATGGGATGTTGGCACTGTAGGCAGAGGCTTACCTTACTATGTTTTGTCTTGTTTTTTTTTTTTTTTTAAGATTTTATTTTTTATTTATTTAATTTATTTATTTGAAAGGCAGAAATACAAAAAGGAAGAGGCAGAGAGAGAGAGAGAGAGAGAGAGGGAGGTCTTTCAGTCACTGCGTCACTCCCCAGGTGCCAATCTGAAGCCAGGAGCCAGGAGCTTCTTCTAGGTCTCCCACGTGAGTGCAGGGGATCAAGGACTTGGGCCAACTTGTACTGCTTGCCCAGGCCTTAGCAGAAAGCTGGATTGGAAGTGGAGCAGCAGGAACTCAAACAGGTGCCCATATGGGATTCCAGCATTGCAGGCGGCGGCTTTACCCACTATGCCACAGCGCCAGCATTTGTTACAACTGTCATAACAAAGAATCACAGACTCAGGATATTAAGCAACAAAAATTCTTTTCTCGCATTTCTGAAATTCAGAAGTTCAAGATCAAGGTGTTGGGAGGACTCGTTCCTCCTTGCCTTCAAAGGAGCATCTCTCTGTATCTTCACATGGCCTTCCCTCTCCACTACTTTAAAGACGTTACTCTATATACAGTAACTCTATGAGGTATTGGGGAATAGAATTTTGACATATCTTTTTGGAAGAGAGGCCAATTTCTCATAGTAACAATATTTAGTGAACATTTACGTATTATGTAATTTGTCACAGTAACTCCATTTGATAAATGCAATTTTGAGTATAGTTTTACAAAGGAAAATAAGGCTTAAAAAGGATACTTATCATAATTAGTACAATATGACTAACAAATGGAAAAGCTACATCATTTACCCAAGTTAGCCTGATTCCAAAATATTTAGTTCTGCAGCAAAATTAGCTCTTTGATTCAACACATAATCAACTTCGACAGGCAATCAATGAAGCAACATACAAACTAGCGTTTGATTATGAGATTAAATACCTTTTAAATTCAATCTTCTAAAGTATATTTTCCAAATTTAATAGATTAAGTACAAAAATAGTATCTAAAAATAATAAATATCTATTGAAATATTCTTAATCATGAATTATTGGATCTGGCATTAGGGAGCAGCAGGTTAAACTACTGCTTTTGATGTGCCAAATTGAGTGCTGGCTGCTCTATTTCCAATTCAGCTCCCTGATGATGTGCCTGGAAAAGCAGCAGCAGATGGTCCAAGTTGATAGGCCATTGCCACACATGAAAGAGACCCAGATGGAATTTCAGGCTCCTGGCTATGGCCTACCCTAGATCTAGCCATTGCTGCCATTTGGGGAGTGAACCTGATGGATGACATCTCTCTCTTCCTCCATCTCTGCAACTTTGCCTTTCAAAAAATAAGTATATCATTTTTTAAAAAAATCACTAATTATTTAGACAGATCTGTTTATACCAAAATTATAGTGAACATATGTGTGTGTACATTTTTATTATATATGGGATATATAAATATTAAAACAGGCTATTCTTATTTCAGGAAGCTTCATGAAGAATTTTTATCTTTTTTTATGCTTCGTTCATACTGTTGCACAATCTTGATTCATAGTAGGTACTCTCTACTTCATCATTTTTTTGGGGAAAAATTTCATCAAATCAAGTCATGAGTTAAAAAGAAAATAATAAATGCAAGTTTACTGATTAAAGAAAGATACCACTCTGGGGTAGAATGTTGAAGAGGTAGAAGCTGTGCATATTCGGACCTAGGCATATATGAGAAATCTCTTTTCCTTTTACTCTGAAGTTAAACTGCTCTAAAAATAAAGCCTATTAAAAAAGGGAAAATTACTTTGTGAACTTAATGTTTACCTATTAGGATAACAATGTATTTTAAAAGAATATATTCAATATATGTATTGTCAGTAGAGAAAAATCAAGAAATTATGTTTCACTAATTTATAAGCCTATGGTGCTGTATTTTATCAGAATATATGTGCAAACACAAATATGGCCACTGACTAGCAAATAATTAGCTTACCTACCACTTATCAAAATGTTGATATTTAAATATTTTTTACATGTACCTAAATTATCAATATAGGGCTCCATCATATTTAGCTAGCATTTTTTCCAGCAACAGAGTTTTGGCTGGCAAAGCTGTTGTAAATCAGAATGGTACTAAGTGAATGTTGTTATTGAATTCTTAGAGCAGGAACTGTCAGATGTAGTTTCCAGTTCACATACCTGGAACATCCCTAGTCTACCCATTTGATAGTATATGCCATGATAACGAGCTGAATTGGAATATCTGCTTATAAAAAATTTGCTAAGATATTTCCAATGGAGAAGTAAAGATGGTTCTCTGCCAATATGGTATCTGCTTTCTATACCCTTAACCTCCTTTTAAATTGTAGAGCATCTATAGTGCACTATATATCATACTTTTTGTATCATTCCTTTATCTCCAATAAGAGTATGTCCAGGAGAAAGCACCATAATATTACTCTATTTGAGAAGTGAAAAAAAAAACATAAAATGCTATAAAATATTTTATAAGAAAGATTTAATAGATTGTCAACATAAACAAAAAACAAGAAAGGTTTTTAAATTATACCTTTTATTTGTCATATGATAATTTTATCTCAACATGTCCATTTTCAATACAAAACGATCTTTTGAGAAACAAAATTATGGTCTCCAAGGTCATGCTCTTTTCATAGACCATATTATATTCGCATGTTTTTCCACAGGCCATACCTGACATGAGATATCTATTGAATTGGTTTTTACTCTTTAGTCAAACATGAGGGAGCACTGAATTTAAAATTCTAAATTTGGCTTATAAGATTTATCTATATGAATATCAATGGTTTCAAATTTTAGGGTTTCCAAAACGTATAAAGGGGCACTAGAAGCCATGAAAAGCCAAAAAAGGAAGATATTGTTTAGCAAGAACTCAATTAATTGTAAAAGGTGGAACTGATCACATTCCTCACTAATTGACACTTATCTCGAGGAACTGAGTTCACAAATCATTTCCATGTACAATTCAGTTTCTCCTTCACTCTAGTAATAAACACTATTGCCTTTTTTCCTGAGACAGAATTCAAATATTTTATTTTCCTGCAATATGAGAGAAGTAGCCTTAATATTGTTCTCATTGCCCTTTACTGTAACAAAAATACATTAGACAGAGTAATTTAAAAACAATACGACTTCACTGTTCACAGTTTGGCGGCTTGGAAGTTCAAGACTACGATAGATATTTCGGGAGGACTTTCTGCATCATAGGTTTTACCCTGTGGCTGTGTCCTCACATTGTAAAAGGAGGATGCAATTTTCCCCAAGCCTCTTTATAAGAATATTAATGCAATTCATTAGGTTAGAACCCTCATAGCTTGATCACCACCCCCCCACCAAAGCTCCTCCTAAACAGCCCTTGTCTTGACTGTTGAGAAATGGTGGTTTTTTTTGTTGTTGTTCGTACTATTTGTAGAACTCTCTACTTAGTGTGGGGTTAATCTTAAGAGTATAAAGTTACTGAACATAGATCTTTTTAAAAAAAATGTGAATGCGAATAGGAAAGGGAGCAGGAGGAAGGGTGGGAGTGCAGGTGTGAGGGAGGGTAGAGTTGGACGAATCACTTTGTTCCTAATTTTGTATATATGAAATGCATGAAGTTTGCATACCTTAAACAAAAGGTTTCTAGGTGAAAAAAAAAAAAAACACAAAAACAACCATGACAGTAGGGCCTAGGTGTGCATGAAGTTGGAAGAACACAGATATTGAAACCATAGTTTCACTCTGATGATATCTTAGACAGAAATGAGGATCGTGTTATTGGAACTGGAAGAAAGGAAAGTTTGTTATGAGGTGACAAATGAAGTGCCTCAAGTATGTTCATATCCTGGTATTTTATGGAAGGTAGAACTCAGGAGCAATAAATTTGGATATTTAGCTGAGGATATTTCTAAGCAAAGCTCTGAATGAAGGACTTGTATTTCTTCTGATTGATTATACTGGAAAGTGAATGAAGACAAATGCATTGCAAATGGAGTTGTTAAGCAAAACAGAAGCATAAATTAAAGATGTGTAAAGTTCTAAGGGTGTCCATATATTAAAATATGTGAAAGAATTTAGAAGGTAACACTAATGATGCCTATTTGATGAGGAGAGTAGTCTCGGTGTGAAGTACAGACTTAACATCTCAACAAAAGCAAGAGTAGAGCTGAAATTATAGTAGCAGAAACACTGCCGACTGGGACTTACATGCACAGAGAAAATAGGACAAAATGTAGGAAGAGTATTGGACAGTTTATTTCCTATGGGATCAGGACATACAACCATTTAGCTGTGGATACACCATTCTTCAAGATGGGTGAAAAAGGATCTGGAGGGTGATTTACACATCATGGGAACTACCAAACCCACCACAAGCTCAGAGAGCATGAACCTATGGCTAGGAATGTTTCTACTTCAGTTTCAAAAATGGCACCAGCACTTGGAGCTGCCCACATCAATGGGCATAGAACTTTCCTAAGGCAGAAATCAAAAGGCAAGATGGTACTCCAAGGAGTCCTGGGTAAACTGTTCCCCAGTTAATCTGGAGAGAGTAAATCAAGAAAAAATGGGTTAAAAAGCTAAATGTAAATCTGAAACTTTAAAACTATTAAATGAAATCAAAAGGAACATGCTACAGAACATTTGAATGGGCATGGATTTTCTGGATCAAACCCTCAAAACGCAAGAAACAATAAAACCATACAAGTTAGAATTTAATAAATTAAGAATCTTCAGCCCAGCAAAGGAAATGATTAACAGAATGAAGATTTAGGATCTATACATTAGAAAAGAGTTAATATCTAGAATGTATAAAGAACTCAAGGGGACAGCACTGTGGCGTATCTGGTAAAGCTGAGCCTGTAGTGCTGGCATCCTATATGGGCGCAGGTTCCAGTCCTGGCTGCTCTGCTTCCCATCCAGCTTTCTGCTATGGCCTTGGAAAGGAGTAGAAGATGGCCCAAGTCCTTTTGTCCCTGCACCCACATGGGAGACCTGGAAGAAGTTCCTGGCTCCTGGCTACAGATCAGTACAGCTCCAGCCATTATGGCCATCTGGGGAGTGAATCAGTGGTTGGAGACTCCCCCAACCCCGCCCCCGGCCTCTGCCTCTCTTTAACTCTGCCTTTCCAAGAAATAAATAAATCTGTAAAAAAAAATTCAAACTCAAAAAAACAAGAAATCCAAATATCCAATTAAAAATAAGCAATATGTCTAAATAGACATTTCTCAAAGGAAGACATACAAATGGGCAATAGATCCATGAAAAAATGATCAACAGCACTAATTAGCAGAGAAATTTAAATCAAAACCACAATGAGATGTCACCTTACTCTGGTTAGATTGGCTATTATTAAAAAGACAAATATAGAAAGTGTTGATGTGAATATGAAGAAGAGGGAACTCTTGCTCACTGTTAGTAGGAATATAAGTTAGTATAGCCATTGTGCAAAACAGTATGGAGGTTCCTCAAAAAGCTAAAAACAGAACAACTACATGATTCAGAAATCCCATTCCTGGCCCATTCCTAGGTATAAATCTAAGATAAATTAAGTTCGTTTGTTGATGAGACATTTGTACACCCACACTTATTGCACCACAATGGACAACAGCCAGGAAACAGAAACAACCTAAGCATACAATAACTGAGAATGGATAACAAAAATGCAGCACATGTATACAATGGAACACTATTCACACACACACACACACACACACACACACACAAAACAAAAATGAAACAAATAAACAAAAACAAAACCCCAAGAAATCTTTGGCCACAACATGGAAGGAACTGGAGGTCCTCATGTTAAGTTAAATAAGGCAAGCAGAGAAAGACAGGTATCCAAGGAAGTCATGCAAATGTGCATTCTATAAAATAGATTATATCATATAAGTTAAAGGTATAATGGTGACTACCAGAGGCTGGAGTAGGAAGTGGGAAGGGAGGGAAGAATGAGGGTCATTGCTGGGTACTAGAGTAGAGCTAAGAGGAGTAAGAAATTCTAAGATTCTATTGCACTGTTGGGTCACTATATATGGTTAGTATACTATGTATTTCTCCATAACAGAAACTAGAGATACGATCTTAGATGTATTTATTATAAAGAAATGTTAAATGCTTGGAACTTGCACTATATATATATATATATATATATATATATATGAAATCAAACATCACATAGCATTCTGTAAATATGTGAATTTTATGTCTATTTAAACATCTTTTAAAGATAAAATATAACATTTCCCAACTGTATTACCTAGGAAAATGAAAAAGCACAATTGATTAATCAGTCACAATTCTTTATATTCACACTCATGCTCACATTAATGAAAATCAATAAAATAAGTAGAAGGAGAAAAGAGTCTATTTCTGAAGAGGTAAATGACACATTTATCTGAAAATACTTTTCTTGCAAGAGGATATTGTATTCAATTTTTCTGTTTTTGTTATTAATAAGTCGCAAAATATCAAAATAGTGAATATATCTTTAAAATTGATTTCCTGATGACTGCCATGTCCCAAAGATTATTAAAATGCTCACCAAATGTATAAATAGTTAGTATATTTGATGTTTCAAGAATAATGATTTTATAAGCCAGAATTGGAATGTGAAATCTAAAAGCAATATGGTAGGCATCATGGGGAGTAATTGGAGACAATCATTTAATCTTTCATTTCCCATAGTCTATACCTGTACTATAGTCATGTTTTATGATTAACTATGGGTCTCACAGTATGCACTTAACAAATCCTTGAAAAATTAATGAAGAAGCCATATCAAATTTCCTAGAATATAGTGATAGAAGAAACCATATAGAAACAAAATCAGATTAGTTGAGCACCTTGGGCAGTACTCCAGAGTGTTTTCCCACAGGTGGAATAGCTCTTTTCTGCTTTGATGTATCTCTGCTTTGACTTCAGTCCAAGGAGTTTCCTTGGTACAGAGTCTAATAAGAAAAAAACAGTCTTTTATAAAGAACATGAAAGTCTATAGGTAAATATTGAGGTTCTGATAAATATTAATGAAGGAATTCAATTAATTATAAAACTAACATTAATAGAATGAATAAATGATTGTCATAATGATCAAGACCATGTATGAATTGAATTTCTCCTTTTCAGACTATGAACAGTGGATCATGTAGACAGTCTTCAAACAGTGAGTATTCTCTGACTTTTCAGTCTTTTTTACCAACAGGCTTTGTTCTTGAGGCACTTATGTACCCCTTGGTCCCATCTCATTCAGGATAGGAGAGGACTAGAGCTAGTTTAGAGGCAAACAGAACAGTTGAGCCAAAAAGACGTCTTCCATGAACCACATCTATTGTTCTTGTTTTTGTCTCCCCAAAGTACAAAATCTCTTAGCTAACAGCTTTTAGCTTAATTTTGCATCCCAAATTCCTATCCAAACTTTTAGTTCTGTATCAATTAGCCTCTAAATTTTCCACTTGGGTTTCTTTCCCTCTTGCACTGACCTCAGTGCTATGCATCAAACTGGTCAGCTTAATATTGCAATCTTTTCTGACACTGGTTTCTATTATTTGTTCACCTCAACAGAACTTCAATGGTTTGGTGTCTTGATAGGTCTATATTGTTTGATATTAAAGAATAAAAGAAAATCATGTTCATAGTCTGGATTTGCAGCTAAAGCAATAGTATTCCTCTGTGTTGAAATGCAAGGAAAATAAACATTTCTGCATTTCTGATTTTTTTTTTTTGCTAATTAGGAAGAAGCTCATTTAGAAAGATAATTGTCTTTTTGTCTTGGGATTCTATTATACTGGATGACTGCCTAAATGCTAATACAGAAGAAGTAGACCAGAGGGGGCAGGAGTTTGGGGATGGATATCAGATTGATTCTGAGTTAATAGTAGAGCACTATTTTCTTTAAGAAACAGCAGAATTTAAAGCTCTAAAAATATTGCAATTTGAAATAATGAAGAAATTTTAGCATTAAATACTGAATGCCTATGCTCTTGAGAATAGTGCCCAGTTCTCTATTTTTACTATTTAAAAATTTGGAGGAAAATTAAGAACCAATAAACTTAAAAAATAGAAATAGATTGAAAAAGTTAAAATAAGAAAAAATAATAGGAACAGAAAATAGTCCCATAGAGTAAGAATTTAGTGTATTAACAATTCATTTACTGCAAAATGTATTTGACATCTACCAGGTGCTGGGTGCACATGTGGGAGGGATTAAATCAGGATGAATTCTTTCTCTAACGAAAGTCATGACTTAGCAAACTAGTGAATGAATTTATAAGTAGGGAAAGCACTACTTTCAGATGGTTGATCAAGTGTTCATTTTGCTGCCACAAGGCAAAATAATTCCAAGGCAATCATCAGCTATCTGTATAAGAGTGAAAACAGCTAAAATTTATAACTAGACCTTAGATGTAATGTTGATAGAACAGGACAGACAAGCCTTACATCTATGGAAGTGAAGTAAAGCATAATTAATTATTCTTTTTCCTGTATGATTTTGAAGTGATATTCTCTGGGGAAAATGAACAGGGTGAGAACTTGGTATATTGTGACAACACTGTGGACCTTTGCTCCTATTTATTAGGTCTAAAGTCAAACTATATTGCCTGTGGTCTAAAGTATGTTTGATCTTATATGAAAGCTAGAACATCTTAGTTGAAAGCAATTAGTTAGCGGGAGCCAATGATTCACAATAATTTGTTTGCAGTTGAGATGCAAAAAGCACATTGGGTGTGGCAATATATAACAGAAATTCTTATTCCATAGACAGCACAAATTTGTGTATTGCTTTTAGTGTAACATTAATCCCCTCTTCCTCTCACTTCCCTAAACTAAAAAAAGAAAATAGGGAAAATATGTATCTGATGTTTCCAACACTGTAATTTTGAATTTTGTAGCCACTTTCATGATGAGGTCTGAAGACGAAGGAAGTTTTCATTATTGTGTTTCTTTTTATCATTTCCAACATAAACCACTATAAAAATCAAATAACTCCTTAGCCACAAATAAGGCTTTATATCTATTAATTTCCTTAAAATAATTTTATGATTTAGGATTTTACAGTACATCTAAACAGAAAATAACATGAAATTATAGACTTCACTTCAATAGTAAATATCTCTCCACCAATTTTTTTCTGTGTATAAGCTTTCCTTTTTTTAAAAAAAATGGTAAGAAGAAAGCAATAACTGGTTGCTAAACATGTCATGAAGTTTCGGGAACAATTAATTTGGTAACAGAAGAATATAGAATACATACATTTTTACTTCTTTTGTGGTTTTTTATCTATTTGGAAATATGAGAGAGCGGGAGAGAGGGTGAGGGCTGTCAGATTGTTAACAGTTCTGTTAGCTTACTTACCACATATGACCCACTGTTTTTGATAAGTCATTTTCAGTTAATTGCTAATTTGCCTCTAAATTATTTAGTGGTTTTGATTTTGATTCTGCAACACCTAGAGGCAATGATCTGTACTAGAAACTAACAGCCTGTAAAAACTTGATTTTAATAACAGTCTTGCTCTGGGAAGTTAAGTAATGAAAATCTTATCACTATAAATGTTAGGGAGGAGGAATGATATTCAAGAAGTATCTAAGACCTCTGGTGTGGAATTTATTAAATGTGAACTAGTTCTAGATGAAAGTTGTCTGGGTATTTTTAATCCTAAATCTTACCATCAGTTGATGCAAATAGTATTTTCCAAAAGGCAACAAGAGAAAAGTGCTGTAACACAAGGGGTTAAGTTGCTGCTTGTGATGCCAATATCCCATATGAGCTCCAGTTCAAGTCCTAGCTGTACCACTTCCAGTCCAGCTCCCTGCTAATGCACATGAGAAAGCAGCAGAAGATGGCCCAAATACTTGGGCCCTTAGCCCCTAGTACTTGGTGGAGTCACAGACTCTCTGGATTTAGCCTGACCCGACCCTGGTTGTTGTGACCATTTGGGGAATGATCCAAGAGATGGAAGATTTTCTCTGTCTTTCCTTTCTTTCACTTTACCCTTCAGATAAATAAATATTTTCAAAAGGAAACAAAACCCTGGGAGAGTTATACATAATTTAAAAAATACCATACACATAATTTAAATGAAAATAAGCTATTATTAGCTGCTTTTCCATAAAGGTAGTACATATCTATGAGGGAGAACTCTAGGTACATAAATGCTAGGCTCCAGATCAGAATGAACCTGGTGGAGCTGGTGTTGTGGCACAGCAGGTTAAGCACTGCCTGCAATACCACATCAGTTATGAGTAGCATTCAAGTCCCTGCTGCTCTATTTCCAGTCCACCCCTCTGGTAATGTGCCTGGGAATGCTGCGGAAAATGGTCATGTACATGGGCCCTGGTCATCCAAGTGGGAGACCTAGAGAGAGTTGCAGTCTCCTGACTTTACCTTGGCCCAGCCCCAGATGTGTCTGCTGTTTGGAAAGTGCACCAGCCAGTGGAAGACCTCTTTCTTTCTGTCTCACCATCTTGCTCTCTGAAACTCTGCCTGTCTAATAAATAAATACATCTCCGCATCTCTAAAAAAATAAACCTGGTTCATAGTATATTCAATAAAATTTCTTTTAAAAAATAATTCAATTTAATAGCATGATGTATGTGAAATAATTATAAGCTAATAATTAATAAGTGTATATTATGTGCCATGCTCTGTTCTTCGTACCATACAAGTAAATTAATTTAAGTCTCACAAAATATTATTGGTAGGTACCATTGTTATTTGTATTTAATAAAGGAAGAAACTGCAGCCATGATAGCCTATTTGCCAGAGCTGGCAATCCTATGCACCATCTTCTATCTATTTATATATATATATGCATGAACCTATGAGGAAAACAGTACCAAGGGGCCAGCGCTGTGGTGTAGCAGGTAAAGCTGCAGCCTGCAGTGCCAGCATCCCAGATAGGCCCCGGTTTGAGACTGGGCTGCTCCATTTCCAATCCGGTTCTCTGCCATGGCCTGGGAAAGCAACAGAAGATGGCCCCAGTGCTTGGGTCCCTGTACCAGCATGTGAGACCGAGAAGAAGCTCCTGGCTCCTGGCTTCAGATCTGTCCAGCTCCAGCCTTTTTGGCCACTTGGGGAGTGAACCAGTCGATGGAAGATTTACTTCTCTCTCTCAGCCTTTGCCTCTGCCTCTCTGTAACTTTGCATTTCAAATAAATAAATAAATGTTAAAAAAATAAAAAATATTACTAAATGTTAATGAACTAAAAGTAACCTAACTCAAGATATTTAACATAAGAGTAGCAGATTACAGAAAGAAAATATATATATATATATTTTCTTTTTTGGACAGGCAGAGTTAGACAGTGAGAGAGAGAAAAACAGAGAGAAAGGTCTTCCTTTTTCCATTGGTTCACTCCCCAAATGGCTGCTACGGCTGGAGCTACGCTGATCTGAAGCCAGGAGGCAGGTGCCACCTCCTGGTCTCCCATATGGGTTCAGGGCCCAAGCAGTTGGGCCATCCTCCACTGCCCTCCTGGGCCACAGCAGAGAGCTGGACTGGAAGAGGAGCAACCAGGATAGAATCTGGTGCCCCAACCGGACTAAAACCGGGGGTGCCAGCACCGCAGGTGGAGGATTAGCCAAAAATATAATTTTTTAAAAGATTTATTTTATTTATTTGAAAATCAGAGTTACAGAGAGAGGTAGAGATAGAGAGAGAGGTCTCCCATCCACTGGTTCACTCCCCAGATAGCCACAATAGCCAGAACTGTGCCAATCTGAAGCCAGGAGCCAGGAACTTCCTCTCACATGGGTGCAGGGGCCTAAGGACTTGGGCCATCTTCCACCGCTATCCCAGGCCACAGCAAAGAGCTGGATTGGAAGTGGAGCAGCCGAGACTAGATCTGGTGCCCATATGGGATGCCAATGCTTCAGGCCAGGGCATTAAGCCGCTGCACCACAGTGCCAGCACCAGAAAATATAACATCAATAGCAATGTTATAATCTAAGAGCAAGAACTGCAACATAGAGCTCAAAACTTGAAACTAGGAAAAGTTTACTTTTTTTTCTTTGTTTCTCTTGAGTATTTTAATTCAGTGCTTGTTCTGAGGGTAGAATCAGAAAATCCTCATTGAATGATTCAACCGCCCTGATTTTCACCTTATGTACTACTGCTTTACACACATGTGGCAATTTTGAATATACTGTGTTTTTTTGATATTCCTAATTTGTTCTTAGTTATAAATGAATTATTTTGCTTTGCTTTGTGTTTGAAGATATTCCTGTCAAAGGAAATCTATATTACTTTACCGATTCAGCAGATTGGTGAATGCCAGTGGGAATAAGAATAAGATGGTAGAAAGAATGCAGAGACCATCTTTGGGAAGACAGGTAACTAGGTAATTACTGCATGATTTGTTAGGTCTAAACTTCAGTAGCATCTTTCAGGGGGGGAAAGGAGGCAATAAGTAAGGAAATTAGAAGAACTTTAGAGAAATAATTCATTTCACAGTCTGGAGAATGAACTGAAATAGAAATGATGTTGAGATACAGAAGTCAGTTAGGAGATAAAATAGTAACAAAAGAGAGAGGTGTCAGTGATTAGGATAACATCACTGACAGAGGAGCTATTTGAATTTTTAGAATTCTATGTGGTCAAATTAGTCAGATTTAGAAAGTCATTGAATACTGTGGAGTAATCATATCTCAGGTGGAAAAATGGCAAGTTACAGGGAAGCAATATTTTCATAGAAAAATTTTTACCTGTTGAGATTGAGATAGCATGGGGTATCCAAAGATAAGACTTCTGGATATATATTTGTTCTAGTGAAACCCTAAAGGGAAAGGGTCATCCTAAAAGGATAAGATATGAACAATGATTGGGTCCTAAGAAGCAACAACCCATAAGGAAAAGGGTAAACAAAAAGCCTTCAAACTTATTGAGGAGCATCCAAGAAAACTAGAAGAAAATCATGGATGTTAATGTGTGAACTACAAAATTTGTCAAAAGATAAAAGTAGAAGAAAGTACTAGAATTAATAGTTCTTGAGGCTCAAATTAGAATAACAACAAAAGCAACATCAAAAAATAATGAAATAACACTTTTTCCTTTTTTGGCCAGTATTTTCAAAATAAAATATTTATACATGACGTAGTATATAAATATTGCTTATAAGCAATCGTGTAACTTAAATAAAGGAATCACTGATGGCCAGCGCCGTGGCTCAATAGGCTAATCCTCTGCCTGCAGCACCGGCACACTGGGTTCTAGTCCAGGTCGGGGCGCCGGATTCTGTCCCGGTTGCTCCTCTCCCAGGCCAGCTCTCTGCTGTGGCCAGGGAAGGCAGTGGGAGGATGGCCCAAGTCCTTGGGCCCTGTACCCGCATGGGAGACCAGGAGAAGCACCTGGCTCCTGGCTTCAGATCAGCACGGTGCTCTGGCCACAGCGTGCTGGCCGCAGCGGCCATTGGGGGGTGAACCAACGGAAAAGGGAGACCTTTCTCTCTGTCTCTCTCTCTCACTGTCCACTCTGCCTGTCAAAAAAAAAAAAAAAAAAAAAGGAATCACTGATATAATTTTTTAGATGTACTTTTTATTTATTTGAAAGGCAGAGTTACAGAGAGAAGAGGAAAGACACGCACAGAGAGAGAGAGAAAGAGAGAGAGAGAGAGATCTTCCATCTACTTGTTCACTCTCCCAAATAGCTGCAATGTCTGAGGTTAGGCCGAAACAAAGCCCAGAGCCAAGAGCT
Source organism: Oryctolagus cuniculus (assembly GCF_964237555.1). Lineage (NCBI taxonomy): Eukaryota > Metazoa > Chordata > Mammalia > Lagomorpha > Leporidae > Oryctolagus > Oryctolagus cuniculus. Next base: position 56,568,690 of record NC_091436.1, on the reverse strand, counting down.
TCTTCTGGGTTTCCAACATGAGTGTAGGGGCCCAAGGACTTGGGCCATCTTTCGCTGCTTTCCCGGATACATTAGCAGGGAGCTGGATTGGAAGTAGAGCAGCCAGGACATGAACTTGCATTGCACCCATATGAGATGCTGGCATCGCAGCTGGATTTTTAACCTGCTACTTCACAAAGCCAGTCTCTGATATACATTTTTCAACAATTAACCTATAAAAAACTATGGGGTAAAGTAAGTCTGAAGTTTATGAGTACAATCAAGTGTATGTAGAAGCAGCCCATGAGTTTGTCTCAGAGTAGCTCAGAAGCAGTTAAGTTCTCATGAGAATGGGGAGTGGAAAGGGAGGCTGGGTCCCTCGTCTGACACAATAAAGAATTTGAATATGAGAAACAGGTAAAAGTCAGCAGAGAAGCAAGATTTATGTGCACACCAAGCAAAGCATGCACTCAAGAAAGTTTGGGGCCATCCCTATTTATGACCTGGAGGCCTAATGGGTGGTGCCTTGGCTGGAGTTTGATGGGATATTCACATTGAGTGTAGTTGTGGGTGCAGTGAGTACTCAATAATCCCTTGCCATTTCTTACTGAAAACTTGAAAGTGTCATGGGGTCACTTGCATGATGGAGTAGGTTGTCAGTTGTAATTTTATTATAATATATAATGAACTTTTCATGAGTTAAAGATCTTCACAAGGATGCAGCCAGCAACCATGTCAGTTATTTTTGGCAGCTTTTCCACTGCATGGAAAGGGGAATTTTGTTGATGCCACTGGAGCTACAGCCCAAGTGGGGCTGCAAGGAAGGACTAGATAGCTCAGCTTCTTCTAGATAACTATCTACATCATTATTAAACCCTCAAATGAGACTTCTGTTCTTCAATGTTAATGCGAGGTTGATAGAGGAAGATACATTTTATCTAACTTTATACTGTGTCAGGGTATCATCCTTGTCAAGCCAGGGAAGTGAAATCCCTTGCTAACTTATCTGAAGTTTCATCCTCAGTCATGAGTAATGGCTGGAGTCCCTGCATGACCATCATTTTTACATGAATTTGTTACAGTCTCAAAGAAATCGATGTAACCATTAGAATGTGGATCACAGGCTGGAAAGGAGTGAGAGTAAGAACCAAGTCAGAGGAACCAGAGTACCTTTTGCTGCTTCCTAGGTGGCAGAAGCCAAGGGACTTCCCTTCCCCAAATCATGGAGCTTCTTGTCTTGGTCGTAAGTCTTTTTGATATCATCTGCCAAAAGCCCACTGTTGTTAAAGTAATTGCATCAGATTTTGTTAGTCACTGTACTTACTTCACCTTGCTCTGCCACTAAGTAATCTAGGGCTTGTCTACTGTCCATGACCACTTTAGCTAGAGATTATAAAGGGGCCGAGTAGGCTTTCCAGATGGAGACATTCAATGTCCCTTAGTGTCCAAAAGAAACAGTCTCTTTCTTGCAATTCCGCCCATGGTTGATCATCCCCTGGGTTGTCTTTGAGGTCGTAGGACATTGGTTACAGGAACTGATATTATAAGGCTACTGTCTGGATTGCTATTTCCCACATTGAAGTCCCCTTTCCTCTTCAGATTTGTTTCTGTTATAAAGCATCTTTATGGGAATTTAGCACCCCATTGTCAGTTTCTTGAGTTTCTACCGTATATCCAAAGCTGACTGCAGTAACTGGTACAAAACAAGACATGTACTTCAGGTGTTTTGGATTTGGAAGTTCTCTGTATGTATATAGTACATATATTTTAGGGCCTCCACTTACTATCCCTAGGATAATACTTCCTTATTTTGTATTGCCTCCCCGATTTTATCATAATTTATGAATCTTACAATTAATTTTTTCAACCCAACCACTAAGCAGGAAACCATATGGTCTTATCACTCTGAGTCCTCGTGACTTTCTTAGTAGTTCAAATTGGGATCTGTTTGTGAGACTGCTATAGCTCCCACAACATATTGTTTGGGCTATTGAGCAACCAGAGAGTCAATATGGGCTTGTGCTTTGGCTCGGATTTGCCATTTTTCTTCAGGGATGCAACACGTGGACAGGACAATGTGCAGGTCACCCAAAGTCAAGTTAGGAGATAGAGTCAGGATCTGAAATTCCTCAGTAAATTTGACAGGGTCTTCTTAATACCTTCCTTGCTTTTGTTTGAAGTAGTCTGAAGTCAGTTTTGGAAAAAGGGACACGTATACTAATCATCCCAGCATCTCTGTTAGGCACTTCTCACAGGAACAAAGGTTACTTGTAGAATATTGTAGCAGGCCCCAAGATTAATTTCAGCTGAGATGCCCTCTAGTAGAGGAGGAAATGTCACATTGTGGGGTGGAGTCAATGTGCTAAAAGGAGGTACAAAAAATCAGACTTGAAAGATAATGTGAACCCAGTGGTTCATGGAGGTAGTTATGATGAGATAAGCTAAATTTGAGGTGATTAAACCACTAAATAGTGAGTCACTCAACATATGCATCTGTTCTTCTGAGTCTGGCTTCTCTAAGAAGGTATGGGAGTAACAGAGTCTATGGTTTCCCTTAGGGGTGAAATTTTGGAACAGTGCCAAGAAGGTCTGAACATAAAGAATTTCTAATGATTTTTGATATCTGTTTCAGAAGAGGTCAAGTTGGAAGATAGTTTTAAAGCTGAAGGTCCCATTTGGCAGTCAGGTTTCCCTATTCTCTAGCTTAAATTATGACCAGTGCTGCAAAAGAAAATTTGCTTTTCCTTGTTTAGAACATTTAGTCTAAAGGCATCCCAATTTTTAAGATGTCAACTCAGGGGTGAGTTCATAGGAATGGTTGGGAGCCTTTTCATGACTTAGGAAGAGAAGGAAAAGGATTTGTTCTGTGAGAGCCCTGTCAGTGGGATCAGTAGAATCTGGCTTCCCAAGTTCTTGATCAAGGTCTTCAACACTCCAGGCATCTCCAGAGGCCTCCTTGTGGATTGTTCTGGACCTGATATCCCAAATCTCGAGTATGATCTGTGACATCCAAGTGTCCTTAGACCCCTTCATTTTACCTCTGTGTCTGGCCCCTGAAACTATCCAGGGTGGCGAAGTGGGGAGCTACTGTGTTGTATGGGGTTGCATTAGAGAGGTTTTTGGACCTCATTTTTTTTTAACATTTAAGCAAAGTAGTAGCAAGCATGGGCATGTCAGATCCATCCTGTATTGGTTTGATATGACTGTTAATAGAATTTAGAAATTATCAATTGAACGAAGGGTAAAGCATTTTTCATTCAACGAATATCACAATAGTTTTGAACAAAGTATTCTTTAGTGCCTATCAGTCATGTCCTAAGACCACATTCAGACCTCCTATTTTTTTTTTTTTTTTTTTTTTTTGGACAGCAGAGTGGACAGTGAGAGAGAGAGAGAGAGAAAGGTCTTCCTTTGCCATTGGTTCACCCCCCAGTGGCCGCTGTGGCCAGTGCGCTGTGGCCAGAGCACCGTGCTGATCTGAAGCCAGGAGCCAGGTACTTCTCCTGGTCTCCCATGCGGGTACAGGGCCCAAGCACTTGGGCCATCCTCCACTGCCTTCCCGGGCCACAGCAGGGAGCTGGACTGGAAGAGGGGCAACCGGGACAGAATCCGGTGCCCCGACCTGGACTAGAACCCGGTGTGCCGGTGCTGCAGGCAGAGGATTAGCCTATTGAGCCACGGCACCCACTGAAAGACCTCCTATTCTAGGAGTAGGCATGAATATCAGAGCTGAAAACCTAAAACAAATATAAGGGAAAACAGAACCTGAGAGTCAGTGGTGGCCAGGAGTCAGAGTCCCATAGGTGTTAGAGTCAGGCACGTGAAAGTGGCCATATCACAATGGATTTTCCACAAAGACAGTAAGCATTTTCATGGGTAAGCTGATAACCAAATCTAATTACCATCGAGAAGCAGAGACATACTGCATTGGGACCAAACACCTCATTGGTAAGGGTCACAAAATATGCCAAGGGTTACTCGCAAAGGAGCAAAGAGCCTGGAGCAAAAGAGATTAGACAATGCAGAATGTCCATTTTCAGATGGTAACAGTAAAAAAGGATACTCTCTGGGTATTGCATGGCTTGAGAGCAAGTCCCAGACACTCTTCATGAAGGGCCCAAAGATGTCTAAAGTACAGATTGTTAAGTTAATGTCAGTAGAGAAGCAAGATCATTTGCAGATAAAGTAAAATTACACACTCATGCTGGAGTGTGGTTATTCTCAACAGGGGCTGCATTCACGCTGCTGGCCAGTCCTTTATATGAACTAGAGGCATACAGAGTGGTATCTGCAACCAAGTTTAATTAAATATTTGTAAGGGGCAGAGTTTGAAGCAGGACTCGAGCACTACTTATTTCATTGTCTTCTTTGGAAAATTCAGACATGCTCTGGTATTAACAGCACTATCGGAGTAGTTGTGTCAATCATAGTAAGTTTATGATAAAATCTTAAATGAGTTAAAAGTCATCAACCTCATTAACAATAGTTACAAAAAGAATTAAATACCTTGAAATAAATTTAACCAAGGATCTCAAAAACCTCTACAATGAAAATTAGAAAACATTAAATAAAGAAATATAAGAAGACCTTATAAATGGAAAAATCTTCATGTGTTCATCTATTAGAAGAATCAATATCATCAAAATGTCCATACAACTGAAAGCAATATACAGACTCAATGTGGTCCCAACTGAAATACCAAGGACACTCCTCTCAGATCTAGAAAAATGTTGCTAAAATTTATTTGGAAATGTAAGTGGCCCTAAGTAGCTAAAGCAATCAAACAATAAAAACAAAGCTGAAGGCATCACAATACAAGATGTATTACAGTGCCGTTATAATCAAAACAGCCTGGTACTGGTACAAAAAATGACTGTAGACAAATGCAAGAGAATAGAAACTCCAGAAAACAATCTATGCATCAACAACCAACTTATCTTTGAGAAAGGGGATAAAATCAGTCCCTGGAACAAGGTCAGTCTCCTTAACAAATGGTGCTGGGAAAACTGGATTGCCACATGCAGAAGTAGGAAACTAGACCCCTACCTTACACCTTACACAACAATCCACTTAAAATGTGTTAAAGACCTAAATCTATGACACAATATCATCAAATAGAGAGCATTGGAGAAACTCTGTGAGACATTGTCACATGCAAAGACTCCTTTGAAAAGACTCAGAAATAGGCAACCAAAGCCAAAATTGATAAAAGCTAAGAAGCTTTTGCACTGCAAAAGAAACACTCAGAAAAGTGAAGAGATAATAGATAGAATAGTTAGAATAGATAGAAGAGATAGAATAACAGATAGAAGGGTTAATATCTAGAATCTATAAAGAGCTAAAGAAATTCAACCAGCAATAAAACAAACAACCCAGTTAAGAAATGAGCAAAGGTCTTGAACAGGCATTTTTCAAAAAGGAAATTCGAATAGCCAATAGACACTTGAAAAAAAAAATGGTCAGGATCACTAGTCATCAGGGAAATGCAAATCAAAACCACAATGAGGTTTCACCTATTCCAGTTAGAATGGCTCTCATACAGAAAGCAACAAATAACAAATGCTGGAAAGGATATAGGGAATAAGATACCCTAGTCCACCATTGGTGGCAACGTGAGCTGGTTTAGCCAACATGGAAAACAGTATGGAGATACCTCAGAAAGCTGAATATAGACCAACCATATGATCCAGCTGTCCTGCTCATGGGAATTTATCCTAACGGAAAGAAATCAGCATATGAAAGAATTATCTGTACCCCCATGTTCAATGCAGAACAATTAACAGCAGCTAAGATATGGAATCAACCCAGAAGTCCATCAACTGTTGACTGGATAAAGAAATTGTGATAAATACGCACTATAGAATAGCACTCAGCTGTGAAAAAAATGAAATCCTGTGTTTTTCAACAAAAATGGATGCAACTGTAAACCATTATATTTACTGAAATAAGCCAGTCCCAAAAAGACAGATATAATGTTTTCCCCGATCTGAGATAATTAATAGAGTACATAACATGTAATGTGTTGGAGTGCAAAGGACATTTTGTGCTTCAGTGATTGTTTACACACCTTGTCTCTTCTGTTAAGGAACAGTGTTTTTTTTATGTTATTTGTTGAACTCTTTTGTTTAATCTAGGGTTAATTTTATGATAACTAAGTTAATTTTAAGTATATCTGTAAAAATTAAGAGTTGGGGGGCCGGTGCCATGGCTTACTTGGTTAATCCTCTACCTACAGCACCAGCATCCCATATGGGCACCAGGTTCTAGTCCTGGTTATTCCTCTTCCAGTCCAGCTCTCTGCTGTGGCCTGGGAAGGCAGTGGAGGATGGCCCAAGCGCTTGGGCGCCTGAACCCGCGTGGGAGACCAGGAGGTGGCACCTGGCTCCTGGCTTCGGATCAGTGTAGCTCTGGCCGTAGTGGCCATTTGGGGGGTGAACCAACGGAAGGAAGACCTTTCTCTCTGTCTCTCTCTCTCTCACACTGTTTGTCAATAAATAAATAAAAATAATAAAAAAATTAAGAGTGGGAATTGGAGAGGGAGGATGAAGAAAAGTTGAAGTGTGGGTGGGATGGAGCCTAGTAGGGTAGGCAGTACCACTATGTTCCTAAATCTGTATATATGAAATAAATGGAAAATAAATGAAATTTGCATAGCTTAAATAAAATTAAAAAGTAAGAAATTGCAGAAGCCACAATTTTCTGCTGCATGGAAGTGGAGGTATGTGTGGGTGGTACAGGTGGTGCTGCGCCCAGTTGGGGCATCAGGGAGATGCTGAAAACCTCAGCTCTTTGCTAGATTCTTTCCTGCCTATGTAACAAATGCAAACTCAATGAGGCACAGTTGGATTCTGCATGTTCTTGAGATGTCTTTATTTATATAACTGTTGTTGCATCTATACAGTCTGTTTGCTACTCTTCTGAATAAGGAATGTGTTAACATGTTAAAAGGATGGCCATAGGAGGCCTATATATAAGTTTCAAAATAGGAGTTGTTTTGGCCCACAAAAATGGAGAAATCTGTCTTCGAGATAGTGTTGCTATTTGCTGCATAAGTTGACACTTCAAAATTTACACATGGATTGTTATGAGACAGGTTAATGTAAATCTACCCCCTCTTAGAGACAAGCTGGCTCATGGCATGTTGACATGTGAAGGCCACATCCTGTACCAAGAGGTATTTACTGCAGTGAAAACTTCCAAGGCTGATCACATTATAAAGGTCTACAAGCCGTTCTTCACTGCTGACCCATGACTTTCATACATATTTTAGTTTTTAAAGTTATAGAGTGACCTCAAAGGGTAAAACATTATCTTTTATTGGAAAGCCATTTCACTAGCTATTTAACCCAACTACATTTCTGTCGATAATTCTAACACCATAAACTTTTCATTTCTTCAGTACTGGGTTAATAGGTACAACTTTTTATTGAAATTATAATAAAAAAAGATTTTCTGCTAAAAATAGCTTCAGGGCAGGTATTGTGGCACAGTGATTAAAATGCCATATGGGATATCCACATATGATATTGGAGTGCAAGAGTTCTAGTCCCACTTCAATTCCAGTGCAGTTTACTGTTGATGTGCACCCTGGGAGGTAGCAAGTGATAGTGCAAGTATTTAGGTCCCTGCCAAACATGTATGAGACTTGGATGAAGTCCTAGGTTCCTGATTTCAGGCTGGCTCAGACACAGATGTTTATGAGCATTTGGGGAATTTACCAAATGGTATAATTTCTCACTTTTTTAGTCTTTCTTTGTCACGCTGCTTTTCAAATAAATAAATAGAACTTAAAAAATAGACTTGAAGTTATTCTTCTAATTGAAATTATGTCTTCTAATTATTTGAAGATAAACCCTCTCTTGAGGCCAACGCCGTGGCTCACTTGGTTAATCCTCCACCTGCGGTACCAGCGTCCCATATGTGTGCCAGGTTCTAGTCCCAGTTGCTCCTCTTCCAGTCCAGCTCTCTGCTGTGGTCCTGGAGGGCAGTGGAGGCTGGCCCTAGTGCTTGGGCCCCTGCACCTGCATGGAAGACCAGGAGGAAGCACCTGGCTCCTGGCTTCAGATCGGCATAGCTCTGGCCGTAGCAGCCATTTGGGGGGTGAACCAACGGAAGGAAGACCTTTCTCTCGGTTTCTCTCTCACTGTCTAACTCTCTCTCTCAAATAATAATAATAATAATAATAAACTTCTCTTTCCCATGGAATCAGTGGTCTTTTTCTTTTTGCTTTCCTTCCTTCTTTTCCTTTCTCTCTCTCCCTCCCTCCCTCTCTCCCTCCCTCCCTTCCTTCCTCTCTCTCTCTCTCTCTCTCCTCTCTTTCTCTCTCATTTCATTGTGACTTGTAACCACTGACCCTGACAATTTATCTTGAGTGTTTGAGCCACTTGTTGTAAGAGAGATCCAGCATGGTGTTATAAAAAGATTGAGGAATAAAAACAAATCCATAATTCTCATTGAAAAATAATTCATATATATCTTGGGAACTACTAAATGTGGAATAACTGATATAATAACTATGTGCATCATAGTATGAGGGTATCTCAAGAAGTTCAAGATAGTGGCCAGCCTTTTTTTAGAAAGCTTTTATTTAATAAATATAAATTTCATAAGTACAGCTTTAGAAATATAGTGGTTCTTCTCCCCAATATTTGCCCTCCCATCTCCACTCCTGTCCCACCTCTTACTCCCTCTCCCATACCATTCTTCATTAATATTCACTTTTAATTATCTTTCTATACAGAAGACCAACTCTATACTAAGTAAAGATTTCAACAGTTTGCACACACACAGATGCACAAAGTATAAAGTACTGTTTGAAGATAAGTTTTACCATTAATTCTCATAGCATAACTCATTAAGGACAGAGGTCTTACATGGGGAGCAAGTGCCCAGTGACTCCTGTTGTTGAGTTAACAAATTGACACTCTTATTTATGATATCAGTGATCACCCAAGGCTCTTGTCATGAGCTGCCAAGTCTATGGGAGCCTTTTGAGTCCACAGACACCGTCAGTATTTAGACAGGGCCATAATCAAAGTAGAAGTTCTCTCCTCCATTCAGAGAAAGGCACATCGTTCTTTGATGGAGGGGTCAACATTTTAAATAGGTAAAGCCATTGCCTGCAACACTGGCATCCCATGTGGACTCTGGTTTGAGACGTGGCTGCTCCACTTTCAATCTAGCTTGTTTATGCACCTGGAAAAGCAGCTAAAAATTATCCAATTCCTTGGGACACTGGACCCACATGGAGACCATGAAGAAGTTCTTGGCTCCTGGCTTTGATCTGGCTCAGCCTTGGCAGTTATAGCCATTTAAGGAGTGAACCAGCAAATGGAAGATCTCTCTCTCTCTCTTTCTCTGTGTCTTTCCCTCTGTTTCTGTAACTCTGCCTTTCATATAAATAAAATAAATCATTTAAAAATAAGTTTATTATAAAATGGTATTAAAATTATTTTGGTATAATTTATTTTGGTATAATTTCTCAATCCATGCATCGTTGTTTTCACATACACATTTTCCATGAACTTTTTGAAAACCTTGCCTAACAACAGTGCTCTGTTCACCACAGGGTAGTAATCCGATAACATTTCTCCCAATAATCTCTCAAGCTGGAATTTATTATGAGAAGATGAAAATTTATAATTTAAAGTAGTATCACAACATGAGAATTAAGATTAAACTCATTTTAACTTTTCCTAATGACATGCCTAGTCTCAAAACACACTCAAATGTCACTGAAGATCCTAATATAACGGAATTTGCCAAGGTCCCAAGATCTTAACAAATTATCTTGAAGTCATATTTGAATGAGTGAACAGCTGGATTATGCTAGTATTCAAGTCAAATGAGTTTGCTAGAATTTTTCTTAGCTTTTAAACCATTTTTCTTTCCTCTCACCCATTTTTTATTTTACAGGCTGCTCTGAAGCCTCCTCTTTTCCATGGTTTGAATTTAGAACATTTATATGATACCTTTCTTATAGAGAATCTTAATCAAACATGTGAAGAATGTGCATTTATTTGTTTTTAAGCATTTATTTATTTGAAATCTAGAGAGTAAGTGCCCTCATGAATGCATCACTCCCCAAATATTTGCAACAGCTGGAATTTGACCTGACCAAAGCTGGGATCTGGGAACTCAGTCTAGGTCTTTCATGTGGGTGGCATGGGACTAAATGACATTAGCTATCACTTGCTGTTTCCCAGGATGCATTAGCAGGTAGTTAGCAACAGAGCAGAGACTGGCAGCCAAGCCCTCTGGAGTCCTATGCAGTAATCTTAACCTCTGTGACAAATGCCTGTCCCCAAAGTTCTTTCTTTACAGATAGAAGTAAAAGCATGTTTTCATCTCTGCTCCTGGTGAATTAAAATTTCAGTCTAAACCTATCAGTGTGATCAGTTGTGAACTGAAATTGATCACTTGGACTAGTGAGATGGCATTGGTACATGCCACCTTGATGGGATTGTATTGGGATCCCCTGGCATGATTCTAACTCCACCATTTGGGGCAAGTCCGATTGAGCATGTCCCAAATTGTACATCTCCTCCCTTTCTTATTCCCTGTTTTATTTAACAGGGATCACTTTTCAGTTAAAATTTAAACACCTAAGAATAATTGTGTGTTAATCATAGAGTTCAACCAATAGTACTAGAACAAAACAAAGAGAAAATACTAAAATGGATAAAGTATTACATTGTACATCAACAGTCAGGACAAAAGCTGATCAAGTCACTGGTTCTCATAGTGTCCATTTCACTTTAAAAGGTTTCCCCTTTGGTGTTCAGTTAGTTGTCGCCAATCAGGGAGAACATATGAGATTTGTCCCTTTGGGACTGGCTTAATTCACTCAGCATAATGTTTTCCAGATTCCTCCATCTTGTTGCAAATGACCGGGTTTCGTTGTTTTTGACTGTTGTATAGTATTCTATAGAGTACATGTCCCGTAAAGGAAGACCTAAATGGAAGATCTCTGCGAGTGAGATCCCAGTGGAAAGAATGGGGCCATCAAAGAAGGAGGTACCTTTCTCTGAAGGGAGGAGAGAACTTCCACTTTGACTATGACCCTGTCAGAATAAGATCAAAGTCGGTGAACTGAAAAGGCTTCCACAGCCTTGGCAACTCATGAATAGAGCCTAGGGAGATTACTGACACCGTAAACAAGAGTGTCAAATTGTTAAGTCAACAACAGGAGTCACTGTGTACTTACTTCTCATGTGGGATCTGTCCTTAGTGTGTTGTCCAATGTGAAATAATGCTATAACTAGTACTGAAACAGTATTTTACACTTTGTGTTTCTGTGTGGGTGCAAACTGATGAAATCTTTACTTAATATATACTAAATTGATCTTCTGTATATAAAGAGAATTGAAAATGAATCTTGATGTGAATGGAAGGGGAGACGGAGTGGGAGATGGGAGGGGTGCGAGTGGGAGGGAAGTTATGGGGGGGAAAGCCATTGTAATCCATAACCTGTAGTTTAGAAATTTATATTTACTAAATAAAAAATTAAAAAAAAATTTCAGTCTAAATACACATGAGAATTTACATGGATAGACTCTAAAAATAAGTTTTTTATTCTAATTTCCTTGACCACATCAAGATATTTGAATATTATTCTTTGGCTTTTTGTTCACTAACTTCAAATATATTTGGAAACTGATGGAGTGGATTATTGATATGTATTGTATGAACTGAAATTTAGATTACCCTGAACTTTTATTTTTTAAAATGGAGGTGCTAGTACAAGTTACAGAAAAATATCTATGAATCTAAAGCAATATTATATATATTTCCATTACATGAAGGCAAACACAATATAATCAACATAATCCTGTAAAATACCTAATTAAAGAGGTAATTTAGAAAAGGCTTCCTGTAATAAACCCACGGTACTCTGTAAGGGTCTCATACTTTACCCTTAATTTTATTATGTAGATGCTATGATATACACAAATTAGCTAATAATGGAATTTCTTTGATTCATTTTAGATAAATCTATATGTTTCTCAATGGGACCTCAGCAAAGCACCATTATTACTTTATTTAATACTACTTTTGCCTACTTGAGCCTAACAAACAAATCTAATGGTACGAAAGAATTTAATTTCAGAGCTGAATGATAATTTGTTAGGCACTGTTAATTCACATAATTCAAAGTTAATTATGTTTGCAATATTATGAGTGTGGTAATTTTGATCTGTTGAGCTATGGTTTTTATGAAATTTTATATTCTGATTAAGCAAATCCAATTGAGAAGAATATATCACAAATTGTATATTTACAGGCGATGTTTTGTGTGTACATGTGTGTGTCTAATCAGAATCATATTTTAGACTAATTCAGTCATACTTGGTAGACTGTGTCTCTTTCAAGAAGGCTTGTATAGCATTCCTCAGTATATGTTCTTTTCTACTAGAAGTGGTTATTTCTCCATTATAAAGTGAGCAAGATCAGCATTAGCCTCTTTTCTAGAACAATGTGAATAATAATATGTATATATCTTAAATTCAGTAGTCACAGATTTTAGGGTGAGGTCTTCTTTTGACATAACACAAAATAAACCAATAAAAATGAAATATTGGAAACCAATATTTGTTATTGAAAATTCAATATTGTCAACTCCACATATGAAGGACATCACCATCTGGGTTTCAAAAATATTCAATGTGGTGGTATTCAGGATAAAGGTAATTAGAATCTTAAGAGTTTCTGTTTACTTAAAGGAATACAATGCAATTTATTCCCCAGTTTTAGTTGGGGTTAATTAAGTTACAATTTGATCCATGTCACAAGTTACATATATCATATTTCCATCAAATTGAAGCTGTGTAAGATTTCTTGTTTATAAAACACAATATTCAGGGACTGATCTGTCAGTACCTTGCAGTGCTTTTCAAAAATATCTACATTTGTCCTTACAGATGTCAAAATGTTATACCATTATTTGCAGGTTTTTTTTAAAGATGTACATTCATACTATGAAGTTGTTAAAAACAACTGCTGCAAATAAACTATAATATATATATATAAATATAAAGAAAAATAGATTGCAAAAGTATGTAGGGATTTTGTTTATATATTTTTGTTTACAGTTTTGTTTTATAGATTTTTGTTTACAGTGTTCTATAAAGTACAGACAAATCCTAAGTGAGGGAAACACTATTCCCTATGACAACCAGTGAATCACCACAGCCTTAACATCGCAATGCTTCAAGGAAGCTGGACACTTTGGTTTCCACAGGAAGAGAATGGAAGAGGAACTTCTCATTCAGATTTCTTTTCCCATAAGTATGTTTTCTTCAGGAATGGTTGCTGATGTCAAGTCTCAATTCAGTATATTTCTTGAATAGTGAACAGGTATATCAGACTGTGTCACTAGGAGGGTGGGTGAAGTGTAGACACTGGTCCTTTTATACGGTAGCAACTTTTTGAACTTCAAGAACCAGGGTAGCTGACAGAATGCTTCTCCATTTGAACAGGAGAAAGTGACACAGGAGAAACTGAAGGTAATGAATGGACTAGTCGAAAGGTCTCATGTTTAAACTTGACATTGGCTATTGTCACAGATTCCTTGAGTGTTGTGATCAATGTGTGCCACTTAGCACTAAGAACAGAGGAGTTTTCACTCCTATTCTCCATGCTGGGAGATGAGTGATTTCTTATTGTCAACATTCTTGGATGGTATGAACTTGGTGCATTAAGATGTCACAGAACAGGGGAATTTCAGACATTTGGGTTTTCAGGGATTCACTGATTTCATTTACTTCTTTTTTCTGTTTTAGTTCTGAAGGACCCCAAAAGCGGTGCCCTTTTGTGACGACCCCAGAAACACAGACTCCAGACCAGGCAATGCAAAAAGCAAGAGGCAGTTTTATTTCATTTGCGCAAATGGGCCCTCTGCTGGCTGCCACAAGCGGCGAGAAAGAGAGGAGCCCCGAGCAGTTATCTCACACAGCTTTTAAGGGACAAAACCACAAAATTAACATACCATAGGGTGGCGTAAGTTCATTGGATAATTTTCAGCAATTGACCTAATATGGCAGTTTGGAAGCGGGTAGGGAAGTATAGTCAGTGGAAAAGTACTAGGTCAAAGGGTATGATGGGGTGGGGGGTCGTTTGAGGAAGAGAAGCGGCCTGCTATGTGCCTTATGTGCCTTGCAGTTTCTTTGTTAAGTTTGAGCAAGCACAGGGGAGGGGCGGCCCATGTACATAACAGGATGTTCTGTCGCCCTTATCTCTGAGTAGTAGCTAAGTGCTTTCTCTGTGAACCAGTTTACTCCCCATTTCCCAGGACTGTTTCTGGAACTGTTTGTCTCAGTTCCTACTTTTCTATTTCATCAAGGCCATTTTTATGGCAGCTCACGGCCACTCCCTTCATTCCCCCATTTTCTCTTTGAACTAATTTTAATCCTAAAATTGTGTGCTTGTTACTGTCAAAGCTGTTGATGAGGGGTTTCAATACGGTCACTGGTGGCCAGGGCTTGATACTGCTGGGTGAGGACTAATGCCTGCACGGTGGACAGCCGATCCCTAACAAACTGGAGTAATCTGTTTATAATGCATGGCCCGAAGGTCAGAATTAGGATTAAGATAATAAGGGGGCCCACTATGGTGGAGAGCAAGGTTGTCAGCCAGGGTGACCTGTTATACCATCCCTCAAACCAGTTCTGAGTCTGTTCTTGTTCTCGTCGTCTCTTTTCCAGCCGCTCTCTCAGTTTGGCTAAAGAATCTTTTACTACCCCGGAGTGGTCTATATAGAAGCAGCATTCTTCTTTGAGGGTAGCACATAACCCTCCTTCTTTTAGAAACAACAGGTCTAAGCCCCTGCGATTTTGGAGTACTACCTCTGAGAGGGAGGTGAGGGACTCTTGTAGTCGTTGGAGGTTCTGTTCTATTTCCATTATATCCGCGTCCACCGCCTGTTGAAGGATTGCCAGCCCGCTGCTTCCCTGGGTTAGGGCGGCCATCCCTGTGCCCAGCCCAGCGGTCGCTACCCCAAAGCTCAGTAGCACTGCTAGGGTCACAGAGGCCGGCTCCCTACGGAACCTGGTTATAGCACTGTCATACCGCTCCTCAAGTGTGTTTTCTGGGTGGTAAATCACCTTCGGGACGATTGCCACCAGGACACAGAAATCCCCGGTCCCGTTGAGAACATTGGTGGACACACAGGGGGTGAGGCCACGAGAACACGCCCACCAGGTTCCGGGGGGTGGCACCAGGTACGAGTTCCAATCCACCAGGGAAGGGCTGGCAGTGGTGTTGCAGAGGCACCGGTAGGCCAAGGGTGGGTCTCCGACACAGGTTCCCCTCCCCGAGACCTCCGCCAAAGTTATTAGGGGGTTAGTGGCAGGGCACTGCCGGTGGGACGAGGAGGTATCATAGGTTCCAACGACAGCTATTCCCTCATAGTAGGGCGGGCTTGCGGACAAGCATAACCAGTAGGGGTCAGTCAGGACAGGGTGTGACTGATTTAATGCCGAAAAGGCGCCCCGTATCAGCCCCATTGCTCTCTCCCCTGCAGGTAGACTTGCTGGGGGAGCCGGTGGGCTTGCCTTCATAGGGGTCGGCGCCGGTGAGCGATTTCCCTAGAGACCGGCTGCTTGGTTGCCTCGGGCTTGGGGTGGCTCGGTTGGTAGGCAGGGGCCAGAGCCCTGTTGGGTCCTACCAGTAGGGGGTCAGGAGGGGTGATTTTTAGTCTAATTTTGAACCAAAATCCAAAATTATTTCCTGGGACATAATAGCGCAACCCCCAGATTCTCTCTTTTACCCAACTGGACAGCGTTGCGTATTGTTTTCCTGGGGTGGTAAAGGTAATATTAAGGGGATTGCATGTAGGGGACCTTCCACATGGGCTGGCCCATCCGATGGTGTTGCGGTCACACGCCTCATCTCCATCGGGAAGGTCAAGGTGGGGACCTCCTTCAGGAGTGAAGTTACGCTGTACAATAATCCAGTCCCAAGAAGAGGTAGGCTTCCAGTATGCCGCCCTGGTAGTTTCGCACCCCCAAGCCTTACAATATAAGGACTCCGGTCCCCTGCACCGGAAGATCTGATCCTGTCTTCTACCATCCCCGGGGCACACATAGAATTCAAGTTGACGTAATCGGCACCTCCTTTCCGCACTACGACATCCCGCCTACCTGGACCCTCCCCCGGTTCCTGACAGACTCCCGGACAGACTGTCGAGATCGGGTAAATCCCAGGTATCCAGCCCCAGGACTAATTGGCATACGTCTGGGTGGAGAGAAGGCCACCACGTCCCTGGCACCCGAGTGTCGCTGATCGACCAGGCCACGCTACCTAAGGGGGAGACCACTTCCCAAGTGAGCTTTTGCGGCCCCTGGGGGTTAGAAAGGGACGGACTGGATAGGGGGAGACTGAGACTGGGGTGAATCATAAGCAATACAGGCAACAGGTTAATGATTACAAACATTAGGCAGCTTTCAAAAGTCTTATCTTGAGGGGGTTTTGAGTGCACTGGAGTTTCCATTTGGCTGAGTCGTCCGTGGGGCCACCTCCCTCCGGCGGTGCCCTCTTGACGTGAGAAGCGTGAACCCAAGCAGCAATTCCGTCGACTTTCACCGTAGTGGGTGTCGTCAGCAGCACAGTGTAGGGTCCCTTTCAACGGGGTTCGAGGGTCCTGGACTGATGTCTGCGGACATAAACTAAATCTCTGATCTGGAAAGGGTGTGGCACTGTGGGGCACTTGGATTGGTATACTGCTGCTAGAGATTTCCACACGTGCCTCTGAATCAGCTGCAAAGCTCTCAGTCGGGCCTGCAAACTAGGGGAAGTGGCATAAGAGTCAATGCTGGGTCCCAACAAGTCAGCTATTGGGGGAGGGCCTCTGTACAGTATTTCATATGGAGTCAACCCGAACGCGGAGGGAGTGTTGCGGGCCCGGAATAAGGCCATCGGTAGCAAACTCGACCCAATCTCTAGTGCCAGTCTCCATCATTAATTTGGTTAAGGTCTCCTTAATTGTTCTATTCATGCGCTCTACCTGTCCTGAGTTCTGGGGTCCGTACGTGCAATGCAATTTCCAATCAATCCCCAGTACTTTGGCCAACAACTGACTTACCTGGGAGACAAAGGCCGGCCCATTATCGGATCCCAGTACCTTAGGCAGGCCAAATCGCGGAAAGATTTCTTCCAGGATTTTCTTCACCACCACCTGCACTGTTTCCTTTTTTACCAGAAAAGCCTCTGTCCAGCCGGAAAAAGTGTCTACAAATACTAGGAGATACTTAAGTCCATACCTACCGGGATGGATCTCGGTAAAATCCACCTCCCAGTTTGTTCCCGGGCGTGCCCCTCGCATCCTTGCTCCCTCTGGTACTTTAATACACTTTGGATTTACTTTTGCACAAGGCACGCAGGATTCTGCCGCTTGTTTTACTTGTGAGTCCAGTCCTATTATGAAGTAGGTTAGTTCCTCTCTGTCCAGTAGGGCTTTTAACTTTTTATGTCCCAAGTGGGTCCATCTATGGAGGCCTTTTATGAGGTCCTTGGCTTCCTTTCTTGGCAATACTGTTTTCCCCTGGATCTCCCAGACCTTACGCTGGTCATTGTACGTGCCTCCCAGTCTTTGGATGGCTGTCACATCTTGCTCTGAATATGACCACCCAGGGTTATTTGAGGTTTCAGATGACTGCGTTACTAGAGTGATGCTGTCCAGGGCCCTTGTTGTAGCTACCTCATCCGCCATTCTATTCCCCTTGGCCACTGCGTCATCTCCTTTCTGATGACCTGGCCAGTGGATGATGCTCACTTTCTTTGGAAGGTGGAGGGCTTGTAGGAGGTCTAGGATCTCCTGCTTATTTTTAATGTCCTTGCCCCCTGAGGTTAGCAACCCTCTCCTCTGATATATTTCCCCGTGTATATGCGCAGTGGCAAAGGCATAACGGCTGTCGGTATAAATGTTTACCCTCCGATTCTTAGCGGCACAAAGTGCTTGGGTGAGGGCCACAAGTTCAGCCTTCTGTGCCAAAGTCCCTGGGGGCAGAGCAGAGGCCCATATGACAGTTTCCCTATCAACCACCGCAGCCCCTGCCTTTCTCTCACCTTGGTGCAAGAAGCTGCTCCCGTCCGTATACCAGGTGACTGCGTTTGACAGGGGAAGATCGGTCAGGTCCTCTCGGGTCCCATGCACTTCGGCTAACACTTGGTGGCAGTCGTGGTTGACTTGTGATTCAGACCCCGGCTCAGGAAGCAGGGTGGCTGGTTTGAGCGAGGCAGCAGTCCCATACCAGACCCGTTCAGGGTTGAGCAGCATGGCCTGGTAGTGGGTGATCCTGGCGTTCGAGAGCCATCTGTCTGGCAGTTGGCGATGACGGCCTCAATGGCATGGGGCGCCACTATGGTGAGTGGTTGCCCCAGAGTCAATTTGTCCGAGTCTTTCACCAAGACGGCCACAGCCGCAATCATGCGGAGGCAAGGGGGCCACCCCGAGGCGACACTGTCCAGTTTCTTTGAAAAATATGCCACAGGTCTTTTCCAGGGCCCCAAATTCTGAGTTAAGACACCCTTTGCCATTCCCCCTTTCTCATCCACATAGAGGGTAAAGGGCTTAGCGGGGTCTGGGAGGCTTACTGCAGGGGCCTCCAAGAGGGCTCGTTTTATTCTGTCAAAAGCCAATTGTTGTTCCCTTCCCCAGATGAACGGGGAATTTGTCCTGGTTAGGGGGTACAGGGACGCTGCCATCTCCACAAAACCCGGTATCCAGAGGTGGCAGAAACCGGCGCTGCCCAAGAACTCCCTGAGGTGGCGAGCATTTTTAGGCGGCGGGATGAGCGCTACGGCCTTTTTACGTTCCTCAGTCAGCCACCTCCGACCCCCCTCCAATACGTAGCCCAGGTAGGTCACGCGTTGGGTGCAAAGTTGGGCCTTCTTCGCGGAAGCCCTGTATCCTAGCTCTCCCAGCCTACGGAGTAGGGCCTCCGTACCTTTGGTGCAACCCTGCTCAGTCTCTGCAGCTAACAATAGGTCATCCACGTACTGTAGGAGAGTCAACTCTGGGTGGCTTACCCGGAAATCCACCAAGTCCTGGTGTAGGGCTTCATCAAACAGCGTAGGGGAGTTCTTGAACCCTTGGGGAAGCCTGGTCCATGTTAGTTGTCCTGAAAACCCAGTCTCCGGGTCTTTCCACTCGAAGGCAAAGAGAGGTTGACTCTGGGGACTCAGTCTTAAGCAAAAGAAGGCATCTTTCAAGTCAAGCACTGTATACCAAGTTCGGGTGGGGGGCAGGGTGCTCAGCAGGTTGTACGGGTTAGGGACCGTGGGGTGAATGTCCTCAGCCCTACGGTTTGCTTCCCGTAGGTCTTGCACTGGCCTATAATCATTGGACCCAGGCCTTTTGACTGGTAACAAAGGGGTATTCCAAGGTGACTGACAAGGTCTCAATATGCCCAGTTTTATTAGTCTCTGTATGTGTGGCCGAATTCCGACCTTTGCCTCCGTAGCCATAGGGTATTGGCGGATAGATACGGGAGTGGCCGTGGGCTTCAGGTTTACTATCACCAGGGGCTGTCTGATAGCAAGCCCTACTCCTCCCTTCTCCGCCCAAGACTGAGGGAATTTAGTAAGCCATTCAGATGCTACTTGGGGCTGAGCTGATAGGGGGCACTCGTGAAGGCGGTGTTCGTTTTCCAGCCAGAGGGTCAACACATGGAGGGGTTGGCCTGCGGGGCCGACTACTGTGGCTCCCTTGTCTTGGAAATGGATCTGGGCCCCAACCTTTGAGAGCAGATCCCTTCCCAGCAGGGGGTATGGGCAGTCTGGTACTAGTAGGAACAAATGCGTGACCCGCCCTGTTGCTAGGTCGACCTTACGCTCAGTAGTCCATTTGTACAGTTTTCCTCCAGTGGCCCCCTGGACCCATGATGTCTTGGAACTGAGAGGGCCCCTAGCGGTGGTAAGAACTGAATGCTGGGCTCCTGTGTCGACCAGAAAGGTGACTGGTCAGCCTCCCACTTTCAGGGTTACCCGGGGCTCAGGGGGAGGCTCCTGGCCCTGACCTACCTATTCGTCGTCTTCCAATGACAGGACCGGAGCGGTTCTCTGCTGGGGTCTTGGCCGTCCCTTGTTCGGACAGTCCCTGGCCCAATGTCCTCTTTCTTTACAGTAGGTGCACTGGTCTCGCTCCACTCTCGGCCTCCGTTTGTCTCCCTGGTCCCTATCTTGCCTGCCCTTGTCTCGTCCTGTTTTTGACCCTGCAACTACCTGGCGATAGAGACGGAGTCACTCCCTACCTGCTGCCGTATTGAAGTCCCAATTTGGTCGAGTCAGCGGGAACACCTCATCAATCTCATTAGGTAGCTGAGTGGGGCGGCCGTGATCCCCCGGCACATTTTTGCGGGCTTCTGTGAAAACCTGCTGCCGCTCTTCCGTGGTCAGGAGGGCCTGTAAAAGCTGCTGACAGTCATCCCAAGTGGGTTGGTGGGTTAACAGAATCGACTCAATCAGGCCCGTGAGGGCCTGAGGGTCCTGCGAAAATGGGGGGTTGTGGGTCTTCCAATTGTAGAGATCTGACGCGGAAAATGGCCAGTACTGAAGCTCCCCCCCCCCCACCGAATGCAATGGGAATGCCTGGGATGCCCATTGTTCCCCCACTTCCCTCCGCTCTCGGCGAAGATGCAGGTGGGTACTTGGCGGTGAGGGGTCTTGTAGGGAAGGGGGTTGTGGTTCCTCTGATTCTTGGACTGTAGAGTCCGGGGACGGGGCAGAGGGAGGCACCTCCCTCAATGCCGGACGGTTGTAAGGCAGGGGGGATCCAAAAGGAGGAGGTCCTCCTGTCCACCCGAAAGGACGGGTGGACATGCGGTTTTTAGTGGTTGGAGTTCTTTTAGGGGATAGAGATCGGAGGTTGGTGGGGGACCCTGCACTGGGGTCTCTGCTGGAGCGGGGATTAGGGGAGTTGAGGAGGGAAATGGGGGGGGTCTGGGACCCTCATCAACTTCCTCCTTATCTTTCTGTTGGCGATCTTTGGTGTCTCCATGTGCGAGGAAAGGCTTAACCCAAAGCGGGGGCTTCCGGGTCAAGTCCTCCCACACCGTGACATACGGTACTTGTTCTGGACGTCCCCCTCCACCCTTACGGCAGACTTGGTCTTTAACCTGCAAAATTAAATCGAGGTTAAAGGTTCCGTCCTTCTGCCACCCAACACCGAAAGTGGGCCACTCGGAGGTGCAAAGCACCACCCACTCCTTTTTGCGGACTTCCATCGACAAACTGCGGGCAATCTCTCGAACCTCCTTCCAGTGTCCTAGAGTCAGGCTTAAAGGTGTTGTTAATTGTTGCCCCATGAAGACAGATGGGGGAGACAGTAAGAAATAAAGAACGACAAAAACAGCGACACACAGAACACAAATCACGAGCCGTGCGGCAACAGACCGAGACAAGACCGAAATTAAAACTTCAGATGGGAGTGGCCGTCTGGCCAGACTCTCCCCTGGAAGAAGGGAAATGCTCTCTTTCCCCTCTTCCCAGACCACCACTGGAGCGTCCTCCAGGGTTGGACCAGGGGTCTCAGGAGACGTCCGTCTCCCCCACTGGTCCAATACTCTCAATACTGAGCCTGTACAGGTGCCCCAGGACGGATTCCACGTCGCCCTGGCAGACAAGGACAAACAGTACAAACCACGATTACAAGCATATACAAGTAAGTGAACTTACCTCCGTCAGGCCGATGGAGTGTGGGAGTCTGGGGTCCCCCAAATCCTGGACAAGCCCCCAAATGAAGGATCCCAAAAGCGGTGCCCTTTTGTGACGACCCCAGAAACACAGACTCCAGACCAGGCAATGCAAAAAGCAAGAGGCAGTTTTATTTCATTTGCGCAAATGGGCCCTCTGCTGGCTGCCACAAGCGGCGAGAAAGAGAGGAGCCCCGAGCAGTTATCTCACACAGCTTTTAAAGGGCAAAACCACAAAATTAATATACCATAGGGTGGCGTAAGTTCATTTGATAATTTTCAGCAATTGACCTAATATGGCAGTTTGGAAGCAGGTAGGGAGGTATAGTCAGTGGAAAAGTACTAGGTCAAAGGGTATGACGGGGGGGGGATCGTTTGAGGAAGAGAAGCGGCCTGCTATGTGCCTTATGTGCCTTGCGGTTTCTTTGTTAAGTTTGAGCAAGCACAGGGGAGGGGTGGCCCATGTACATAACAGGATGTTCTGTCGCCCTTATCTCTGAGTAGTAGCTAAGTGCTTTCTCTGTGAACCAGTTTACTCCCCATTTCCCAGGACTGTTTCTGGAACTGTTTGTCTCAGTTTCTACTTTTCTATTTCATCAAGGCCATTTTTATGGCGGCTCACAGCCACTCCCTTCAAGTTCCAGTGTCAAACCTGTTTTGGAGCTCTGGGAGCAGCCTGCTCCCTCTGTCTTTCAGAGGCATTCACCGCTTCCATGTAGAAATGCCGCTGTCTTGGAATGATTAACTCCATTCTTGTGTTGTCTGCTGAATGGATTTTCTTCCCCCACAAACTGCCAACTTTAGATCTTTCTTTTGCTACTTTTGTAAGCATCATCTTGAGGATCTTAGTAGGATAAGATCCCTTTATCTAAAACAAACCAAGGAGACTGCTAACCTGTGAGATAATTGGTCTACATGGGGTAGGCACACAGCCTGGGGCAGCCTCTGTGATCCCTTCTTAGGATGCCCTCAGCCCTCACTATTGTTATTCCAGGAAGCTGGAATAGGAGCAGAGCTGGGACTCAAATCCAGGTACCCCAATATTGTAAGAAAGTGCCCAGAGCAGAGACTTAACAAAAGGCCCACCCCAGGCAAATGTTAAATAGCAATGCTGTCTCATGCTAATGTTCATTCTGGGAGGCAGCCCTGCTATAGCACTTGGGTTTTTGATGTTAAGAGACTCAGATGAAGTTTCAGGTCCATGGGTTCCTGGCTTCATCCTGATCCATCCCCCACTTCTGCAGGCATTTGGGGGAGTGTAACAGTCAATGAAATCTCTCTCTCTCTCTTTCTGTGTGTGTTCAATAAAAGTAAATTAATTAATTAAAATTAAAAGTAATAATGATGGAAACTATTACTTTTGGTAAGCCACAGACAGTGACATAAAGGACACTGTCTAAGTTTTCAGAAAACATTGGGGGCAGCCTAACATATCAATTAGACAACCCTATCACAAAAGTTTGGAAATTTGTTGACATATCACCAGGTTTAAGTGAGCAAAGCCATTTTTAAAAAAAAATCTTTTAAATTCAGAAGTTTTAAATTTACAACACAAAAATCATAGAGCTGTGCAGAGTTCCCATATACCCCACATAGAACTTTCCCTATTATTAACATTTGATATTAATATATTTGTCACAATCCATAAACCGTGTTCTATGTCCCCTATTTTCTTTTCCATGTTTTTTAAAGATTTATTTATTTTATTTGAAAAGGCAAGAGTTACAGAGAGGGAGAGGGTTAGAGAGATCTTTCATCCACTGATTCATTCTCCAAATGGCCACAATGGCTGGAGCTAGGCCAGACTGAAGCCAGGAGCTCGGAGCTTCTTCCAGGTCTGCCATGTGGGTGGAGGGGACCAAGGACGTGGGTCGTTGTCATTTTCTTCTGCTTTCCCAGGCTCAATGGCAAGGAGCTGGATCTGAAGCATAGCAACTGGGAATCAAGAGAACTGGGATGCTGGAGCTGCAGGCGGCAGCTTACTGCTATGCCACCATGCTGGCCTCCCCTATTTTCCTTAATCCTAACTCCCACTGTGACTCCTCCCATTCATATTGAAAGCATATTTGTCTCTCTGAGTCTGATATAGTTCACTTAAAATGATGTCATTTGTAGCAAAGTACACAACAAATGGAACAAAGCTACTTCATGATGTGTTAAATATGAGAAATAAGTGAAACATAAAGAACATGTCCTAGACACTAAGTTTATTATAGGTCCAAAATTTTGCATATTATTACCTTGATCCTTTAATGGAATTCAGAGAATGGCTTGTAAATTGCAGGTTAATTCTTCAACTCTCTTTGTTAAATCAGAGAACCATTTATGAAGAGAACAGGCAATTTTTGAAGCAGTTGGGCCCCTTCATTGATTTCATTGCAATTATTAAAACTCTGAATACCTGTGTGTCCCATGTCACAGCTGCCATAAGTTAACAACTTTTGTAAATGTTACTTTTAGGTGAATAATGAAAACAGTTATTTTTACTTCAAGGAGTCTCATCAACAAAATACAATAAAATTCATAGTTACACACTTTCTTTTTATAAACTGTGAACTGCTCTAATATTATGTTAAAAATTTAATGTGTTGTGGCTAGTGCTATGGTGCAGTAGGTTAAGCCTCCGGCATCCCAAATAGGTGCCGATTTATGTCCCAGCTGCTCCTCTTTGGATCCAGCTCTCTATATTGGCCTGGGAAAACTGTAGAAGATGGTGGCAAGTCCTTGGGCCCCTGCACCTATGTGGGAGACCCAGAAGAAGCTCTTCTGATCAGCTCAGCTATGGCCATTTCAGCCAATTGGTGAGTGAACCAGCAGATGCAAGTCCTCTCTCTCTGTCTCCCTCTCTCTGTCTGTAATTCTACCTCTCAAATAAATAAAATCTTTTTAAAGATGCAATGTGTTTATTAAAATTAGTTTTTTTTTTTTACAGATGCTCACTTTTTCCTGTTTGTCTTAACAAAGGAAAAAAACAAATCTGCTTCATAAAAAAATTAAAACTTTTCTTGATGAAATGTTATTCTTTATTTTGGTTTATTATCTGAGTATTTGCCTGCTATTCATTAGATCTAGAAAACTGCATCCTGGATTTTAATTTTGATATTTTCCACATTGGTTAAATTGTTTGAATGTTAGAGAAAGATGTTCAAGCAAGACTTTGATAATTGAAAAATATCTACAGAAAAGCAAGTTCACTTGTGAGTCCTACATTCCTCAAGTCCTAAATTCTTGGAGCCCTGGACAGACGCCCTTCCCCAAGACAATTGGCCTCATCTCCTTGACCTTGATTGTCTTGGTCATAAAACATAGGCTTCTGCACTATACAGAATCAGCCAGTGGGTCCAATATTGAGTTCTTGGACCTATTTCCACTAATAAGCCTTATACTTTGCTACAGAAAACATGCTGCAGTGGTCTAATTTTTCTATTTGAAAGGGTAAATTCTCCAGTTCATGATCAAATGCAATTCCTTGTAAAATATCAGATCTCTCCTAGTTGTCTTTTGAAATAAAAATGAAGATTCTGTTAAGTATTTAAAAGATATCCTTGAGTGGCTGCTGATGAGAAAGAATGTTGAAGATAATAAAAATTCAAATACGAATTAGTAAAGTAAGATTACTTTGGATAAAAAGAACTATTATCTGAACTATAGGATGAGGGATGTGAAATGGACCTTGCTATTTAATTCAATTTAGGCTTTTGCTGATTTCAAACCAAAATATCCTCACTGGTTGACTTTCAAAACTAACTACACAGCTAGGTAGCTAGAGCAAGGCCTTGAATTTCCATGGTTCTTAATTCATTTCCGTGTCTTCCTGTAGTATCTGAATCCCTTTTCTCCATGAAATTATGGTACTTAGTGTACTACAATACCTTAAACATACAAAATAATTTGTTTTGGACAATACCTGAAGCTTGACATCATTTTATAGAAATGAAATGACAGTTTCTAATGGACTGAAAATGTCTCAGTCATAAATCTACTTATACAAACCAGGAAGTGTATATACACACCGGAAGAATGGTTAGACCATGGTTGCCAGATTTTTCTAGGGGTCCTACTTTTAAAAACACATTGTATTTTCCAATGATTTGCTTAGAGTTAGAAATCTTAGGGTCAGTAGTGAGAATTACTTAATCAAAAAAGAAATTTTGGGGAGTTGGGTATTTGGCCTAGCAGGTAAGCTGTGAGTTTGGATGTCTGCATCCCATATCAGGGTGTCTGGTTTAAACCTTGGCTCTGCTCTCAATTCCAGTTTCCTGTTGATGAGCACCCTTGGAGGCAGCTGGTGATGGTTCAGATAGTTGGTTCTCTGATGTGCAAGTAGAAGACCTGAATTGAGTTCAGAGCTCTTGGCTTCATTGTGGGCGAGCCGGAGGCTTTGCTGTCATTTGGAGACTGCACCAGTGAAAAGGAACTCTGTCCTTCTGCCTCTCAAATATGTAAATACATAAATAATTTAAATATATTTTTGGTTGATTTGATTCTTTTTTTTCAACTTTTATTTAATAAATATAAATTTCCAAAGTACAACTTTTCAATTATAGCAGCTTTTCCCCCTATAACCTCCCTCCACCCACAACAATTCCATCTCCCACTCTCTTTCCCATCCCATTCTTCATCAAGATTCATTTTCAATTATCTTTATATACAGAAGATCAACTTAGTATATACTAAGTAAAGATTTCAACAGACTATACCTACAAAGACACACAAAGTATAGAGTACTATTTGAGTAGTAGTTTTACCATAATTCGCATAATGGTAGAGCTAGAAACATGCCAGGGGATTCCAAATTAATCCCATCAAGGTGGCATGTACCAGTGCATTCTTACTAATCAAAGTGATCAGCTTAAGTTCATAATTGATCATAATGATAGGATTAAGTGTCAAAGGGATCACATAAACAAGACTAGTGTCTGCTCATACTAACTGATAGAATTAAAAAGGAGAGAACTATCCAACATGGGAAGTGGAATACACAGCAGACTTATAGAATGGCAAAAGCCCTAAACAGCACTCTGGCCTCAGAATCAGCCCTTATGTCATTCAGATCTGGATAAAAAAAAACATGAAAGACACTCTGGAAAAGAAAAATGACCTAAATGAAAGATCTCTGCAAGTGAGATCCCAGTGGAAAGAATGGGCCACCAAAGAAGGAGGTGCTTTTCTCTGAAGGGAGGAAAGAACTTCCACTTTGACTACGGCCTTGTCTAAATAAGATTGGAGTTTGTGAACTCAAGAGGCTTCCATAGCTTTGGCAGCTCATGACAAGAGCCTTGGGTGATTACTGACTTCATAAATAAGAGTGTCAATTGTTAAATCAACAACAGGAGTCACTACGCACTTACTCCCCATGTAGGACCTCTGTCCTTAACGTGTTGTACTATGTGAATTAACCATAAATAGATTTTTTAACCAAAACAACATCTGAACATTTAAAAACCAGGAGATTTTTTTAAGCCCCTAAAATGCATCTTCCATAAATACAGATGTATATTGTTGTATATTATCAATATTTTTGCAATAATTTCAGTAAAGATATTTATAACGTATTAAAGCATTCTGCATATCATGTAGGAAATCATGCACACATGATTTCCCTTTTAAGAAAATTGCATGATTTCTCAGTGAAGGTATGACTTGGAGTGTTCTTTTTTTTCTTAAGATTTATTTTATTTATTTGAAAGACAGAGTTACAGAGAGAGGTATAGACAAAGAGAGAGGACTTCCATCCGCTGCTTCACTCCCCAGATGGCTGCAACAGCTGGAGCTGCACCCATCCGAAGCCAGGAGCCAGGAGCTTTCTCCGGATCTCCCTCGTGGGTGCAGGGGCCCAATGACTTGGGCCATCTTCTACAGCTTTTCCAGACCATAGCAGAGAGCTGGATCTGAAGAGGAGCAGCTGAAACTAGAAACGGCGCCCATATGGGAGCCAATGCTTCAGGCCAGGGCTTTAACCCGCTGCACCACAGTGCCAGCCCCGTGGAGTGCTCTCTTCAAATTAACACATCCCTTGCAAATGGCTACTGGAAAGTAAACTATAAATCTTATTTACTTTATTTGTTTGCCTTATTTAGATCTTGTCCTGGGTCTCCATCAAGCAAGTCTAACCTGATCAGCCAGCTGGTCATAATTAAGTTCTACTTCACCATTGGCATGGCAGATGGTAGCTGTTACCCAAGTCATCCATAATGAAAACAACAAGGAAGACAAAAGCCCTACTAAATCAATTATAAAATCAATTTATTTTACTATATTTTTCTTCAGAGGAGAAAAGAAGTTAAGCTGGAAAAAAAAAAACAAGAACTTATTTCTAAAATTAAATATTTAGAGAAAATTCACCCTTATAAACTGACATTTTTGGTATATGCCTGAAATTAGAATTTATCTTTGTTGTCAAGAGAGCAGGATAAATAGAAAAATACTTTTAATCCTGCTCTTTTGATGAGAAAAAGATAAAGTGTTACTTTAGGGATATAGATGTAAAATCAGAAGAGTTAATTATCTCTTTGAAGTTTTCCGCACCTGTAGTGGGCTTTCTTGGATATATTTATTATTACTATTTAAAAGTTTTACTTTTTCATTTTATTTATTTCTTAGGCAAGGGGGATAGGGAGGAGAGAGAGAGAGGGAGAGAGAGAAAGAGACAGAGACAGAGACAGTGAGAGAGAGAGAGAGAGAGAGAGAGAGAAACTCTATCCACTGGTTCAGTTTCCAAATACCTGCAACAGCCAGGGCTGCTCTAGAATGAAGCTGAGAGCTAGGAGATTCATCCAAAACTCTCACTTGGGTGGCAGCGATCCAACTATTTGAGTCATCACCTGCTTCCTGCATGGTTTGCATTCCAGGAAGCTGGAATCATGAGCAGACCCAGATCTAGGCACTTCAATATGGGACGCAAATGTCCCAAGTGGCTTGTTAACCACTACACCAAACACTTGCCCCACTACCACTACTATTATGATTGTGATTATTAAGTTACCTAAGTGTAGTATATAGCATCCCACCAGAGACCTATTAAGATTCAACTTGTCAGAACTTTAATCACAGAGATTGAAAAAAGGCCACAGGCATCCAGAAATCAAGGAACAAAACAACCATTTAAGGATGTGTTAATCCTAGGTAGCATTAGTTAGCATTGGCATTATGCAGGGTGGAGATTGCTTATCTGCCTTCATGATATAAATGCCACACTTTGGATCAATTAGGCAGCAGCTGGAATCAGTGGAGACTGTTCACAGAGAAGCTCAGTATGTCTATTGAAGCCATGCTTCTCCAAGAACTCCAGCATAACAGCTTCCTCAGAGAAAAATCCTTCTCTCCTAGTCTGACCAGTTGTTTAAAACTGTAGTGCAATTTCCCCCTGCAGTACAATTACAGAATCTCATACTGAATGCTTCTGACTTTGTAATAACAGCAGCAGCAGCCTCAGCAGTTACAGAATAGCCTGGAATTTGAGACCGGGAAATGTTTTTCTAGCAATGGGTGATAATGGATAATAAAGAGTGGCTTTAGATTATATGTGACTGCTTGGGATCAATATTCTAATATGCTTCTTAGCATTGATGCTGCTTTTATTGACAGAAGGAGCAGCACTGTTGTGTCACTATCAGCACGAACAGCAGACTGCAGAGGTGTAAAACTGATTCAGGATATTCAAGGGTCTCAAATCTCCCTGAAATTCATACTTCAGCATGCATTGGAAACATGTTGAAGACCCAGATGATGTAAATTTTATTAAAATCCTACACATGGGTAACTCTCTAGTTAGTGATGAATTAGAAACAGTAGATTAACTTATGTTAGGTTGCAACAGAATATCTTTACTGAACTTTAAAATTTTTGCCTTTTTGTTTTGCCAATATACCTTGAGCTTTTAAGTATTTCAGTGTGTCTAAAGTTTAGTAAGCTATGACTTTTTTATGTTTTTTATTTATATGAGGGTCTTCAAAAATTTTGAAAATTTCATAGCAAATGTGTGTTATGAATAAAATATGCATTGATTTCAAAAAATATTTTGCAGCAAAATAAAAATCTTGGAATTTCATTCATCTCATGACATTTTAGAAGTACTTCATACTTATAAAACCACATTAGAAATCTGATAACACTGATAAAGAACAATTTTTTTATGAAAAACGTTGATGAATTTTAACAATTTGATTTACTTATTATATTATATTACACAATACAATTGAATGTAATGTAGTTCCTTGCCCAATAGGAGTACTTTTCCTAGTACTAAATCAGTTACTATTAGATCCATGGACTGATCACTATATGTCCTATTTTAGCTTAATTCTTTATTTCATTGGGTACCAGCAAATCAGAGCATACAATTTTCAGCAAAAATAGATGTCTCTGGATAAGCAGAATATGCTGAAAAACAAGAAAGCCAGGTCCTTAAACAGTTGAATCCATACTTTCTGTTTTCTTGACTTGTTTCTTCTCTTTTATCTTTTATTGTTTAATTCACTTTGCCTTCACCAACTGATTCTTCCTTCTCTCTTTTTAAAATCATTTTGAAATAAAATGTGTAGTGAAGACAACATGAGGAGTGAGATTCCAAGCCCATAAAATCTGTTCAAGAAAAGGACTGGTGTATCAGAAGCTGGAAGGGTTTGGGGAGATTCTGGTAGGAAGGCTCTACCTGGGTGAGGTGTTTGAGGTCAGGGTGCTGGCATAATCTTTGCTGCAAAATAACCCATCAGATTTCTAGTGACTTTGATCAGACCTAATGCTACGATGCCATTCAATACTTGCAGAAAACTCAGGAGACTGCAATAGCAATAGCACCTGCTATTGTTTTTTCTTCTGTGTGACTCCTTAACCTGTAAAGAGGATAGAGTCCACAAAATAGTGAAGTGCATTTTAGGTTGGTAGACAGGCTGAGATATTGTAGCCAGGCTCCTACCTGAAGATGTGCTGTATGTGGTCACTTACTGTTGTGCCTGACAGAAGCTACATTGTGGAAATGGGTTTGGAGATTTTGATATTACTGCTGTTAACAAACAAAAGATAAAATCTTGTGTTTACTTATAAAATAGAAAATACTCTTTTTTGATTTATTTTAATGATTTACTCATAAGGTAGATTGAAAGGGAGAAAGTGGGAGAGACAGAGAGAGATCTTCCATCTGCTTGTTCAACTCCCTAAATACCTGCAATTGTCAGGGCTGAGTAGGCAGTAGTCATGAGCCTGAAATTCCATCTTGTCTCTCACATGGGTGGTGGGGGCCTGAGTACTTGGAAAATCCTTCTGATGCCTTCCCAGGCACATTAGCAGGGAGTTGGACTAGACATGTTCAACCAGGACTCAAATCAGTGCCCTGATATGGCATGTTGGCACCTCAGGTGGTGACTTAACCAACTGCACCATAAGCTTGGTTCCATACCTGTTACTTTTAAATTTCCTCACAACCCACCTCACTCAGGTATTTTCAGTCTCTGCAGATTTGCCTTTTTTGAAAATTTCATTTATTTATTTATTTTTTTTATTTTTAAAATTTTATTTAAGGTCTACAAAAGGTATTCATTTCATGTATACAAATTTAGGAATGTAGTGATTTTTCCCACCCTAACTTCCCTCCCACCCACAGTCTCACCCTTCTTTCTCCTCTTTCTCCTATTCCCACTCTTAATTTTTTAAGAAGATTTTATTTATTTATTTGAGAGGTAGAGTTACAGGTGGTGAGAAGAAGACACAGAGAGAAAGATCTTCCAGCCTCTGGTTCAGCCCCCAAATGGCCGCTATGGCCAGAGCCAGGCCAATTGAAGCCAGGATCCAGGAACCTCTTCTGGGTCTCCCATGAGGGTGCAGGGGACCAAGTGGTTGGGCCATCCTCCACTGCTTTTCCAGGCCATTGCAGAGAGCTGGATCAGAAGAGGAGCAGCCAGGACTAGAACCAGTGCCCATATGAGATGCCAGGGCCTCAGGTTGAGGATTAGCCGATTAACCTACCATGCCACCATGCCAGCATCCCCACTCTTAATCTTTACAAAGGTCTAT
Source organism: Oryctolagus cuniculus (assembly GCF_964237555.1). Classification (NCBI taxonomy): domain Eukaryota; kingdom Metazoa; phylum Chordata; class Mammalia; order Lagomorpha; family Leporidae; genus Oryctolagus; species Oryctolagus cuniculus. The sequence continues at coordinate 56,537,011 of NC_091436.1, read as the reverse complement.
TTTTAGTTTCATTTATACTCATAAGACTAACCCTACAGTAGGTAATGAGTTCAACAAATAGTATGGAGAAAAAAACAAAACAAAACAAAACAAAACACTGTTCCTCAATAGTAGAGACAAGGGATGTTAAACAATCATCAAATCTCAAAATGTCAATATCACTCCTATACATTACATTTTATATACTTTACTAGTTACCACAGGTCAGGGAAAACATATGATATTTGTCTTTTTGGGACCGGGTTATTTCATTAAGTTTATTGTTTTTTTCAGTTGCATCCATTTTGCTGCAAATGACAGGATTTCATTTTTTTTTTTAGTGCTGAGTAGTATTCCATAGTGTGTATATGCCATAGTTTCTTTATGCTATCATCAGCTGATGGACATCTGGGTTGCTTCCATATCTTAGTCCTCGTGAACTGAGATGCATTAAACATAAGGGTACAGATAACTCTTTCATATGCTGATTTCATTTCCCTTGGGTAAATTCCCAGGAGTCAGATGTCTGGGTCATATGCTATATCTGTTTTCAGCTTTATGGGGTATCTCCATACTGTCTTCCATGATGGCTAAACTAGTTTATATTCCCACCAGCTGTGGATTAGGGTACGCTTGTCCTCTCATCCTTGACAGCATTTATTGTTTGTTAATTTTTATATGAGAGCCATTTTAACTGGGATGAGGTGAAACCTCATTGTGGTTTTGACTTGCATTTCCCTGATGGCTAGTGATCCTGACCATTATTTACTGCGTCTGTTGGTTATTTGAATTGCCTCTTTTGAAAAATTCCTATTCGAGTCCTCTGCCGATTTCTTGACTGGATCGTTTGGTCTTGTTGTTGTTGAGTTTCTTGAGCTCTTAATAGATATGGATATGAAACCTTCATCAGTTTCATAATTTGCAAATATTTTCTCCCATTCTGTCAGTTGCTTCCTTACTTTGCTGAATGTTTCTTTTGCAGTACAGAAGCTTCTCAGCCTGATGCAATCCCATTTGCCAATTTTGGCTTGATTGCCTGTACTTCAGGGGTCTTTTCCAGGAAGTATGCCAATGTCTTGTAGAGTTTCCACAATGTCAGGAATGAGAAAGAATTGCTAAGATCAGTCCCATTCACAACAACTGCAAAAAGGATTAAATATCTTGTAATGCATTTAACCAAGGATGTCAAAGATCTATATGATTCATCATAGATTGAAAAATTTCCAATTCATGGATTAGAAAATTTAACATTATCAAAATGTTCATACTACCAAGAGCAATTTACAGACCCAATGTGATCTCAATCAAAATAACAATGTCATTCTTCTCAGATCTAGAAAAAATGATGCTAAAAAAGAGCTAAAATAATCTTATATAGCAAAAACAAAACCGGGACATCACAATATCAGATTTCAAGACATGCTACAAAGCAGTTATTATCAAAACTTCCTGGTACTGTCAAAAAAAAACAGACGTGTTGACGAATGAAATGGTATACAAACTCCAGAAATCAATCCATGCATCTACAACCAACTTTGACAAAGGAGCTAAAAATCAATTCCTGGAGAAAGGAACAGTCTTTCCTACAAATGGTGCTGGGAAATTGGGTCTCTGCATGCAGAGAAACAAGACCCCTACCTCACACCTTACACAAAAATCCACTCAAAATAGTTCAAAATTACCCCACTTTGAATGCGGAAATAAGGTTTCAAGGAATCTGTATACTTGTTGCTGCATTAGGAGCATGGAATTTTGGAATCTAAAAATCACTTAATAGATGGACAATTGCTGTTCTGTGTTTTATTTCACAATTCAAGGAAATACAAACCTGATTAATTATGAACCATAGTGTTTTCCCAATATTTTCAATTCATTCTCTGAGTTTTCAGTTTATGAAATCTTAAAATTAAAGTGATATTAGTACTAGCAATCACTTCATAAGGTCTTTGAGGGATTAAATGAATTAATATATTTATAGCATCCTGAATTTTGTTGAACACTTTGTTCAAAAAGCGAGAGCAGTTATTATTCTGATCTACATGTCTATAATCTTACCGAAAGAGGAATTTATATAACTGATTTATTTAAGAAAAGACCTTAATACAAATAGTATTGTAGGAAAAATACGATAAAATCTGACAACAAAAAAATGAGAGTAAATCCATGTTTCTTGGGTTGTAAACACGTTCCAGAAAGCCTTAGACAAAGGTAGTATTTGAGTAGCATTTTCAATTATAAATTAAAGTTTTCCAAGTAGACAGAGGCAGATTGATTTTCGATGCAGGACATCTAACATTCCTTTGTGTTTAGAAGGGGTCTGGATATTTGCTTCATATTTCTAGACTAGTGTTTTTCAATCATTATTTGTATGCATATCATCTAAGGACCTTGCAAAAAAATGCTGATTCTGACTTACTAGGTTTGAGTCCAGAACTGAGATTTTACATTCTTCTCAGGCTCCCAGGTTATATAGAACATACTTTGAGTATTAAGACACTAGCTGACTATTTTCTCTGGAGTCAGTATAATCTTTAGATAGCTGTTAACCTTTTTTATAAGGATTATGTATTTCTAAAGTTAAAGTACAAAAAAGAAAAGAAGGCACGACTGTCACTACTCATTCAGGTCTTGACATGAACACATTAATGATCTCTGGTTGACTATATTTTGACAGTTGTTAACTTAGGATTCACGGGTGAAGTTAAGTTATCTGTGAGGCTCTCAAATTTTGACCTAACTTTGTGTGTCTGTGAGTTTCATATTTTTTTCATGGAAAAGGGTACAAACCTTTCATCTGTTTCCTGTGATATTCTTCCTCTACATGATTCATATCAGTGGACCTTAGACTATCCTATTCTGAGTCATTTCAACACGCGACTCTTTTTGTAGGATTCTTACTAACTTATTATAGGATTTTTTAGACTGGGATCTAGAAATGACCTCTCTAAAGTTGCTCTGGAGATTCAGTGGGATATACAAACATTAAATCCAGGAATTTAATGTTAGCTCAGGAATTCAGTCTCTGAATTTCTTCCATGTGACTGGAACCTACTCCTGGCTAAGTCAGGATTTATTAGTAATAAGTAATACAATAATCATTGTATCTGGTGAATAACAAAACTGGGTGAAGAGCAATGAACTAAAGTTAGAAAGAATTACTGGATCTAGCTGCAACAGATTATGAAGGTTGGCTGGGGACATAGTCTTAGCACATTAATGTGACAGTGGGGATAGCTATAGGAGCCTGCGTACTAGACTAGATAAATGTGGGCATCTTTAAGTCCTCACAAGTGAGAGAGATCCCACAGCTTGTTTAGACAAGAATTTAGATGAGAATTTTAGTTAAGAGTCTCTTAATAGTTATTATGTTTCACTGAGATCACAAAAAACCTGTATGACATTGGCAAGGAAGTGCTTATAATGCCAGTGATGTCTTACTTCTTTGAAGAGCACACTATAATACAGGGGGGTCCATAACATACTTCATGGCAAACTCTTTGACAGACACCATAAACAGAGTATGAGTGATTAAGAGCAAGAGCCTTCTCATAGTATTATCTCTCATTTCTAAAGACTGAAAACTTGCAACCCAAGCAGCAAAGCTAAAGGTTTCTAATATCCTTAACCTAACCTGGGCCAATACATGCATATTAGCTTTGCTTGGGTACATGATAAGCAGAAGCAGACAGTGCCAGGACTGGCAAGCGGTTTTTGTTTAGAACCAGCAGCTGGGCGGTGAAGTATGTCTTAATCTAGGACAGCAATTCTGGCAAGAACTGGGTGGCTTGTCAGGGTTCTAGTCAAGTCAAATGACCTAAGTTCTGGTGAAATGCTTACATGTCAACTGAGAAAATCCAAGCACAAATCCTGAATCAGGATGAATATCTAGTCATACATACTTTAGAAACAGGTCGGAAATCAGAAAGCCTTCAATTTAGTGAGCATTCAAATGGATGTTGGCTTGTCCCAGATCTACAGGATTTCGAAAAGAAGGCAGTAGGTGGATCTGGACCTCGAGCACTGAGGGGCTAGAGCTGCTGACATGTGACCAGGCTTGGTTAGGACTGGTCTGAACCTGAGGTAGAACTGACTTGCTAGGTGAAGAGCTTCAATGCCTGTATTTAGTCAGAGCAAGGACAAAACACCTGCCTAGAAGTAACACTTCTAAAATGGATTTTCATGTGTATTCAGTATGTAATATATATTCACAGTCTCTGAGTTGAAACCTGATAACATTTATAGAATCCCTAATCCGTTTATTCTGACTGATTCATCATGTATTCACCTGAGAAGAGTTTCCAACAGGAACCTCAAGCAGGTCCTAGAATGAGAGGAGTGTGTCATATGAGATATCTGGGTTCATGTTAGATGGAATTCATATTAATGCCTTCAGTAAGGTTTAGGGTGACTTGCTAATTTTGATGAGGGAAGCACAGAGTATGGCGTGAAACATTCAGCAGATCAATAATAGTTATTTTTTTCAAAGATTATTTATTGTTACTGCTTTGTTCTTAGATATTGATAATAAAATATCTAACAAGGCAGTAAGACAAGTGGTCAAGCATTCTATGTGGACAGAGAAGATTCACATTTATGAGCAAATAAATATTATGACTCTAAGTTGCAAAAATGTTATAAAGGAAATATACACACTGGTATTGGGCTGTTAAATCTTAATTGAGGGTCATATTCTATAAATACAGTGGTGAAGGGAGGACTCTTGGAGGCATAACCCAGAGCAAATGATGGCTCCTTATTTTGGCTTTCCTTGTTCTTCTATGGAATTAACCTTGTAAATGGGCAGATTTGGGTCAGAAAAGGACCCAGATCTAGGCTAGGAGACCAGGAAGAGAACAAAGTTCTATTCTTACAAAGAGACTATAGTAATGGGATGAAAACTGAGATTGGGCACCTGAACAATAGTTCAGCTCTTTGAATTAGTTCTAAATATAAATAAAGATGGGAACAATTTCTCTTCCGGCAATGAGGGGCCGGTAGCTCATTCTCTCAGTCAGTGAAGGTTGATGAGGGGAAGCAGAGCAGCAGAGAGAGGGCAGGTGGCAGCTATAGAGGGATCAGAAATTTCAGGTCAAGAGAATGTGTCCAGGACATGTTCACCCTCCCTCCTCATATGATATAACTGAAAAGACTGAGAGGCATATTATTCAGTAGGGCCTTCCAAAAGTGGCTGGCACAAGTAAAATTGATACAAATATAAAAATATAGAAACTCATAATGTAAATATGTCTCTGCATTTATCCAAATGTTACTGGACAGTTATTTAAAACTATTCTGTGATTAATAAAATTCAGCCATACAAACAAGCTTAAGAGAAAATAATAGTTTGTCTTTGATGATTATAATTAACAGAGTAAACCCATAAAGAGAAGTGAAATCATTTTATCCAATTATAGTTTTCTTTTGTTTTACAAAAGAAAAAATAAACTTTCCTACAACTTCTCTCTGCATGCAGAACTTCTAAAGTCTAAGAGAAATGACAGGTATTTTAAGACTAAAGTTTGATTAGAAATGTGATCAGATAGAGGTGGTTCTGAACAATGGAGAGATTTTGAAAGTACTCCCTCTGAACTCCAAAAATAGAAATGCAAATCTGAGGCTCTGGCTGAAAGATTCAAAGAAGTTGAACAAACTTAAAGTAAAAATCATATTTCAGATTAGGCAATTGTGAGGTAAAATAAAGAATGAAAATTACATATACGATAAAAAAGTCAGAAAAAAGGAAAAAGAGCAGAAACATTAAAAGCGAAAGAAAATGATAGTGAGAAAGTTACATAGCAAAGACTTTTTTAACCTTTTACTTGACTCAGATAGTCCCTTCTGACTTATCACTGAGGGTAGGGGTTAAGAGTTGATCCAGGAGCCAGACAGATTGGGCTCCATTTTTTTAACTACTCTTTCCAACAGTTCAATTCTCCAACACTTCATTCATTTTTCCTCTGCTTCAAGGTTTTATTTTTTATTCATCCTGATTGGATATATGATTGTCCTCTGTCTAAAGGGTTCAGAGCATAATATATGGCTTAGGCTGCCAGACAACCATGTCATGAGACTAAAAACTAAAATGACCCATACTTCTCTAGTATTTCATATTCTATAATATTTAATATACTTTGAAATTGATTTAATTTCATATTCAAATGGCACCATTGTAGTAGAGAATCACTATTTTGAGCCTACAGAAGTTTAAGTCCAAATATCCTCAGCTTCATTAAACTGGTATCTCCAACTCTGACTTATTTGCTTTGCTTCCTGATTTCTGCTGCCTCTAAAGAAGTGGTATGTGGGAATCTTAAGTTTTAATGTGGTGAATTTTTAAAATACTCTGAAACAGATATTTTCAAAAGATTAGTAAAATGATAGGGTGCATTATATATTCCAACTGGAATAAACAGAGGAGAAATATAAAGATAATTCAGTTTGCAGAAAAGTTCCACTATAATCATTATCTCAGTATAAAAATTAAACTTACTCTTTTTATTTTCTTAAGTCCAAAAAGAAGTGCTCAAGAACTGAAGCAAAAAACCATGGTAATTTTAGTGAAAATATTGTTCTAAGCATCATTCTTTTGTCTTCAGGAATAAAAATGTAGGCACAAGGCATTCTCAATGGAATTGTAGCAGTTCTGGAAAAATGGAAAAATGGCTAGTGTTTCATATTAAGAAGTAGATGTCTGAATGACAGCAAATACCACCTTGTTGCTTTTTACTAGGATTTAATAAAGCTAGATCTGATAAAAGGAATGATTAAGAAACAATGATAAAGCAATGGGAAGGCACTTGAGTGAAGCTAAGAAACCCATATCCCCATAACCCCATGTAGGGGTTAGGTATTTGACTTAGTGGCAAAAGATCTCTGCGAGTGAGATCCCAGTGGAAAGAACAGGTCATCAAAGAAGGAGGTACCTTTCTCTGAAGGGAGGAGAGAACCTCCACTTTGACTATGACCTTGTCTAAACAAGATAAGAGTCGGAGAACTCAGAGGGCTTCCATAGCCTTGGAAACTCATGACTGGAGCATAGGGAGATTACTGATGCCATAGACAGGAGTGTCAATTGGTAAAGTCAACAACAGGAGTCACTGTGCACTTACTCCTCATGTAGGATCTCTATCCTTAATGTGCTGTACATTGAGATTTAATGCTATAACGAGTACTCAAACAATATATTTCACTTTGTGTTTCTATGGGGGTGCAAACTGTTGAAATCCTTACTTAATGCATACTAAACTGATCCTCTGTAAAAAAAAAAAAAAAGAAAAAGAAATTATCAATTCCCAACTTGACTCTCACTGGGATTAAACATGACAATAGGTCTGATCTGATTTCATCATCATTTAAAAAAATCATCTATTATTTTTCACTTTATGTTTCTGTGTGGGAGCAAACTGTTGAAATCCTTACTTAATGTATACTAAGCTGATCTTCTGTATATTAAGATAATCGAAAATGAATCTTGATGTGAATGGAAGGGGAGAGGGAGTGGGAAAGGGGAGGGTTGTGGGTGGGAGGGACGGTATGGGGGGGAAGCCATTGTAATCCATAAGTCGTACTTTGGAAATTTATATGCATTAAATAAAAGTTTAAAAAAAAAAAAAAGAAGCTAGATTGGAAGCAGAGCAGCTGGTACTTGAGTTGTCTCTCCAACATGGGATGCCAGCACCTTAGGTAGCAATTTAACCTGCTCCACCACAACACTGATCCCAAACTTAGTGTTGTGTTACTCCTTGTTTTTAACTTGGTAGCAGATTATTCCATCTTTACATTCTTCTGTAATTATTGCTTTTAAGAAAAATTTCATCTAGATACTGTACAAGATCCATAAAAGATCAAATACATGTTTTCTGACAAAAAAAAAAAAAAAAAAAAAGATGTTACTTAAGATGCCTGCAGAGAATATTGAGTTGTTTGGATCCCAGTCCAGGCTCTGTTCCTAATTCCAGCTTCTTGGTAATATAGATTGTGTAAGGCAGTAGGTGCTGGCTCAAGTATTTGGGTCCCTGACACCCCTGTGGGAGTCCTGGATTAAGCCCTGGCTTAGCCTTGGCGATTGTGGGCATTTGGAGAGTAAACTAGTGTATGGAAGCTCTCTTTTTATCTGTCTCTCTCTACCTCTCAGAAGAATAAACAGTCAAAAAATAGAGTAAAACATAATAACATATATCCTATAAGAAAACTAGATTAAATGTTATCTTCTTTTTCAAATAATATGTGATTAGCAATGTTTGAGACAGAAACTCAACATTGAAATAAGGCTGACAGGCAACCTGCCACCCTAACCCTGGAGGAGTTCTCTGTAATTACAAGAACAATGACTTCTTGATGTATGCAGAAGTCAGTTTTTGGATATCCTCAGTGACTAGCAGCCACTCATACTTAACAGAAATTTGTAGAATGAGCATATTTAATGAAAGGATGAAGACTAAGATGAAAAAGGACAAAGAAAGTATTTTACCCCTGACAAATTAGCAAAGTCCATCATACTTCTTCAAGTAATTCTTTCCCTTTTATCCAGCAATTCTACTTTAGGAATCTATTACAAGGAAACAACCAGAAGCAGATAGATTTATGTGAAATATAGTCATAACAGCAGCACTCATATTATTTAAACATTAGAATATTAGATTACATATAAATGTTCAAAAATGTGAGATTAATTAGCTGAATTCGAATCAGTATATGAGTATGCTACTGAAGGCTATATAATGTCATCAAAAATCCTCATTTTCTACTAAATGCAAAAAATGAATGGCTATCCACATTTAATGATAATTAAAGAAAAAGTGGCTTTCCTACTTCTATATAATGATTACAAAGACATATACCAACATATCAGCAACATATATTTTCCAGATTTTAGGATATTGGAAATTGCTTTGGTCATCTATTTATATTTTGACAATCAGTTTGTATTTCTTTTTTACTTTGAAATAGTGGGGGTATTAGTTTTAAAAAACTGCCCTGTATATCTTGATCGTATCAGTTCGATACATAATGTAAAGTGGCAATTTGATATGGTTCGGTCATCAAGTGTTAACTATGTAGGAAGCACCAGTGCAGAGTTGCAGAAGGTACTGAGGTACTTTCAAAGAAAGTCTGATGCAGAAGACTTGCTACCTAGCTGGAAGAGTACAAGAGTTTCTTTATTGTATGCAGCATTATAAGATGTACTCAATGCTCTAGGCTGGTACACAGGATATTGAAGAATCTGAGCAGCTGTTTGAGGAATAGCTTCAAGAATGCTGAGGCTGAAATGAGGAAGATAGCCTACAAAGAAAAAAGCATTCCAGGTAGGTCATGCAGTACAAGTAAATATGAGCACCAAATGTTCAATAAAAAAAGTAAGGCCAAACTGAGTGAGACAGAGGCGGGATGTTCAGGATGTTGCGGCAGGATGTTGAGGAACTCATATGTTAACTGATTCTTAACATGTGTGTGTGTATATGCATGCACTAGTTTACAAGTCAGATTTGAGTATGGTGATGAGTTGCTAAGAGAACTGCTTAGGTCAGTTGCATTCAATCTGAGAATAAAGCAAAGTAAATAAGTCAATTATCGCTAATGGGGGTGGAGGAAAGAATTATAAAAATAGGATATACTCATTGATGAAATGAAAGTTATAAATAATCACCATCAAGTGGTTGTTGGGAACAAATACAATCATCAAGAAAAAAAATTGGGCAGGCTAAAGAAATAGAACATAAATGAGTAAGGCAAACACATAAAGTAATGTGCTGTCGATTAAGGAGTACAAAATTCCAAAAATAGAGTTATTTAACTCATTCTGAAAGCTTACCAGGACCACATTGCCAATCTAACCATAGAAACTGTGGCTGAAGGAAACACTGTTTTGGATTATGGTAGAATTCAGCCCTGTGCTGTATGAACTATGTTGCTATCTGCTGTGAAACAAGGCCCTGAGGATTTTACCTAAAAAGACTAAATTTCTTAAGGAGTTTCAAGAATTTTTCTTTAAAAATAATAAACTACAATTTTGTTCTCAAGAACTCCAATAATGCATAGTGACAAATGAAAGGAGACGAATTTAAAAGAAAAAGAGAAGCATCTTGGAAAGAATTGTAGGGATATATTACTGGGATTATTGAGAAAGGAGAGGCCACTTTTTTTGTTTTCACTCGAATGAATTAAATGAAAATATGATTTATCTTTATCGAGGGTGTTCCAGAGAAAACAAGACTTGTAACAAAATGTGTGGACAAAATGTGTAATTGTTACAGAAAAGGCCAAAAACGTAGTGCCACAGGAATCGGAGAGCTGCTGTGGGCTGACTCTGGTTTTGTTGGGACTGTCCAGCTCTTACACTAGATAGTTCCAGAGGTCTAGGGAAATTGAAATCTGGATCAATGTTGCCATCTGTCCAGGCTTAGCTTTGGCAAGCTGTTAACTTATTGCCTCAGGTCATACATTGATTCCCAGATTAAAGGATTAAAATGTGGATGTAAATACTCTGATCCAGTTACCAGCGTGGCAAAGTGAAGGAAATAAGTCTCCAACTTTTAATTTAATTATGCCTTCTATTCAGGACATGTGTCCATTGGGTTGCCATGCCACGCGTAGTGATCATTTCTAAAGAATCTGATGAAGTCAGGTACTATGCAGAAATCAGCCTTATGAAGAAAATTAAGTGCACTGAACTTTTTTTTTTTTTTAAAACATTCTTTTGGGACTGCCTGAGACACAATCAATAAAGTTCAGAAAGATGACTTTGGAAGAGAAATGAGCAAAAAAGTTTCTGAGGAGAAAGGCTGCAAATTATGTAATAACAAACAATTTAAAGGATACCAAGAAAGTTAAGCAGAAGGATAAAATGCCCCACTTCCTGACAAAATAAATAAATAAATAAATAAATAAATAAATAAAGTCAGTAAAAAGTAAATAAATAAAATAATAGTAGAATGCAGGACTTATGTAAAGAGCTATTTTATTTCTCTTGGCTTTCTTTCCTACAGGAAAGGCAACATAATTTCTGGACGTCCTAAAATGCATGTGATTCTATTTGTGATCACTAATAACAGTAATCGGTGAGGATAAGATGGCCATTGATGTCAGGAGTAACTGATGTGATATCTGCAAGGATATGGAGTGTGCCTAAAGAAATATTGTTATTGAACTACTGGGAATAACTTGTTAATGAGTGTGTGAGTTAAACTACAAGTTTATTACCTGGTACAATTTTAGGTAGAGCATTTCTGCTAATAGCATTCATTCAAACTGCTTTGAAAACATTATTAAAGAACTGCACCACCTCTGCAAAGTGACGCATTTATAGACGTTAAACATACATGACCTTATTAGCTTAGGCAGTAAGATGTTGGCTAGAGTGAGAATTAGGGTGGGATTTAGAAGAGAATCTCTGCCAATCCTCTCATTTTACAAATGAGGGAGCTGAGCTCAGTCAGGTTGTCACTTGCCTGAGGTCATATCATTAAGTGGTGCTAGAACCTGGACCAGAATCCTGGTCTCCAGGGAAATCGAATTGACAGTTCTTCTGACATTGGGTAGACTTCCTGGATGGCTCTTTACCTGTTCCCTAACACAAGTCCAAGATAATGTATGCTTTTACTACAGGCACAACATGCAAGAGACTACTGAAATGAAACAAACAGGTATGAGAGAATGAGAGTGTAAAAAGTGATTGAAAGGTAGCAAGCGTTTTTAAATTTTTTTCTTTACTAAATTTAGCAGCTGAATATTAAAGACTGAGTTGTTTATTATATATTTGGTTTATAACAAATCTTCTTTAAAATATTCAGAATGTGGAGGTGAGCTAATGGAATACTCTTCATCATCACCAGCATCTTCATCATCACACCATCACCATTTATTGAGAACTAATAACATCCTGGCAGTGTGTTACACGTTGTAAAGACTACATCTTCAGATTTTGATGATGGATGCATTACTTAAAGAGTATATAAATATTAAGTAATGGAGTTAAGATACTAATTGATGGATTTTTGGTTCACAAATCTATATTCTAATAATTAATTACATTAGTATATGTATGTCTGTCTCACTACATATAAATATAAATATTAAAAAGTTGCATAATGTGCTGTTCAGCTTTTGTACATTCAGGTAAATATTTTAATAATGAGCAGCACTGTAAGACATTTCTCATCTTCTTACTACCCCCTACAATACTTGATGTGAAACGTATACCACACAACTGGGAAATATAATGTAATGAGTGATGGAGAAGCTCCTGGAGGCAGTTATAAGAGAGATGGGCAGAGGAAAAGAGTCCCAAAATAGAAAAATACGCTTTCCACCTGGTCTCCTACAAGTTATACTCACCTTGGGTTTAGAACCAGCTAGTTTATGAATAATGATTAATAAGTTTCAGAGTTAGATTTTCTGGGCTTTTAGAAAAAATATGTCAGAAATGAGTGGGCTTAGGCCTTGAACCATGTTGTAGGATCTGGAACATGGATATCATAAGCAGCAACTTAAGTGCTGCACAAAAGGTGCTGGTTAAAATATTATAACCACTGTTGCTCATAAAGTTTGCCTTTGAGAGTGTTAATAAGATGTTGTAGATGCCCCATACATGCTACATTCATAAGTTTCAACTGCACATTTTTCAAGTTTTTTTTTTTTTTTTTAATATGAGTACCACACAGGGAGATGGAGTTTGGGGGTGGGGTGGGGCAGAGAGAGAGAGAGAGAGAGAGAGAGAATATCTACTGATTCACTCCTCAAGTGCCCACTGTGGAATGGCCAGGGCCAAAGCCAGGAGCTGGGAACTCAACTGAGAGCTACCATGTGGGCAGCAAACTACTTCAGTCATCACAGTTTCTTCTTAGGATCTTCGTAAGTAGGAAGCTGGAACCAGAGCCAGGTACTGAATTCAGGTACTCCAAAGTGGGACACAGGTGTTTTAGACAGCATCTTAACCACCACACTACATGTCTGCTCTCAAGTGTTCAAGCATTTTAATGAACTAATGAACTGCTAAGTTTTAATGAAGTTTCCTCCTAAAGCATGTAGACTTCCCCTCTCAGATGTTATCTTAGATATTATCATTTTTCAAACAGAGGTGTCTTGAATATCTACCCTGAAAGGACACAGAAATCTATAAGAAGTCATGGCCCATGATCATGGTGCCTTCAATATAAGAGAAAAGACAGATATTGAACAAATACTAATATACCTATGATTGTAAGCTGTGTTAAATGTTGTAAAGAAATAGCAGTGCACTGAATGATAAGGTGGTACCTGGAAACAAAGTTCCAAAAGAAGTAGGCAGAAAAGAAAGGTCAACTTGCAGGCTTCTTGCTAGATCCACTTTCCCTAAAATTGAAGGACTTGTCCTTCTGTGAAGGATGGCTGAAATGCACATACCCCATAAGAGAGAGTTGAGCTAAAACAGAAATAAACTTGGTTCTGCTTGAAAGAAAGAAAACGTCTTGGAAACTAGTCATAATTAGTCCCACTGTTCATATAGGCTGGCTATCTAAAGCACTGAAAATCAGAAAGCATGAAATTTGACAAGATAGCAAAACAGAAATCTCAAGACTTTGGAAACGAGCGATGAAGAAGAGAAGCTACACTATCATGATGCATCACTGTGAGGATTCTTCTGATCTATTTGTTGTTGATACAGCCCCGCTATATCCTCATTAGCAGAAGACAGTTTTTAAAAAAGAAGGGATGGGGGCCAGCGCCGCGGCTCACTAGGCTAATCTTCCGCCTGCGGCGCCAGCACACCGGGTTCTAGTCCCGGTCAGGGCGCCAAATTCTGTCCCAGTCGCTCCTCTTCCAGTTCAGCTCTCTGCTGTGGCCCGGGAGTGCAGTGGAGGATGGCCCAAGTGTTTGGGCCCTGCACCCGCATGGGAGACCAGGAGAAGCACCTGGCTCCTGGCTTCCGATCAGCGTGGTACGCCGGCCGCGGCGGCCATTGGAGGGTGAACCAACGGAAAAGGAAGACCTTTCTCTCTGTCTCTCTCTCTCAGTGTCCACTCTGCCTGCCAAAAAAAAAAAAAGGGGGGTGGGGTGGGGTGGGGTGGGGTGGGGCCGGCGCTGTGGCACAGTGGGTTAACACCCTGGCCTGAAGCGCCGGCATCCCATATGGGTGCTGGTTCAAGACCCAGATGTTCCACTTCTGATCCAGCTTTCTGCTATGGCCTGGGATAGCAGTAGAAGATGGCCCAACACCTCAGGCCCCTGCACCCACATGGGAGACCCAGAGGAAGCTCCTGGCTCCTGGCTTTGGATCGACACAGCTCCGGTCATTGCAGCCAATTTGGGAGTGAACCAGTGGATGGAAGACCTCTCTCTCTCTTTCTGCCTCTCTCTGTGTGAAACTCTGACATTCAAATAAATAAATAAATAAATCTTAAAAAAAAAAAAAAGAGGAAGGGGCTGGAGAAAATATAATGTTTATAAAATTCATGCTTTGTCCACACTGCACGTCTGTCCCTTCAACTGATAACTGTTCTTCTTATATTTGAGGAAACATGAATGTTGACAGAGGGCAGCACGCTCTCATTGGAATAAAACTTTATGTACCACTGTATTTCTGGGATATCTATCAATAAAACACTCATTTAGTCATTATTCTTGAAGTTCAAGCCTGATGGTGTTGTACCAACTAGCAATCCTTGTGAAAATGGATTTTGGATAGAAGCTTGAGATTACTGCTGTAACAATTCCTGGTTCTCTTCCAGAAAGGGTAACTTTTGTTAATTTTCCATCTCTGCATAGGAGGAAGAATCATTACAGGTCAGAACTTTCAAATGTTATAAAATTAAAAAAAAAACACCTTAAGGTCACTATACCTATAATTAGGACAGGGACTGTGGACCCAGAATTACTTACCTGTAGGCCATTCATTCATTGAAACTTGTCTCCTGCACTCAATCAATATTTATTAAACATTAGTATGTTTAGGCACTTTTGTTGTTAGGAATTAAATATAAATTAAAATCACTATGACCATCAAGAGCTTCAAAGAGCAAAGAGGAAAAGTGGCCAAATAAATAGAAACATAATTAGAAAAGAAATTAGAAAGAAAAATTGTGCCTGACAGAGTTATGAAGCAAGGAAATTTTTATTAAAGCCTGTTGCAATAGGGGAGAGAGATTGAACTAAATTCTCCTAAAATAATAGCCAGGAGAGTTTTTAAGCTCTAGGGTGAACTACTGGAAAAGTACAAGAGGATGTTACTGAGGAAGATAAGACAGTCAGTGTAATTAGGCCATCTGTGTTTGCTAATTAGCGCTCATGGAAGTTAGGTCTCTACCTTCCCACAGAGATTAGGACATAGGGGCACTATCTTTCTTGATAATGTAATTTCAAAATGATGGCTTCTAGGTCCTTGAGAAAGGTGTTCCTGAAAAGACTGGAAGAAGATTTGTATCTCAAGGAGGGGAGAAGAATTTACATTCTGAGTATGCTAAAATAAGTGCTCTAGGGACAGGTGTTGGTCGAACAACTCAACACACGGCCATTGGAAGCCTGAATTTGCTACCTGCCTCTGACTCCTGTTTCTAGCTTTCTGTGAATGTGGATCGTGAGAGTGATGGCTCAAGTTGAGTTCTTGCCACCCAGGTGGCAGACACAGATTGAGTTCTGGGCTATCAGCTTTGGTCCAGCCCATGTTAGCGTTGCATATATTTGGGGAGTGAATAAACTGATATGAGCTCGGTCTGTCTGTCTCTCTCTCTCTCACTTTCCCACTGTGTCTATTTATGTTGATATGTCTCTCTGTCTCTTAATAAACAACTTAAAATTAAAAATGACAAAGTAAATACGCTAAAAAGAGTTTGGTAGCCTAAATTGGAGAATGAATTAAAAAAAGTAAAGACAAGACACCTGTCTTAAATTCAATCAACTTAAGGGGGACCATTATGGTCATCTTGGTCAATACAGAACAAAAAAAAAAAAACAAATTATGGAATGTTTATATTAGGGAACACACAGAGAAATAAGTGTTAAATTACATTAGTGGGACAAGTTAAATGACCCATGAAGTCATTTTTTAAAATTTTATTTTCATACTATTTGAAAAGTAGAAGCACAAACACACACATACACACATGGGGGGAGAGAGAGAGAGAGAGAGAGTGCTTTTATCTTCCAGTTCATTCCCCACATGCCCACAATAACAAGTTCTGGGCAGGTTGAAGGTAGGCACCTACAACTCAGTGCAGATGTCCCATGTGGGTGGCAGCAGCAATTACTTGAACCATCATATGCTGCCTCCCGGGATGTGCATCAGCAGGAAGTTGGATCAGAAGCAGAGGAACTGGGATTTGAACCAGACACTCCAGTATGTGAGGCAGGCATCCCAGTGGCGTCTTAAACATTGCACCAAACATCTGCTCTGCCACAAGGCCATTTAGAATTTAATGTTAGAGCCAAGATGGGGCAATCAGAAGAGGACTGGACTCTACATTATTCAGGATTTTAACCTTGTCTGTTGCTTATTGTACCAGTATGACATGGGATCAGTCACAGTCTATTTGAGATCCTATTTTTATCTTTGACAAGGAAATGATTATCTATCTAACTCATAGTATTGCTGTGAATTGCAAGTGCAATTAGATTTACATTTATATAGCATAACAGCAAATAAATACAACATAGAATTGTTAACATTAATGGCCAAGCCCCTGGAAAACTGAAAACAGAAAGTCAATTAATTCAAAAAGGTCTAAACTTAGAGTTTCACAAATACATTTTTTTCATTTTTTTGAATAACTAATAAATTATCTCTCCATATAAACCACCCCTACTCAAAATCCTCATTTGAAAATGTATCACTTTGTTTTATTAACCAATCACAATTTGCATACCAAAATATTTGAAAAACAGTGCAAAAGCAACAACTTCTCATATTTATATTCAGATTTTTTCCATCAAGAGAGTAATATAACATGCCCAAGTCTAGTATACCTTAGGAAAACAAAAATGGTTTTCTGTTAAAAAAAATCTACCAACAAAATATATTCAATCAGTAAGTCAGAGAGAATGGCACTAGTTATAAAAGATTCAGAAAGGTAATTTTATAGTATATAACAACCAATTCTTCTTTAAAAATTGCAGAAAGATAGGAATAAGAAGACAGTCACCTTTAAAATAAAGGCTATTGAAGTCAACAGAAAACATCATACTTAACCTTGAAACACCAAAGGCTTTTCCATTAAAATCAGAAACAAGACTTGGAGGCACTGGCATTATAGTTAACATTGCTCTGGGAGTAGGAACCAATCAACTGTAGCAATCAGCAGTTATAAGTTAGTTTTGCTAAAAAAAAAGAGGAAATATGATTTATAGAATTATTTGATAAAACAAATAAATATATATTAAGAAATTCTATGGAAGATAAATTGGAAATATTAAAATTTTATTAGATAAATGTGCTACAAATAAATATCAAAACCATAGAGGTTTATTTTATAGTCAAATATAGTTGTAGAACTAATTTTCAACATTACATCTTGAATAGTCTAATTAAATTATAAAAAAGATACACACAGTCTTTGTGAAAACAATTGCAATTTAATGATGAGGATACAATTAAGTAACTAAAAGTGATATAATGTGTTCTTAAATGAGAAACTAAGTACTATAAAAATAAACCAAATGACTATTTTCATATTTATCTGTTGATACGATGTGATTCTAGAAAGAATGATGGGAAAATTATACTTAGCAAAATACTTAAAAATACTAAAGTAATTATCAAGTACAATTATAAAAAAGCCTGCTATTAAAATTATAGCCATACATAATTGAGTAAAGGAAAAATGCAGATTATTGCACCTTTTCTTTCTCCAATTCCACACATTTTTCCAAAGTGTCCAAGCAGAGAAGCTGGAGATATCCAAAGAAAGGCTATTCCACTACAAATCACAGTGTGTTATTAATATGCAGACAATACTTAAAATAATATATTCCTGGCACAAGAAGTGCCAGGATTGTTTAAAAGTATTGACTGTGACCAATGTGGTAAGGGAAAAGTAATTGAATTACTCAGTGCCTCTGGGATTGCCTGGTTCTCGGTGAGCACAGCACCCTGATTGAATCAGAGTGAGTTCACTACGTGGTGCTGAACAGTTGCTCGAGAACAAAAATAAAGTTAGTGTCTTTTTATACACCATACACCATATTATTTCAGAGGGACCAAATAATGAAATATAGGAAAACATAACAACCAGATAGAATACAGATAAAGACGGCTTAAGGATGAAAAATATTCTAAGCATAAAAATAACTGAAGAAATGGCACAGACTAAACATGGATTGATAAAACTTTGCTAGTAAAAAATTAAAAGAAATAAATGGGAAGAAATAAATATTCAGAACATGTAAATTAAATTTAGTAGTATCATCCTCTCATATGTAGATGAGATAATTAAGAGATACATATTATTGAGATATATATGATATATATTAATAAGAGATATATGTTATTGTTTTAGGATTTATTTTATTTATTTGAAAGACAGACTTTCAGATAGCGGTAGAGACAGAGAGAGAGAGAGAGAGAGAGAGGTCTTGCATTTGCTGGTTCACTCCCCAGATGGCTGCAATGGCTATAGCTGAGCTGATCCGAATTCAGGAGGCAGGAGCTTCTTCCAGATCTCCCATGTGGGTCTAGGGGCCCAAGGACTTGGGCCATCTTCTACTGCTTTCCCAGGCCATAGCAGAGAGCTGGATCAGAAGAGGAGCAGCCGGCACTCGACTGGCACCCAGATGGGAGGCCGGCGCTTCGGGCCAGGGCTTTACCCCACTATGGCACAGTGCCAGCCCCAAGATATATGTTATTGAAATCAGTTTTAAAATGTAATTGCTTTAAAATTTACCGTGTGTGGGTGAAATAGTATTTATCCACTCAATTATTATTTTTAGTCATTATCTATATTCCTACTAACCTAAAGTCTTTTTGCTTTTTATTTGTTAAACTTCCTATTTGATATTAAGCCTTTACTATAATGTATTTTTTTAAAAGTTATCTCAAAAACTGAAAAAAAAAGGGAGAGTAAGGAGTGTGGGAACAAGAGAGGGGGAGGAAAGGAGAAGGGGAAGAAGGGAATATTGTTATGCTCTTAGAATTGTATCTATGAATCACATTGAATTTGTTAAAAACCTATTAAAATTGCAATTAAAAATAA
The DNA here is from genome assembly GCF_964237555.1 of Oryctolagus cuniculus. Lineage (NCBI taxonomy): Eukaryota > Metazoa > Chordata > Mammalia > Lagomorpha > Leporidae > Oryctolagus > Oryctolagus cuniculus. Next base: position 56,517,875 of record NC_091436.1, on the reverse strand, counting down.
TATAAAAATCAAAGCATCAGATGAAAATTCAGAAAAATATAGAGAGTAAATTCAAGATCTATAAAAGCAAGATGTAAAATATGTTTCTTAATGATTTGTAAGGAAAATAAACAATACTAAATAGGAAGCTATGTCACTTCCCGTATCAGTGACAAGCAAGTAATGTGTTGTCAGGTGCAAGTAAGACTATAGTGAAATGGGAGCTTCTATTGTACACTAGTAGCTCAGGCATAAGAGCTATATAGACTTTCTAGAACATTAGTTGGAAAATTATATCAAGAATTTTATAGAACCCTTTGGGTGAGAAATTCCATGTAGAAGCATTCTTGAAAATACAGATTTTAGCTCAGATGTAGCATAAATATCCATAAATAAGAGAAAGGCTGTATATATTACAGTACATACATACTATAGAGCATTCCAAAGAACGTTAACTCATATTTTTAGTGAGTGTTTAGGCAGCAAATGCTCATCAAACAACAAATGAAAAAAATTAAGCTGAATGAAAGAAAGTACATATTATAAGAACACAATTTCATGTTAAGAGAAAGTATTCTTTCAATACACTGAAATATTTATCTTAACTGAATAGTGGCTTTATTTCATTCTGTTTTACTCTGAAGTTTCTAAATTTCAAAAATTATAACTAGGTTACTTTTATACTCAGAAAAAGTGCTATCAAAATATAAATAGAGGTCACATCAAGTCATAGCCCGTTAAGCCCCTGCCTAGGACAGCACATTTGGTGGAGTCGCTCATGCTCTGCCTGGGAAAGCAGTGGAAACAGTCCATGTGCTTGGGCCCCTGCAACCGTATGGCAGACCCGGATGAAACTCCTGATTCCTGGCTTTGGCTTTCCTAGCCCAGGCCTTTCAGACCATTTGGAAAGTGAACCAGATAATGCAAAATCAATCTCTGTCTGTCTCTCTCTTTTTCCCTGTGTCTTACAAATATTGAAAACATCCTTAAAAATATGTATAGAATGACATAAATGATCTACTATCAGCTTGAGGTTTATTTACAAAATGTTTTTGTCATATTGAACCACAATCTTACCATCTCTCAAACACTGAGCAGTAATTATATAGTTAATGACAATTACTTCTATAAATGTAACCCAATCTTATTTCTAATACTAAAAATATTGCTCTATAAGGGGCAAAGCAGATTGCATTTTTCCAAAATGTATAAAAAGTATTTTCCATAGTACCAGAGATTCTGAAAAATTATGTGTAGAATAGTCTTAATATTTTAGACTGCATGAAAAAAAGTAATGCACGTTTTATTAGACACTGCAAGACAATGAAAATTGGCACTTTGCATCAGATACCTATCGTTTTCTACTTCATCTACCTTCATTTTTTTACATTTTATTTTTAAAAATTTATTGTATTAATTTGAAAGAGTGACAGAAAAAGTTAGAGATGGAGAAAGAGATCTTCTGAGGCCGGCTCTGTGGATTAACGGGTAAAGCCGCTGCCTGCAGTGCTACCATTGCATATGAGCGCTGGTTCGAGTCCCGGCTGCTCCACTTCCAATCCAGCTCTTTGCTATGTCCTGGGAAAGCAGTAGAAGATGGCCCATGTCCTTGGGCCGCTGCACCCACATAGGAGACCCAGAAGAAGCTCCAGGCTCCTAGCTTCAGATTGGCACAGCTCCAGCTTTTGTGGCCAATTTGGAGTGAACCAGCAGCTGGAAGACCTCTCTCTCTGCCTCTCCTCTCTCTGTAACTCTGACTTCCAAGTAAATAAATAAATCTTAAAAAAAAAAAAAAAAAAAAGAAGAAGCCCTTCTGTCATTTCCTGTTTGCCTGTAACTGGGTTAACAAACAGGACATAAAGTGACAGCCAGACTGGACAGCACTGCCATAGGACTCAGAGGAACCTCCCAATTAAAAAAAAAAAAAAAAGGATCTTCTATCTACTGGTTCACTTTTCACTTTCCAAATGGTCATAACGGCAGGGACTGCAGAATGCAGGAGTCTGGAACCCCTCCTGAAGTGGCAGGGGGCCAAGTACTTGGGCCATCTTCTGCTGCATTTCCAGGAGGATTGGCAAGGCCCTGGATAGGGAACCCAACAGCTTAGCACTCTGAGCTGGGATGCCTGCAAAGCAAGTGGTGGCTTACCCTGTTGTGACATAATGCTGGCCTCCATCTTCATTTATTTAACAAATATTTATGGAGAATTAAGTAAAAAAATTACATGATCAGAAGTTATAAATAAAAGTATTAGAAAGAGAGGCAGTTATTCTGATAAAAAAGTTAATTCATTACTTGGGATGCCTGCATCTAATACCAGAGTTCCTGGTTTCTGTGCTACTACTTTTGTGTCCAGCTTCCTGCGAATGCTTGGATTTGGAATTCTTGGCTCTGGATTTCTACCTGACCTAGTCCTGGCTATGTAGATAGTCAAGCAGCATTTAGGGAGTGAAGAAACTTCAAATAAATAATTACGTTTTTAAAATAAAATAAAATGTTAAAAAGATAGGATGACAGTTTTCCTGGGACTAGCTGAATTCTAGAGCCTTTATTTACTGAGAAAAAGAACATAACTGGTTTATTCCTTGAAATTGTTTCAGTGAAATTCTCTATCCCTTTTACATTCCTACATTTATTTCCCTTCATTTTTGTGTTAATGTTCGGCCTCATCTATTTCCTTCGTTAATTAGCCCTTCAGTCAACTTGATAATTCCCTACAGGGTACACTAGCCTGTTCTAAGCATAGTGGCCACTTATTAAATAAGTGAAATTAATTCCATGTTTCTCTCAAATCCAAAATTATTGCTTGAACTGGTGTATTCGATTTTAGATTACTTTTTCTCTAGTGACAGATAATGCCTTTGCAGGTATTGTCTATTTAATACCCAGCATGCTTAAGACTCAGTGACTTCTAAATATCTAGCTATAAAATTAAACTGCTGAATATTTAATATGGTTTAAATATTAATGTTCTTAGAGGGCAGGAATATATAAAAATGGGATTCATATTTTATTCCTTTAGATAATGGTAGTGAAACAATAATCATTGCATCGCTTGAGCATATAGATGAATAGTTAGCAGTAGAGGGCAAAACTAAGCGAATGTCCATCAGAATTGGCTGGAGGCCTCAGTTGTTGGTTGTGATATCAATATCATTTCTATATTAGTGTGTTTGTTAGGTTTCATAAATTAAATAACTCGTGGTCATTTGCTTAATAAGAATTAGACATTTTTACAGGATGAGGTCAAATTTTAAAGTTGTCTATTTTTGTAAATATTTGTGGAAATTAAGAAGATAATGAGGTGGCATAAAAATATGGACAGAACAAGACCAGAGACATAGTGCATTACTTAACTGTGCTAAAAATAAGTGCACGTTCCCAGAGTGGAAGAGATTTTGCCTCCCTTGCTGAAATATAAGGAGAGGACAGAAGCATGAGGAATTATGGCTGAAGCACTCTTTTGATAGATCAGTAGTTTCTTAATTAGGGCAAGTGCTAAGGAATACAAAAACCAACCACAGAAGCACAGGTTTTATTTTATTTCCTAAAAGGAAATAAAAATAAACCTATGCTGATTTTTGAGAAAAGAATTCTTACTATTTCCCTCTAGTTCATTATGTCATGTTTTCCCATCTCATGAAGAATCCATGAGGTATCCTGAAGGAAGAATAGAGGATGCACAACACCAAAAAGATGTTTGCTTTCAGCATTTTACAATGTATTATGGTGCACATGTGCCTAGTATTATGGATCATGTTATCCAATTCTGACTATACTAAAGTGCTGCAAATTAGCATGCAATCAAAATGAATCATGCAGTATAATGCTGGATATAAGATGATGTCTGCAAATACAAACAAACAACAACCCTGTTCCCCAGCACCTTTAGTATAATTTCACTCATAAGCACACATCCATCAGAAGTACATAATCCTATTCACCGAAAGATTTGTGCTAGGATTTTTTATACCAGCACTATTTTTAATGCCCCAAACTTGAAGTATATCAAATGTCTTTCTGTTGTAAAATGGATAAATGCACTATGGCCTACTCATGAGAAGGGATATTGTATAGGATTGAGAATGACAAAGCTTTACTCAACAATATTGATGAATCTTAGAAACATAATGTTGATGTAAAGAAACAATAGATAAAAGAGAACATGATGAATGATTTAAAAAGTGAATGGAAAATAAAGCAAAAATCAAACCAACCTGTAGTATGTGAATTTTCATGAATGAGAAGCTAGGGAGTACTATAGGTCTTCTGGATTTCTGATAATACTTAAGATACTGATTTCAGTGCTGGCTCAAGTGAGCATATCCAATTTTGGAAATTCATCAAGATGTAAACTTAAGCACACTTTTCATTCTGTCATGTTTGCTTTCATTAAAAATATTAAAAGCTTACATGGTTGTGATTGAATACAAGGATTGAGAAAATCTGTAGTAGTTGATATTTGTAAATATACAAGGAAGCTCACTGGAAAGCCTGCCAAGCAGTGTATGGTGCCAAGCTGAAGTTGGAGATTTGGAATTTATTTTGGCTAAATGTACACAGCTGTGTAGCTGTCTCCATTCTCATTTCAGCAACTCTGCTACAGGAGTGAGGAAATTGATTGTTACAGATCCAGGTTGGAAAAGTTTTTTGTTTGTTTGTTTGTTTTTTTAAACAAATAAGTAAGATGTTAAGGGGACAAGGAAATTGATATTAACAGAAGATTCATGTTAGTGGTCTAGATTAGATAGGAAGGAACATAGAATTTGTTCATAGATTGAGGAGTAAGGAGATAAGGAGTTAGAAGTTTTATAGTTTTGAATTATAATTGTAGTAGGAGTAAATAAGTGAGGAAGTTGAGGTTATGTGATCGTGCAAATGGGAATTTATAACCAAAAACATCAGATACATAGCAAGTCTGGATGATTACCAAATCCACTATAAAGTTATGGGATTGAGGACCAGCGGCAGGGTGGATATGAAGATTGATTTCAGAGTTGAAAAGCTCAAGAAGAGCTGAAACAGGTCTACTGTATGATGTTGAACTAATCAAGAATGCGGAGACGGATTTGAGGAGAGAAAAGAGGAATCTCAGACTACTGAAAAGAACATGAGTAAAGGGGCTAGTGCTATGGTGTAGTGGGTAAAGCTGCTACCTGCAGTGCCAGCATCACATATGGGCTCCAGTTCATATCCTGGCTGCTCTGCTCTCAATCCAGCTCCCTGCTACGTACCTAGGAAAGCGGTGGAAGATGGGTCAAGTCCTTGGGCTCCTGTACCCAGCGAGAAGCTTCTTGCTCCTGGCTTCAGATTGGTCCAGCTCTGGCAATTGTAGCCATTTGGGGAGTGAAAAAGCAGATGGAAAATATCTCTCTCTCTTTCTCCTTCTTTCCCCCTCTCTCTCTCTGCCTCTGCCTCTCTGTAACTCTGCTTTTCAAATAAAGAAATAAATCTTAAAAAATAAAAAAAGGAATCAGGAATCATTTTCATGGATCATTACTACTCTAAGGATAGTTTAGTGTTCTCTGACTTCTTTTTTTTCTTTTTTAAATAAATCTACAGAAATGACATGAAGGCTCATGCAGGACTCTAGACTGTGGAGCCACATGGTATGATTTGAAAGGAGGTAGGATGTACAAGTGACCACTGACAAATAAGAGTCATAAAGTTCTAGACCTAGGGATGGGGCAGAACTTGTGACCAGCAAAATGCTGGCACCCCTGCTCAAACACAAATTTCCTTTTACTGCGATTGACAGTCTCCATTTCAGACCCCTAAGGAAGGGCCAGTTTTCAACAAAAACAAGAACTGGAGGCAACATCTGAGAATTCATGAGTCAAGGAGATGGCCTGTCCTTCAGTGTTCCAATAGAATGTTACTGAGATTTCACTATGATGACTCCAGATAAATTCTAGGCTAAGTTTAGAGGAGAAAAACTCAGTTCCTGGGACATATGTTATATGCCTTCTTTTAAAATCGTAATGATTTCTGGTGACTAGGAAGGCTTATCCTCTCTCAAAAGAAACCCGAGAACACTAAACTATCCTTAGAGTAGTAATGATCCATGATAATGATTGTTGATTCCTTTTTTTATTTTTTAAGATTTATTTCTTTATTTGAAAGGCAGAGTTACAGAGAGGCAGAGGCAAAGAGAGAGAGATCACCTGCTGGTTCGCTCCCCAGATGGCTGCAATGGCCAGAGTTGCGCTGATCTGAAGGCAGGAAAAGAAGCTTCCTCAGGGTCTCCCATGTGGGTGCAGGGGCCCAAGGACTTGGGCCATCTTCTACTGCTTTCCCAGGCCATAGCAGAGAGTTGACTCAGAAGTGGAGCAACAGGGACTGGGCGCCAAAATGGTATGCTGGCACTGCAGCCAGTGGCTTTAGCTGATATGCCACAGCACCAGCCCCTAGTGATGGACTTTTTTTTTTTCCTTTTTTTTTCTTGTTTCTTTTCTTCTATTTTTTTCTTTTAAAGCTTTTATTTAATAAATGCATTTTTCATAGGTACAACTTTAGGAATATAGGGGTTCTTTCCCCCATACCCACCCTCTCACCCCAACTCCCATTGTGGGGCTCCATGGGATGCGCAGCCATGGAGCCCCCACGTCAAGGTCAGTCTGATAGCTGTTGCTGTGTCTTTATCACAAGGCGAATGTTGCTAGTTTCAGTTAGGGCAATGCTTTCCCACGGTCGGAACGTTCCAGAGGAGTTGAGAATGTTGTAAACAACAAGATGGCGCCGAGGACCGTGCGGTGAGCCTGCCTGCTGCGTGACACCTCATCTGATTGGCCCGAGGACACGTGCACACTGCGTAAACAGACAACGGATTAGAGTGTTCCGTACATGGACTTAAGCCCGCTTGCAGATTTTGTATATAAGCTATGTGCTGAGAAAGGAGGGGGCTTTCCTGTCCACTCTCCTCCTTTCATTCTTTCTCTGTCCCTGTTATTTTCCCATTAAAAGTCTACTAAAGACCAACAAGCTGCAAACAGTGTCGTTCCTTTGCAGGCATGGGATGCGCAGCCATGGAGCCCCCACGCCCATCTCACCTCCCACTCCTTCTACCATCCCCTTCTTCATTGTGGTTCATTTTTAGTTTAAATTTATATACAGTAGACCAAGTCTATGCCAAATACAGATTTCAGCAGTTTGCACTCATACATACACACACACACACAACATATAAAGTACAGTTTGAGAACAAGTTTTGCAGTTAATTCTCATAGTACAACTCATTAAGGACAGAGGTCCTGCATGGGGAGTAAGTGCACAATGACTTCTGCTGTTTCTTTAACAATTAACACTCTTATTTTTGAGATGGTGGCTGGTAACAATAATGTAGCCTTCCTGAAGGTTGGAACAAAATGTATACAGGGACTTTATTCTGAGGTGGGAAGAAGCTCTTAGAAGGATAAATGAACTGATTTGGAGAGAACGATATGCAAAATGAGAGCAAGTAAATGAGGTAGAAGCCAGGTTATCCCTGTTTCTCCTGAAGGCATGGTGTGCTTGGTCCAGAGCTTTCCCCTGACAGCACTCATGTAATCCCAGCCTGTTATCCTCTTTACAGGCCTTGACCAGCAGCTAGGAAGTAAAAGAGTTTGAGCACTCATTGCCTTTCCAAAGTCAGAATGCTCCAAGTTGGGCTTGGGAGTTTGTGTTAAGATCTCAGACTCTATGCAGGGGCTGGATTTCCTGAATAACCAGGATCATTGCTCTTTTATTAGTTTGTGGTGCTAATGCCCCACAGCAAGACATCTGGACAGATCCAGTTGTCCTGTAGCAAACACCTGGAATCCCAAGACAAAAAAAGATGAGGGGAAAAATGGGACTGAAAAATTCAAAGTCTTAAACTTACAAGACAGAAAGCCAATAAGCATTTGAACTTCAGAGTGAAGATACTTGGGATGCTTATAAAGGGTTCATTAGAAACCTTTCTAGAACTGTTTCTGTGTGTGCTTGTATGTATGTGTAAAACATATAACAAAAACACTGACATATGACTGACATGTGGAGCTTAAAATGAACATGCCAATCAATACCCTTGGAAAAAACATTGACTATTTTCTAATCTAAAAAACTGCACTGATTTTATTCATTCATCTAGATTTCAGATATCTGGTTATATTCAAATTGCATAAGAACGGCACCACAAATAAGAGATTTGGATTTTTTAAGAAAGTGTAAGAGGATGAAGTGGTAAATTCCTAAATGTGTGGAAACACTGTGGTCTTGAGAAAACACTTGTTTTCTCTTGAGAAAAGCTCTGCCCTGTAAGTTCACTGCAGCTACTTGCATGAGAAACAAGACTCCCCTGCAGCATGCAGGAAAAATGCCTCCTTGTTCCTAGCTCTCCTTTAAGCTCCAGCCTGTGCTCTGTCCCTTTCTGCCTTGTAGGAGTGAAGTTATCAGTAAATAAAAACATAAGAATATGAAAGCACTTCATCAATTTGAAGTATTTAATGAGATGTTCCAGGGTGCTATATCATGCTGGGGATGCTGGATCAACTCCTCTTAATTTTAACAGCCTAATTTATAATCTGTTAACAGTTTTTCAGGGTACCTGTTATGATCATTGTGAACCACAATATTAATTAACACATGCCTGAATTTTTAAATTTGATGCTGTATGATTCTTAAAAATAATTATTGTATTTGAGCTGTGACATCTGTGGATGTTTTATTTCTCATGCAATAAATATCATGTAATTGTTTATCTTTGCTGCTTTCAACATCTACACAGCATTCATCTCTCTAATGTCTAAAAATTAAATATGGCATTGTATTTTGTATGTGCAAGGAGTTCAGCTATGATTAAGTGGAGAAACTAGAAAATAGTCCCCTGGAAAAACCACTAACAAAGCATTATTCGCCTTTTCAGTGTGGAAAATAAATGCTGCATTTTATTCCTTTCCATCATCACCCTTAGAATTGCATCTGCGTGCAGTAACACCAAGAATATTGCAAGGTCATTTCTAAATTGTTTACTTTTCTTTGCTTTGTTCACCTTTTCTCTTAGGGAAGGAAGTTATATGACTGCATTGTGACCCAAATGTCTCCAATATGGCCAGAAGTTCTCCTTTAATTACTCAAGTAGACAGATAAAAATAGCAAATGCACAAAAGTTTATGGTTTCCATAAATGCATTCATTGTGGCAATTATCCATTGCATCTGAAGGTTATGTGCTTTTTAAGGCTAGCATTTCCTAAGTCAGAGACAAAATGGAATCAAAGAAAAGTTAATTTCAAACAGAAACTGAAGAATATCTGTCTTTACCAACATTTTAAGAAACTATACAAAATAATTGTATTTTTCACTCTCTGGGATTTCCTTCCCTTGCTTTGACATGTAGATAATGGATCTTTCCATTAGTAGAACACAAACTCAGAATTCATATTCTAACCTTTAAGTGGGAACCTTGAAAGCCCTTCCTAACAGAAACCTGGGTCTAAGTAAGTTTTTATCTTAATTAACTGGTGTAATCTGCTTTTGAAAACAAAATTCATCCTTTCATTTACATTTTAATTACAGGAGGTACAGAATGTCAAGTTTTAATTGGCTCAGGAGAACTAACTATGCACAAAATGGCTCATGCTAAATGGGATAGTTGTCTTTGCAGGAAGCAGCTGGCCCTCAGTTAAGATTAGGGTCACCATAAATGGAGAAGCTTTAGCCCCCTTTCAGATCCTCCAATATCTCAAAATCAATACAGAAAAGCACCATAGAGGCCCCGATCTTACAAAAGAGTGTCACAGATGATTTCTCCTGAGTAGCTGTAATACGCTTCAGCTACTAGTTACTGTTTCTGCACAGTTACAGTACCTAGAAGGCCATAAGCTGCTAATGTTGATTTGATAAATCCAGTAGCATTATTAGAAATCTGTGCTGAATAGTGGATGACTGAAATGTCCCTCAAATTTACCCAAATCCTTAGGATTCCAAGGAGTTCCAAATCTTCTTAAGTATTTGTTATGTAAACAATATTGTTAAGCCAAAAACATGCTGAGGGCCTTTATATTTCAGATGTAAATGCTCAACTCACTTCCCCCTCTGGTTCTCAGTTCCCCATCCTATTCCCCTTCTTATTCATTATTCTTAGTAGCCAGTGGCTTTTTCAAAGCTTACTGAAGTGAATCCATCTTTTCAGTGGGCTCTGACAGATAGGAAGGCTTAAAAAAATGCAAAGTCTTCAGGATAGGACATCTGAGGAAAATATATTGTGGATTTCTTTTTGAATGCCTTTTCCAGCATGAAGGGCTCAGAGTAAAACATTTCAAGTACGCACTGGGAGTATACATACATTCAACCAAAGACAGCTCACCCCCCCTTTGCTCTGAGAGGGCTTCACTAAAAGCTTCGTTAGTGGGAAACCAGCATGAGATTCTCACACAAACACACTGTTTTAGCATGTGACTAGAAATTTAGCTTGTATGCTGCCAACACTAAACTTTTGAAGTATTTACTTGATGTCAAATTAGAGAAGATCATTTATTTTTAATGATCTTTAGAAAAGTGTCCATTTATTTTTAATGCTCTATATTACTTTGGAAGACTAAATTGAAGTTAAGTGCTATTTCCCTTAATTCAATCCCTTTTCGACCTATATCTCTTTTATACCAAAAGCTTTCAGTGACTTCACAAAGAGCTCCTTATGTTGAAATAAAATTCAGGGAAATGGGAAACAATGTTATAATGTCAGGGCAGATTTTTCCCAAACTTGAAATCTTTTCCCTTCTTCCACACATATCCAGATGGAGTTTCATCTTGATAGACTCCTCTGATAACATTCGATTACTATCTGTCAATTCTTATAATAGCATATAATATTTATTTGATTTAGGGACTAACAGGAGATTTTTGAAATGGATCTGTCACTGGGACAGTCTCTTCATATCAGTGGATATCATTGCTTAACAAGAAGTTCAGTGGCAACTCCTACTCACTGTAGAAATACAGCATTGAGATGTTACTCTTCAACTACATTAAGAGAAAAAGGAAAAGCCAAATTATGAATTATACATCTACACTTGGTCAATGGCTTGAGCTTAGCATGACCACCAGGGGGAGCAAGTTACTGGTCAAAGGAAGTGTACAGTTTCATGATTTTAGTAGAAAACCTGACTTAGTAAACTGACACCCCATTTGGGGGAATAAAAAAGAAGAAGAAAAGAAAGAAAACAAAAACAATATGATTCAAAGTTGCAGGAACTCCTAGCTCTCTAACCTAGTATCTTATTGAAATCAAATCACTTCACTTTAGTTTCTAGAATAAGTGGCCATGCCAATCCCACACAGTTCTTTGTAATTTTTCCCCTGGGAAGTTCGTCTTCCTTATCTACATATCTACATACTGATCTACATATTGTGATCTACGTACATCCATTTGGAAAATGTAAATAACTCCACAAATTTCATAACATAACACCCACTAGATCCATATAATTATAGACATAAGAAACTATCCTACAGTAGAGAGAGCTTGCTAAATTGGCAGGCAATATACATATTAGGTTATATAGAAAGTTAAAGGAAGATTTTTATAAATATGTGTTATGTAAATAATATAGAAGACAGAGCTCTCAAAGGGTTTACACTCAAATTAAGAAGAAATAGCTTATCTAAAGGAAACAGAATAACTTCTAAGCAATGTGACCAAGCACTCTTCAACCCTGCATATGATATTATTCAAGAAGTAGTTCATGGAACAAGAAAGTTTATTCATAAAGAATTTTATTAACTACCTAAAACTTCACAGGTCACACTTATCTACATAAGTTGAACAGAAAAAAAAATTGAGGGAAACAAGTCTGGAAGAGTCATTATGAATATTTCACAATGATATCAAACAGAATAAAATGTATTTTATTTACCATGAACTGGTTATTGATTTCATACTTCATATATATTCTTAAACAAAATTAGCATAACCCCATTCTTCTAGGTCTAAGGAGAAAGGAAATCATATAGTACATAATTACTCTAAAATAAAGTGTTATAAGAAAGCATGGTTTGCATTGAGGAAGTATAAAAGTATTTTAACTAAGTAGTTAGGAAAGTCTTCACAGAGGAAATTGCAATACAGTTAGATACTGAGAATTATCCAAGTGAGTCATGGGAAGGGAGACTGGGATGAAAGAACAACAATTCAGTTAGAGAGAATTGCACTTTTGAGAATTATTCAGAGAGGAGATCTTGATGTACTGGAGGAAATTAGAGATGTTTGATCTGTTTGAAGTGGGTGATTAAGGAATGCAAGTCAGTGGAGGTGAAGGTGGGGAGAATTGTGGCATAACATGAGTCTGAAAAGTACGATCCGACCATGTTGCAGATAGAATACAATAGAGCATCGAATGGTTTTGTGCAGGAAAGTGGCATGGTCTAGATTATACTTTGAGAAGGACACATTTGCTTACATGTGGATAGAACTAGAGTGAAATAAAAGAGAAAGAAGTAGGCCAGTCCTTTTTGGTAATGCTACTAAGAGACAATCATGGATGAAATTCTAGTGATGAGAGTGAAAATGAAGAGAATCACATACACAAAATAATAATAATATGCATGTATTTTGTGGATAGGGAAAGCAGAACGAAGAGGACTTGGTTGATGAATCAGAGAAATGATAAGGCTATGGGATTCCCTTTACTCATACATCAACAACTGGGAAGAAACTAGAACTGCAGAAGATTAGTAATTGCTCTTTTCAAATGTTTGAATGCTTAAAAGGTTAAAATACATGTGAGCAATCCACACTGATGTCCATGATTCTAAGTTCCTCATATAATTTACCTCTACTCTTATATCATATGTGTGTGTGAAATAAGTAATGCGATTGGACTGCATATGTGGAAGGTATTGATCACCAGACACCCATTGAAGGTATGGAAATTAGCAATATAGTCAAGGTTAGAGTGAGAACAGGTACTAACAACAATGTTGTGAAACATCATGACCAGATATTTGAAATAAATGAGAAATTTACTATGAAGGAATTTGACAATGAGGGAATATTAAGAAGAGAGGAAATCTAGAACTTTGATTATATAAAGCCAAGAAAATGGATTATTTAGGTGATAACCTTTTGTTGCATGTTTTGGAATATTTATTTATTTATTTATTTTTAAACTTTTATTTAATGAATATAAATTTCCAAAGTACAGCTTATGGATTACAATGGCTTCCCCCCCATAACATCCTTCCCACCCACAACCCTCCCCTTATCCACTCCCTCTCCCCTTCCATTCACATCAAGATTCATTTTTGATTCTCTTTATATTCAGAAGATCAGTTTAGCATACATTAAGTAAAGATTTCAACAGTTTGCTCCCACACAGAAACATAAAGTGAAAAATACTGTTTGAGTTTTAGTTATAGCATTAAATCTCAATGTACAGCACACTAAGGAATAATTATTTTTAATGAAATAACCATACCCAAGGAGGCATACTGAATGTCCAGTATGACTATATTTAGAACTACTATATTTAGAATACTCTTTCAAAAAAAAAAAAGAATTGACTCACACAATTATGGAAAATGACAATTCCAAAATATGCAAGGTAGGCCAGCTGGCTGGAGACTCAGGGAAAAACTGGGTTCAAGTGTAAAGGCAATCTGCTGGCAGAACGCCTTCTTCTTTGGGAAGGCAGTGTTTGTGTTAAGACCAATCCACACTATGGAGAACAGCTGAGTATCTGCTTTACCCAAAGTCTACTGATGAAGACAGTTTAAAAAGATGTGTTTATTTATTTATGGAAAAATGATGAAAGAGACAGAATAATAGATTTTCTAGGCTCTTCAATCCTCAATGTCTGCAGAGGTCAAGGTGGGGCCTGGCCAAAGTCAGGAATCCCACCCAGATCTCTCATTTGGGTAGCGGGATCCCAAGAACTTGGACTATCATCAGCTACTTCCTAGTGCATTAGTAGGGAGAAGAATTTTAAGCAGAATATTTGGGACTTGAATTGGCACTCCAATATGGAATGTCAGTGTTCCAAGTGGGAGCCTAACCACTGCACCACAACACCCACTCCTACTGATACAAATATTTATCCCTTCAAAAATGTTTACAGAAACATGTTTGAAGAAGTATCTAGACACTGGGACCTAGCCAAGTTGACTGGTGAAATTAACCACCACAGATAATTTTTATAGCTTCCAAGACACAGGAGAATGTTTTACAGAAAATACAGCTATTTGGTTGAATCAACTGCTTTGCAGTGCATTCTTTCTCCTATAATTGTTTGTGGCTTGAAAATTCAGATATATTCTGAAAATGTCTTCAGACTCCTCCAAAGAGAGGTTTATTTAACTATACAGGAATTTCACTTGGCTTGGAATTAATTCAGTCAGCCGGTAAGTCAACCCTTAACTTTTTTTTTTTTTTTAACTTTGGACATAAAAGCTAATATCATTTGAAAGGGTTTTCTGTAGGCTAAGCTAGCTTTCTACTTGTGCTGCTACTGACATTACAAGCAAGAATGTGAAAAACAACATTGAGATGCGTTGTGTGAAATGCCTTGGGTTTAGATCCAATTTACTGATACCTTATAACTAATCTCCTATACAGTACATTTTCAAAGATTGGGAGCCCTCTGGCCTGGTTATCATTGATATTGAAATAGAAAATAACTAGAGTAGACAAGCTCTGTTATGCATAAAGAGAATAGAGAACTGAAGAAGACACTGCATTTTAAAATATACATACAAGCGTAGAAACAATTTAAGTTCTTTTGTCACATTATTTAACCATCATTTTTGGCTTGTATTTATTAAATGTTAAAATTCCCCTTTAAAAGCAGTATATGAATGATAAGCATACTGAAAATTAGAAGATAAACATTTCTCACATTAATTTTCCTGAAGATTTTTCTGTATTCATAATTTTTTGGTAGCACTAAAGACTTAAAATTTGCCATGCTACTTTAAGATTATCATCAAGACATTTATTAAAATATTTATAAACTAATGAATTATAGACAATGCATGCTACAATTCTCCAAAAGCATTATTTTTAAATTTTAACTTATTTAATCAATATACCATATTTATAAAATCATTTACATATTATCTAGCATTAGGTAGTTTCTAACATTTTCTTTTATAAATAATATAATGAGGAATCTCAAATAAATGTTTTCTGCTTCTGAGGTTATTTTCTCAGATATATTTACAAAAGGGAGAATACTTGGTCAAAGATATAACCGTTCTACTAGAAAAAGAAAAATATTCAATTTACTTTACAGAGTTCTTATATAGAGGAATGGAAAATGCTTATATTATAAAATTTAAGGCTTTCCAATCAAAAAATACTTTATTATATAAAATGGGTAATGATTGATATGAGAAAATATTTGCAGGGAGGCAAAAAGTAACAGAAAAATTGAAATACATAGTAAAGTGCTTTCTTTCTGATATTTCTCAAAAATCTTTTACAGCCCCAATATTCATTTCCTGAAAGAATTTCTGGGGTTTTGAACTGTGAGTAAACAAACATCATAAAATTTTGTAAAATACTCGAATACCAGAATTCTTACTTTTGACTCTACTCGTGTTTTGGGTTACACAAATTGCAGCTTCCTTGCACACAGAAACTCAATATTTATTTGTGTTGAAAAGAGCAGAGAGACTAACAAGGGAGTGTGGAAGCACACATTTAATATAATTGATTGGCTTGGATTGAAAGGATACATATAATTTGGATTTACTTCACCAAGAGTTCACTAGAAAAATAAAAATTTGTGGGCATCTATATTGTTCTTTCTTTATCAATATTCATGACAGGATGTTGCTTAAGGAGAAATTAAATGCTAATATAACTAGTGATGCATCCTTCGGGCCCCAACTATAGATGTGCATAACATTGGAAAAGTGCTGTCTTAGGAATTTATGACATAAAAAACATGCAAGTATCAATCTGAATGCATTAATAAGTTGGTAAATTTGCTGATAGAATTGGAGAAAAATTTAAGAGCAGACACTAAAACTTGTCAAAAGAGGATGCAAATTAGTAAAATACCTATCATCAGCTATTGTAACAATAGTTAGGAATAGCTGGGACTGACCTCAGTTCATGCCAGGTAAAGTCTCCTATGCCCTCGTTCCTCAATAGGCCCAAGGGATATATATGACTTTTTTTCCTTTTAAATAGTTTTCTTCTGTATTTCCTAAGACTGTTCTCTCCATGAGTCTGATGCTCCAATTTCCTGTTACCTCAGATAATCCTCATATTTTATGAGTACCTCTCTCTAGAAAATAAAAGACAATGAAATGCAACAATTAAGTGCAGGGAAATTGCAAAGATTTAAGGAACTAAATTACTGGACTACAGAGGTTGCTATTATTAGATAATGTTGTGAGCTTCCTATTATCTCACTTTCTGCTTTAAAAAAGATGAATGTAAGGTAGGAACAAATATCATTTGTTAGAAACCGAGGAAGTACAGAAAGACAAAAATTTTATAAAGTACTCAAATTGGTCCTCAAAATTTGCTGTGGAAGAATCAGAAGCATCCTTGAAAAATTTCTGGCAATGTTGTCCATGGACTGGCAGAGTCAGCATCATCTGTGGGTGTGTGAGACCTGTGGATTTCAAGGCCTCATCCCAGACCTGCTGAACCTGCATTTTATGAGACCCAGGTGACTCTTATGAGTGTTAAAATTATTACATTTATATGAAATATCCAGAAAAGGTAAATGACAAAGATAAATAAGAGAAAGACTAGTGATTACCTGGGGCAGGGAGTGGGAATAAAGAATAATAGTATGGAGATGTGAGGGACCTTACTTGGGTAACAGAAATTCTCAAAAACTGGTTTATTGTTATGATAGTGTATGTTAAAAATTTTTCTAAAAATCATTTAATTATAAATACTATGTGAATTTTCTGATATGTAAAATAAACCTCAGTAAAGTTGAATAAATATGTTTGGAAAATGCAGATTCCTCGGTCCTAGCCTACATTCCCCTTTGTGTATATCTAGTTTTCTTGTGGACTTCCAATTAAGAAACATCGATCTAACATAAATAGTAATGGCCCAACCCTCCAAGCCCACCTCAATCATCATTTCAACCTGACTACTTCTCTTTCTTTACATGTCTTGAATAATTCAGTACCTGCAGCTGCTCTGCACTGTTTGTTTAATTGCTGTGTAATATCTCATAGTGTGCTGGTCCTCTTTCATTATTTCCATAGTGATGGAGATTTCATTTTCAGCATTGCAAACAATGTTAGGGTGGTAATTTTTACACATCCCTCTATGCACATGTGGATGTATTTCTTTAAAATAAGTATACAGGGGTGGAAATTGATTCTAACTGTATGAATATTTAAAATTGTAATAAATAGTGCTGAAATGTCTCCAAAAAACTGAACCGATTTACCCTCCACTGTTACAGTACGAAAGTGACAGTATTCTCAAAGAAAATGATTAATTTATGCTATCAGTATTTTTCATTTTGCCCAAACACAGAAAAATTGTTCACTACTTATATTTGCATTTTTAATTTAAATTTTAAAATTTCTTTAAATGATTATATGTTTAATATTTTCATTCTTTGAGTGGCTTATGGATTTTCCCTGATTATTATTTTTTGGATTATACTAAAAGTTTTCAAAAAGTTTACAGAAAATGCAAATTATGAAAAAAAATCTATGCATAGATTACAAAATTGTGCCAAAATAAACATCTTAATTACATTTTTTACATACTTTTTGATGTTCCTTTGTATATAATTTCTATACATTTATATGAACTATTGTGGCTTACTAATGTCATGTTTCTTTGAAGAACTAATACTGAAATATAGTATTTTATTTGCACTTTAATCATGTTTATGATGTGTTTTACAATTCTAATTTTAAAATATTTATTATAATTATGTTTGCCAATCTTATTTGCATGTTAGCTATGGATAATTCATTTCCAAATATGTGTGTGTATCCCAAGGACAGTTTTGAATTACCCATTTTCCTACTAAATATGCATTGATGACTTTTGAAAAGTGTATCCCTTTGTGTACCAGGCTCCATTTTTGATATCTTCATTATGTTCCCAAATTTGTGTTTGTTCTTTTCTCAGTTCAAATAGTTTCCAACACTGCTGTTTCATGATGTACTTTAATGGCCTTAGTGACTGGTGCTCTATCACCACTCTTCTGAAAGTTCTTCCAGGATATTAAAAAAAATTCCAAATGCTTTACAAAAATAAGCAAGTGGTTCACTCTGTGTTCCAGACTTTCTTCTATTATTTTCTATTTTACAAAAACATATCCTTACTTTTGATGGGGATACACTGCAATAGTACACATACTTCATATTGCAGTTTGTGCAAATTTAAATTATGCTATATGAAGAACAGGACATGTTTTTAGCAAATTTTATAAGCTGGATCCTTTAGCTATAGATATTCTCTAAATAAAAGAAGGAAGGGACTGGCAAACAAAATGAAGGAAATCTACCCTAAATTCTTGATATCTCAAATATGTTATCCCATGATTTTCCCAAATCACTTAGATGCTTTTGTGAAAAAATATGGTAGAATACCCACACTATTTATAATAAGAGGTTTCTTTTTTTTCTTTTTTTGGTTTAGTTAATTAAAACTTTCTGTGTCTGGATAGATAGAGTGTGGCCCATATATATATGGGCCAGTGCTGTAGTGCAGTGGGTTAACACCCTGGCCTGAAGCACCGGCATCCCATATGGGCACCAGTTCTAGTCCCGGCTGTTCATCTTCAGATCCAGTTCTCTGCTATGGCCTGGAATAGCAGTAGAAGACAGCCCAAGTCCTTGGGCTCCTGCATCCATGTGGGAGACCCGGAAGAAGCTCCTGGCTCCTGGCTTTGGATAGGCGCAGCTCTGGCCGCTACGGCCACTGGTGAGTGAACCATCGGATGGAATAACTCTCTTTCCCTCTCTCTCTGCCTCTCCTCTCTCTTTGCATAACTCTGACTTTTAAATAAAAATAAATAAATCTTTAAAAAATATACACATAAATATACACAAACATATACATATGTGTGTGCATATTATATATCTCTCTGCAGAGAATAAAAAATAACAATTGGGGAGGAACATAGTTGAGTAAATTTATATGAGCAGGGTTATTTTGAATCTCTTTTTCTTACTCTACCCATTTTTCCAGAATCATTCACATGATCACCTTACTCTTTCCACTAGTTACATGTTGATATTGTCCAGAGTTCAATCCTTTTTTTTTTAACTTTTATTTAGTAAATATAATTTTCCAAAGTACAGTTTATGGATTTCAATGAGTTCAATCCTTTTATCTCATTGTGAGTTTGATAATCTGGGGTCTTTCGGGGGTAGTAATAGAAGGGAGTGGAAAGGTTGTGTTTACCAGGATGCTATCTGGTGAGAACTGGGACCAATAAGAGAGGGCATGCCCCACAGAAGGATGCTCAATTGCAGACATTTAAAAATGTATATCCTGGGGCCGCTTTCCAGCAAAGTGGGTAAAGCAGCTGCCTGCGATGCTTGCATCCCGTATGAGTGCTGGTTCATGTCCTGGTTGCCCCACTTCCGATCCAGCTCCTGGCTAATGGCCTGGGAAAAGCAGTGGTAGATGACCAAAGATGGGCCCCTGCTACTCACATGGGAGATCTGGAACAAGCTCCTGGCTCCTGGCTTCAACCTGGCCTAGACGCTGCCTTTGTGGTCGTCTTCCAAATGATGGAAGGTCTCTCTCTGCCTGTGTTTCCCTCTCTGTAACTTGACTTTTTTTTTTTTTTTTTTTTTTTTTTACAGGCAGAATGGACAGTGAGAGAGAGAGAGACAGAAAGAAAGGTCTTCCTTTTGCCATTGGTTCACCCCTCAATGGCCGCTGTGGCTGGTGCACCGTGCTGATCCGAAGCCAGGAGCCAGGTGCTTCTCCTGGTCTCCCATGCGGGTGCAGAGCCCAAGGACTTGGGTCATCCTCCACTGCACTCCCTGGCCACAGTAGAGAGTTGGACAGAAATCTGGCGCCCCAACTGGGACTAGAACCTGGTGTGCTGGTGCCGCAGGCACACCTATTAGCCTATTGAGCTGCAGCGCCGGCCATAACTTGGCTTTCAAACAAAGAAATCTTTAAAAACATAAATGAAAAAAACTAAATATATTATTGATTCAAAAAGTCATCTACCTGGCAAGATTTGAGCCTTGATTCTCTTGTTCACTTACTGACTTGTCTGGATTCATCCTTTATGTATTAATTACTTCCAAATTTACATCACTAATCCGGTTCTCTCTTCTTAGTTTCTAATCACAATGTTCAGATCTATAAGGGATATTTCTAACTATCTATTAGAATTCATTTCCTTCCTGTATGAAGTTACTCTTCTTCATTTATGTCCCATTTGCTTCTAGATTCACAAAATTCAAAGTATTAGAAACCAGAATTTTGGAAGGCAATCATAACTCTCTCTACTTTGTCCTTTATCTCCAAACGAAATGTGAGGCAAATAAAACCATCTCCATAATTTGTTAAAATCTGTTTTCTCTATTATCTCATTCTCTTCTCTTGGATCAGTTTAGTTCTGCCTGATTGAAACAACTTCCCAATTTTATCACCAACACGCTAGCATCACATTTGAGCTTGCTTAAAAGAATTTTTACTGGAGCTGCCACTGTGGCATAGTAGGCTAAGCCTCCACTTAGGCACCAGCATCTCATATGGGTTCATGTCCCAGCTTCTCCTCTTCCAATCCAACTCTCTGCTATGGCCTGGGAAAACAGTGGAAGATGGCCCAAGTGCTTGGGGCCCTGGACCCGCGTGGGAGACTCTGAGAAAGATCCTGGCTCCTGGCTTTGGATCAGTCCAGCTCCGGCTGCTGCAGGTATTTGTGGAGTGAAACAGCAGATGGAAGACCTCTCTCTGTCTCTCCCTCTCTCTGTCTGTAACTGTACCTCTCAAATAAAAAAAGAAAAGAAAGGTTTCCTACTTTTATGATCTTTCAAGGAGGCGTTTCTCTGTTGAAGGCCTTGCTGGCTGACCTGACATCAGGTTCATAAAGTTCTTGGTCCTATGGCCTTCTTTGAAGCCTTCTTTCTCATCATTTGCCTTTGCCATCTTCTTGTGCTACCTTCTCCAGCCGTGATTAGCAACCTGCAAGTAATGAGCTGTGATACACACTCTGTTGACGATAGTCCTTTGACTCTGTAGCGATTTTCCCTTCCTTTCCTTGGTTTTCACATGGATAACACCTATTATTTTAAAGATTTATTTATTTGAAAGGTAGAGTTATAGTCAGTGAGAGAGAGACAGAGAGAAAGGTCTTCCAGTGGATAACACCTGTTAACACTACATGACTTGGCCCAGTACAATTTTTTTCTAGCAAGCTTGTGGTTTTTTACATTTACTCCTATTTTAGCATTGTACTACATGCATTTTTAATCTTTTTACTTAATTCTCTCATTTTGACCATCTGCAAAGTAGAGAGTTGATCTTGCTGATTTTTCACATCTACAACAAGTTCTTGGTACAAGATTGATAGTAATCAATGCTAGCTTTAATGCATGGCTACATCAATTAATGAATAAATGATGAGATAGAAAAATCAGTACCTTACAACTTGAAGCTTGGAAATGTGGTTTAATAGGAAAGAAAGAAAACATTGAGGGTGCCAGGCTTTATGGACTCTTTCATAAAAGAAGTGTTAGACATATTTGATACATGAAAAAATTTGAAAATAATAAAAATGCTGGTAGAGAAAAATTCAAATAAAATCAAAACTTTTGTTAATGTTATTAAAATACAGTGTATGTAAAACTGTCATAAATTTTTACCAAAATATTAGAAAAAATAAATCTGATTTAAATCGTATTTCAGAATATATCTAATACCTGTGGTATTGAGCTTTCTAGTAAATAGTTGTACTCAATATTTTGTTATGAAAAAATAATTGGTTTCAGATAACCTCTACAGGTGTGAAGATTTGTCAAAGTGTATTCAATATGTTGTAGAAGTGTCATTGAACACTTTGATAGTGTCAACATTGTAATGCTATATTGATTACTTTTTTTCAGTTCACACTATATTTTCTGGTTAACTATTTTTAATGTGATTATGTAACTAGATTATTTTTGTAAACTGCATTATGATTGCATCTTATTTTTCAGTATTCTAATTGAACATAATGTTTTATATACCCTAGTTTTGTCAAAATGAAAAAAATTAACATATTTTTAGGGAAATTGAATACTTTTGAACTGAAATCTCTACTTTCAGTCTATAGTGATTAGTACAACACTTTTATAATCCCTGAGTTAGTTGCTTAGAAGTAATTTTTTCAGGTCATAATGCAAGAGAAATAATATTGCAAAATTCTGAAATTATCTAAACATTCCAAAATTATGGACAAAATTATCTTTGAATTTCTTTTATGCAGACATATTTGAATATTATCTATTAAGATATGGAGACAATTTAAGAACTAAAAATATGAAATGAAATCCTAAAATTGGAAGGTGAAACATGAATTTAAGAAAATTTTAAAAATTGGTCAGGTGAAAATCTTGTTTTTAAGAAAGAAAGAAACTTTTGCTTTAAATTTAATTTACATTCAGAACATGTGAAAAATTCTAGCACTGTTGTCTTAGATCTATGAGTTCATAGTCAAGCTATTTGATACTATAATTTAACCTGTTCTAATATGAGGGAATAAAGTCCAAGGCTAACTGTAATCACATGCTACAGAAGGGAACAAAAAACCCAGAGAATACTTGCACCTGCAGTTTGGCCTACAAACCTAATACTTTGGATGAGAGTCTCTCAATTATGATTATAGAGAATCAAATTTGTATAATTCTCATTGCTTTAAGATTAGTAAGGAAAAGATTGAATGACAGGTATATCTGAAATACATTCCCAGCAAATACCATGCAATTACATCCTTCACTACAAATTCAAAGAACCATGGGAAAAAGTAGATAATTCTTGTGTCAGATCTAATTAACATCTAAACATGGTTTGTGCTTTTTAACATTTTTTTTTTCTGCTTAGATAACACAAGTATGCTGTAAGTACTAATGTTTTTCTCTTAAAAGTTTAATTGTGCTCTTTCTCTCTGTCTCCTGATCTCTCTCCCTCTCTCTCTCTCTCTCTGGTTCTCTCTCTTGATCTCTCTCACACTCTCCATCTCTCTTACTTTAGTGCTCCTTCCATGCCGTCTATCAGGTTTCCACAAATAAACACTTTCCCTTAAAAATAAATAACAAAGAAAGAAAGAAATGTTTAATTGTACAAAAGTCACTGTAAAACATTAAAAAATATCAGCAGACCACTCTTTTCAAAGTCAAATGCACATTTAAGATATAATTATAGAAATAATTATATTAATTAAACTTAAATATTATTAACTGCATACATATTATCTGTATTTTATTTTTATGCCTATGCCTATTTAATAATCAAATATAGAAAATATATAGTACTAGACTTTACTCTCATTTAAAAGAAGCCAGTTATTCAAGCATTTAAGTTTGAATGATGGATGAAAATTATTTTAGTCAGAGATGGTAGGAACAATTGAAAGTACAACATATCTCATACACTTATTGAAATACCACTAATAAAAGTGGGAAATGTTCATCCTCAAATTTTGTTCTTTCCAAGATTGTTTTAGCTAAACCAGTACCTCTCCATTTCCTTATGAGTTTTATTGTAAGATTAATTTGTTCATTTCTACAAAAAGGCAACTGGGAAATTGATAAATATTTACACTTTGATGGGGGAAGGAATTGGTATGTATATAAATTTTAAGAATATTGTCATTTTAGCAATGTTAATTGTTTTCTTAAAAGGTGTATTTATTTATTTGAAAGGCAGTTACAGACTTAGCCAACTTGCTAACATAGTAAATTTAATTAATAAATTAATTGTTAATTAATTAAAATTAATAAAAATTATTGAAGAGATGACTGACAATAATATGTAACATATATGTAAGGAAAGACAGATACAAATAAGTATATCACTGATTTTTTTCCTCAAGCTTTAAAAATAGGTATTTACAAAAAAGAAAGGATTGAAGGGCTTGTAAATTCTAGATATCAAATTTATATAATTTCTTTCAGGAAAATAAGCTTTAAGAATATGAAATTATGCAAATGAAGAAATCATGGCCACTTTTAACTTAAATACGCTTAAAGTTTTAGTTCTATTTTTATAAGATGTGTAGACAAAGGAAAATACTGACTTCCATGACAAGCTAATGGCATAAAATAAACTCATCTTTCCTTAAATTGTTCTCAAAGAAAGTTTAAGAAATAGTAATACAAATTTACCTTAACACAAGGAAAAACCAGTTTAACAATATTTAGAATTCCATTCTACTTAGGACCTGGGTTTCAGTGTGGTACAAGAAGGGCTACATGACAAAGCTGACTGGTCACGTATCTTTTGGACGACCATCTACAAAAGATGGGTTTCTCTGCTCAATCTTATTCAACACCTATCTAGATTTAATATGCAGACATTTTTTCATGTACAAATTTTCAGATATAGTTAGCTTAGAGATGATATTTGTTTTGAAAACTAAAACTTGTTTCAAAGTGATAGACATATTAAAAAATAACTGGAGCACAATGTGAATTTTCCAATTACATATGTTCGATTTACTCCACTAGAAACACTAGGTGCATGGCTAAGGAAAAGACTCAGGTGAATGGGCCTGAGTATAAACACACCACACACACACATTCAAATGTCAATTATTTACAAGTTACCTCTCTTCCTCACCTGTACCAGAAAGTCTCAGATACATATGAAGTTAAACTTTCTCTCCTTCATATAATCCTGGTTCAGGATGTCACAGTGACTCACAAGCTGCACATTGTCTTACATTCATTGCTATAAGTAAATTATAAGTAAACTTAAGTATATTTCAAGGTAAAGTGATGTTTCTTTTTTATGTAATTTTTTAAACTTTTATTTAATATACAAATTTCAAAAGTACAGCTTTTGGATTATAGTGGCTTTTCCTCTTATAACATCTTTCCCACTTGCAACCATCCCATCTCCACTCCCTCTTGCATCCCATTCTTCATCAGGATTCATTTTCAATTATCTTTATATACAGAAGATCAACTTAGTATATACTAAGTAAAGATTTCAACAGTTTGCACTCACACAGATACACAAAGTATAAAGTATTATTTGAGTACTAGGTTTACCTTTAATTCGCATAGTACAACACATTTAGGACAGAGATCCTACATGGGGAGATCAGGGAGAACATATGATATTTTCTCTTTGGGATTGGCTTGTTTCACTCAGCATGATGTTTTCCAGATTCCTGTATTTTGTTGCAAGTGACCTGATTTCATTTTTTACTGCTGTATAGTATTCTATAGAGTAAATATCCCATAATTTCTTTATCTAGTCTGTTGATGGGCATTTAGGTTGGTTCCATGTCTTAGCTATTGTGAATTGAGCTGCAATAAACATCGGGGTGCAGACAGCTCTTTTATTTTCCAATTTAATTTCCTTTGAGTAAATTCTAAGGAGTGGGATGGCTGGATCATGTGGTAGGGCTATATTCAGGTTTTTGAGGAAACTCCAAACCAGGGATAAATCCCACTTGCTCTGGGTGGATGATCTTTTTGATGTGTTGTTGAATTTTATTGGCCAGAATTTTATTGAGGATTTTTGTGTCTAAGTTCATCAGGGAAATTGGTCTATAATTCTCTTTCTCTGCTGCATCTTTTTCAAATTAAGTAGTTAAGGTGATACTGGCTTCATAGAATGAATTTGGAAGGATTCCTTCTTTTTCAAGTGTTCTGAATAGTTTGAGAAGAATTGGAGTTAGTTCTTTAAATGTCTGGTAGAATTCAGCAGTGAATCCATTTGGTCCTGGGCTTTTCTTTGTTGGGAGGGGCTTTATTACTGATTCAATTTCTGACTTGGTTTTGGGTCTTTTAGGTTTTCTATGTCTTCATGTTTCAACTTAGGTGGGCTGTATATGTCCAGGAATCTATCCATTTCTGATAGATTTCCCAGTTTGCTGGCGTACAACTTTTTGTAGTTATTTCTGATGACTCCTTATTTTTCTGGTGCCTGTTGTTACATTCACTTTTTCATCTGTGATTTTATTGATTTGGGTTATTGTGGGGAGCAACTGAGAGCAACTCGGACTAGACTAAGTTACTGGAATTAAGACTTATTCTATGCATCTGCTTTCCCACAATATGGCACTGGGAGAGGAGGAAACAGCTTCTACACAGCTGCCTCCAGTTCAACCAATAAACAGCAGGACCTGCTCCTGATTGGAGGAGAGCAGCATACTCGGCATGTGGGTAGCAGAGTTGGGATTGGTGGAAGAGGACTATAAAGGAGGAGAGAGACAACATGCACCAGGAACATCTATCTGAAGGAACACCTGTGCAGCCCCCGAGAGAGCTGGCCGGCGGTGTGCCGCTCCCCTGCGGAAGTGGGGAAAGTGGCAGGGGGCCCGCCCCTCCACGGAGGTGGAGGGACGGCAGCCAACCCGGGAAGAACCAGCAGCAAACCCGGGGAGGGCCGAGCAGACAAAAGAACAGTGCAGGGTCCTGTGTCGTTCCTCCATGAAGAGGGGGAGCGACAGGTTATCTCTCCTTTTTTTTTAGTTAGTTGGGCCAATGTTGTGTCAATTTTGTTTATTTTTTCAAAAAAAACCAGCTCTTCATTTTGCTGATTATTTGTAATGTTTTTTATTCAATTATGTTGATTTCTTCTCTATTTTTAATTATTTTTCTTTTCCTACTAGTTTTGGGTTTGGATTGCGGTAGTTTTTCTATGTCCTTGAGATGCATTGTTAGCTCATTTATTTGATGCCTTTCCAATTTCTTAATGTAGGTACATATTGCTATAAACTTTCCTCTTAACACTGCTTTTGCCTTATCCCATAAGTTTTGATATGTTGTGTTGTTATCGTCATTTGCTTGTAGAAAGTTTTTGATTTCTCTTTTTCTTTCTTCTATGACCCACTGTTCATTCTGGAGCATTTTGTTCAGTCTCCATGTGTTTGCATATGCTCTAGGGATTCCTGAGTTACTAGTTTCCAGCTTCATTCCATTGTGGTCTGAGAAGCTACATGGTATGAATTCAGTTCTTTTGAACTTGCTGAGATTTGCTTTATGGCCTAGTATGTGGTCAATCCTAGAGTAAGTTCCCTGCACTGCTGAGAAGAATGTGTATTCTTTAAGTGTAGGATTGAAAGTTCTTTAGATATCTGTTAGATCCATTTGGGCTATAGTGTTGATTTTATCATCTGTTTCCTTGTTGATTTTCTGTCTGGTTGGTCTGTCCATTGCTGAAAGTAAAGTATTGAAGTCCCACAATACTTTTGTATTGGAGTCTAAGTCTCCCTTTAAGTCCCTTAACATATCTTTTAAATAACCCAGTGCCCTGTAATTAGGTGCATATACACTTATAATAGTTACATCTTCCTGTTGAATTGATCCCTTAATCATTATATAGTGTCCTTCTTTGTCTCCCTTAACAGTTTTTGTGTTAAAGTTTATTTTGTCTGATATTAAGATGAATATGCCAGCTCTTTTTAGGTTTCTGTTGGCATGGAATATCTTTTTCCAACCTTTCACTTTCAGTCTGCATGCATCTTTGTTGGAAAGACGTGTTTCCTGTAAGCAGCAAGTAGGTGGGCTTTGTTTTTTTTTATCCATTCAGCCAGTATGTGTCTTTTAACTGGAGAGTTGTGGCCATTTGCATTCAATGTGACTATTGATAAGTAGTGACTTTGCCCTGCCATTTGCCAAAGATATTTCGAATATATGCCTTGAACTTCCTGTGATCTTTTATTGAGATTTTCTTCTTTTACCTTCTTTCTTATTGATGACCATGTTTTTGTGTTTCTGTGTGTAACACATCTTTAAGCATCTTTTGCAGGGCTGGACAAGTGGTGATAAATTCTTTCAATTTCTGTTTGCTATGAAAGGTCTTTATTTCACCTTCATTCACAAATGAGAGCTTTGCAGGATATAATATTCTGGGCTGGCAGTTTTTCTCTCTTAGTACCTGGGCTATGTCTCGCCATTCCCTCCTAGCCTGTAGGGTTTCTGATGAGAAGTCTGCTGTGAGTCTAATTTGACATCCTCTTACAGTAATCTGGTATTTCTCTCTTGCACATTTTAGAATCTTTTTTTTTTAAACTTTTATTTAATGAATATAAATTTCCAAAGTACGACTTATGGATTACAATGGCTTTCCCCCCATACCGTCCCTCCCACCCACAACCCTCCCCTTTCCCACTCCCTCTCCCCTTCCATTCACATCAAGATTCATTTTCGATTATCTTAATATACAGAAGATCAGCTTAGTATACATTAAGTATGGATTTCAACAGTTTGCTCCCACACAGAAACATAAAGTGAAAAATAATAGATGATTTTTTAAAATGATGATGGAATCAGAGCAGACCTATTGTCATGTTTAATCCCAGTGAGAGTCAAGTTGGGAATTGATAATTTCTTTTTCTTTTCTTTTTTTTTTTTTTTTTTTTTTTTTTTTTTTACAGAGGATCAGTTTAGTATGCATTAAGTAAGGATTTCAACAGTTTGCACCCCCATAGAAACACAAAGTGAAATATATTGTTTGAGTACTCGTTATAGCATTAAATCTCAATGTACAGCACATTAAGGATAGAGATCCTACATGAGGAGTAAGTGCACAGTGACTCCTGTTGTTGACTTTACCAATTGACACTCCTGTCTATGGCATCAGTAATCTCCCTATGCTCCAGTCATGAGTTTCCAAGGCTATGGAAGCCCTCTGAGTTCTCCGATTCTTATCTTGTTTAGACAAGCTCATAGTCAAAGTGGAGGTTCTCTCCTCCCTTCAGAGAAAGGTACCTCCTTCTTTGATGGCCTGTTCTTTCCACTGGGATCTCACTCGCAGAGATCTTTTGCCAGAGTGTCTTGGCTTTCCATGCCTGAAATACTCTCATGAGCTTTTCAGCCAGCTCCGAATGCCTTTAGGGCTGATTCTGAGGCCAGAGTGCTATTTAGGACATCTGCCATTCTATGAGTCTGCTGAGTATCTCACTTCCCATGTTGGATCACTCTCCCCTTTATTTACTCCATCAGTTAGCGTTAGCAGGTACTAGACTTGTCTATGTGCTCCCTTTGACTCCCAGTCCCTTCACCATGACCAACTGTGAACTGAAACTGATCACCTGGAACAGTGAGATGGCATTGGTACATGCCACCTCGATGGGATTGAATTGGAATCCCCTGGTATGCTTCCAACTCCACCACTTGGGGCAAGTCAGCCTGAGCATGTCCCAAATTATACATCTCTTCCCTCTCCCATTCCCACCACCATGTTCAACAGGGATCACATTTCAGTTAATTTTCAACACTTAAGAATAACTGTGCATCAATTACAGATCTTTTCTTTGTTTCACTGTGGTGAGTTTGATTACAATGTGTAGTGGCGAGGTTCTTCTCTGTTCATGTTTATTGGGAGTTCTGTGTTCCTGTTACTTGGATGTCTCTTTCCTTCTCAAAACCCGGGAAGTTTTCTGCTAGTATCTCACTAAAAAGACCTTCTAATCTTTTCTCTCTCTCCATCTCCTAGATACCAAATATTGGGTTTTTCAATAGCATCCTTTAGATTCCCAACAATATTTTTTATATTTCTAATTTCCTCTTCTTTTCTTTGGTTTGACTGTATACTTTCTTGTGCTCTGTCTTCTAAGTTCAATATTCTCTCTTTTGCCTCACTGATTCTGTTTTATGTCTCTCAACTATGTTTTTTATTTGTTCTATTGAATTATTCATTTCATTTTGATTTCTCTTCAATATATCTATTTCATATTCTATTAAAATCCTCATTTCATTTTGATTCCTCCTTATAATTTCATTTTCATGTGAGATTTTCTTTCATGTGCTGCATGGATTTTAGTTGTTCATGCATTTGTTTTTGATTTCTTCTAAATAGTGTTATCATAAATTTTTTGAACTTCATTTCTTGCATTTCTTCTATCTCATAGTCTTCATAATCTTGTATTGAAGTGTCATGTTCTTTTGGGAACGTCATGTTGTCTTCCTTATTCTTGTTTCCTAGGTTGTTGTGTTTGTCGTTCGGCCTTGTGGAGATATTCTTTGGCTTCTTCTTTCCCCCCCCCCACTGGTGGCTTTTCTTGTTATACTATGACGCTAGATAAGTGGAATGTCTGCTTTCAGTGAATCTCTTGAGGCTTGTGGTGGGTGTGGCTAGAGAGCTCTGTTCAGTTCTTCAGGGTTAAGGTGTGTACCCTGGTGATGGCATGGTAAATCTCTCTCTCTCTCTCTTTCTCTCTCTCTTTCTTTTAATCAGAGAGGAAGTAATTCTGCCCAGCTGAGCTCTTCTCCTCGATGGCTATCAGTGCCTGAGTGCTAGCCCCAGTGTGTGTAATATTTTCTACTCTGTCCCAAGGACCACACAAAGGATCTGTGCAGTTCTCAGAGTAAGGTCAGATCCCCCTGCAATGTCTCTCACTGTGTATTCAGGGCTGCTGGAGCTTATGGCATCTCCCACTGAGACTATTCATGTCTCAGCAACACCATGAGTTCTCCCACACACACTCAGTTTTTTTTTTTTTTTTCCACAGTCACAATTCATAAGCTCCACACATTCACTAGGTCGTAGTTGCCTGTTATTACTCCCCACCAGAGTCAAGTTTTTCTGCTTGGCGGATTGCTGGGCACAGCCCCAAGATGTATCCTAAAATGATGCCTGCTCTATTGGTTCATACACCTTTGTAAGGTGAGTGGAGAGAAAAAATTGTGTCCATACCGTCCCTTTTATTTTTTCTCTCTTCTACTTAGACTGGTGTACTTTCCCCCACGGGGCATCAAACCTCGTTCCCTCTAGGCTCTTCCTGCCACTTTTCCACCAGTGTCTTGGGCTACTGCGGTTTCGTCTCACCTCTCTTTCTAGCGCTGGTGCAGAGGCTCTCCTCAGTAGTTTGGAGGTAACAGTTCAGGGTTGGTTAGCCCCATAGTCCAGAATCTGTGGAGTCGCATCTCTGCTCTCAGACACCATAATTCAACCATTCTTTTTGTAAAAGTGATGCATTTCTTAATGAATCAACTGATTTAAAAATATTCTACTTGGGACTAGTGCTGTGGCATAGCAGGTAAATCTGCCATCTGCATTGCTGACATCCCAAATGGGCACCAGTTCCAGTCCCAGCTGCTCCACTTCTGATACAGCTCCCTGCTAATGCACGTGGGAGTGCAGCAGAAGATGGTTCAAGTACTTGGGTCCCCGCACCCACATGAGAGACCCAGATGTAACTCCTGGCTCCTGGGTTTGGATTGGCTCAGCTCCAGCTGTTGTGGTCATTTGGAGAGTGAACCAGTGGATGGAAGATCTCTCTCTCTCTCTCTCTCTCTCTCCCTCTCTCTGTAACTCTGCCTTTCAAATAAAATAAATAAATCTTTAAAAATATATATATACTAGTTAATATTATAGCAGAACTTACCATATTACCAAAAATAAAATGAACTCATTATACAGCAACTATCTTAAATATGTTTGAAAAGCTAAAGGACTAAAAGAATTAGATTATCATATCACTAAATATAATTTATCAATAATAGATATCAATTATTGCATAAAGAGCCAAATATAAATCTACATTTATAAAATAAAATATGTATCTTTTAACTTTTGAGATAAAATAACTGAGATGAGAAAGGTACTACATAGACACAAAAGTAGCTTTGAATTGGTTGAAAAGAATCAGCAAGCTAGGAGATAGCGTAATTGAGATTATTCTGCCTATGAAAATGAGTATGGTGAATTAAGACTCAGGTATCTGTGGACACTACTAACTATGCAAAATGTGCATACTGCAAATTCCAGCAGCATGAGAGAAAAAGAGGTAGCATAAGAAATATTTGAAGTAACAAGGGCTGAAAACTTCCCAAATTTCATTTTAAGAATTTTTGTGCACACTCAAGATTCTCCACAAACTGCAAGTAGTGTAATATTAAGGGGATCCATAAATAGATGCATCATAGTCAGACTGGTGAAAGGCAGACAGAAAATGTTGAGAATGAGACGAAAGAGAAACAGCACATATATGTTATCTTCAATAAAATGAAGAGCCGATTAGTCAGCAAAACCATACAGGTAGAAATTCGAAGTGGAGAAAGAAAAGATTATCAGATCATCTTTCAAAACTAACTTCAGGAAAAGAGAAACGCAAGCTATCTGTCACTAAAGAAAAGGAGAATTTGTTGCCAGTAAAGACTTGGCATCTAAGAAACACCACAGGAGTTTATAAGCTCAAATGAAAGGACAATAGAGATAACATAAATCTGCATGAAAAAGAACATCAGTGAGATTAGCTCTATAGGTAAACACAAATTATTTCATTGAAGTTATTTTAATATCCTATTTTATATGAAAACTGTCCAAAGCAATAATTATAAAACTATGTTGACTAGGTTATACTGCATGAAGATATAATTTATATGATCAAAATATCAAAAAGAGGAGAAAAGAAAATTATATTGCAGCAAAGTTTTTATACACTTCTGAAATTAAATTATCATCTCAAAGTAGATTGATTAAAGTGCTATTTATAATCCCAAGGCAAGAAGTTACAGAATAACTCAAAGAGTAGAAGAAACAGCGTAGGAATTAAAATTGTATACTAAGAATAACTACTTAAATTTAAAACTGATGGGATATTGCAGTAGAAGTGGCATAAAATATATAGGAAACAGAGTAAAATTATAAATGTAAATCATGCTCCATCAGTACTAACAATGAATGTAAAAAAATTTAAAAGAAAAGTCAAGATTTGGGGGCCAGAGCAGTGGTGTAGCAGGTAAAGCCATGTCCTGCAGTGCCGGCATTCCATATGGGTGCTGGTTTGAATCCCAGCTTTTCCTCTTCTGATCCAGCTCTCTGCTATGGCCTGGGAAAGCAGTAGAAGATGGCCCAAGTCCTTGGGCCTCTGCACCCATGTGGGAGACCTGGAAGAAGTTCTTAGCTTTGGATAAGTCCAGCTCTGGCCCTTGTGGCAGTTTGGGGAGCGAACCAGCAAATAGAAGACCACCACCACCACCCCCCACCTCTGCTTCTCTGTAACTCTGCCTTTCAAATAAATGAATAAATCTTAACAAAAAAAGAAAGATTTGGCAGATTCTATTTACAAATAGTCCAGCAATTTGTTGTCTATAAGTGATACACTGAGATGCAAAGATAAAAATCTGTTG
The DNA here is from genome assembly GCF_964237555.1 of Oryctolagus cuniculus. NCBI lineage: Eukaryota > Metazoa > Chordata > Mammalia > Lagomorpha > Leporidae > Oryctolagus > Oryctolagus cuniculus. The sequence continues at coordinate 56,484,688 of NC_091436.1, read as the reverse complement.
AAATTTAAAGGACTGAAAAAGATATGATGAGCAAATTGTGCAAGAAAACAGTAAAACAGTTGGTTTGCCTATTTTATAAAGACAAATTAAGTTTTATGTAACAAATGTATACTTAAGACAAAGAATAATGTTTAATGTGATTAAGGAACAAGCTATCAGAAATATACAAATTATAAATATATGCACCTGACAATAGAGCTCCAAAATGTGTGAACACAAAATGATGGAATTAAGGTTGGAGATTTCAACATCTCACTTTTAGCAATGGACAGGACAATGAGGCAAAAGATCAATAATGTGACAACACAGTAAGCCAACTAGACCTGACAGACATCTATAAAATACTCCACCAAGCTAGAGTAGATTAATCATGGAATATTCTCCAGGATCAAGCAGAATGTCAGAATGTTTACGCTAGGCCATAGAACAATTGCTGAAAGAAAAAAAGACTTCCTTTCCAGGTTGAAATAGAACATATAAAACTATATCATTCACAAATGTAATGATAGTGTGTATAGGAATTCTTAAAAAAAGCAACAAAAAGATATACTCTTAGAACTAATTAAGAAGTGCAGCAATGTTGCAGGATGCAAGATCAATATATGGATATCAATTTTCTTTATATTGCTACAGCAATAAAAATGGAATCTGAAAATGAAATAAAGAAATAATTTCATTTTTAAAACTTCAAAAAGAATAAAACCTTAGGAATAAATTTAACAAAAGACTTCAATCCTTCAGCACTGAAAATTATAAGATATATAAAAGATTAAAATTTATAAATTAAATATGTAATAGATAATATAATAGTAAATATATAAATTAAATCTAATACATATTAACATTATAAATTTAAAATATATTAAATTATAAAACAAAAATATTAAAAATTTAAAGAACTAAAGAAATGGGATATAGTCCATGTTGTATTAGATTCCTATTCTTCTGTAACAAATTACCAAACTTAGTGACTTAAAATAATGAAAATAGTATTTTACTGTTCAGAAAGTCATAAATCTAAAATATGTTGGTAGATTAATCTTCTTTCTGAAGGCTCTATAAAAGAAACCAAGTTTTTACTTTTTCCCAGAACTTTCCCTTCATCTTCTCTAACTCTTGTCTTCCTCATCCCTTTATATGTACCCTTGGGATTCTTAATTTATTCACATCTACAAAGTTCCTGTTGTTATGGAAGGCAACGTATTCACAAGGCCCTGGAATTAGAACATTGATATTTCTGAAGTGCCATTTTCTCTACCATGAATTTATACATTAGAGGAATTAAGGGGCCGGCACTTTGGCATAGCTGGTAAAGCCATTGCCTGCAAGGTCGGCATCCTATATGGGCGCCAGTTCAACTCCGGCTGCTCCACTTCTGATCCAGCTCTCTGCCTGGGAAAGCAGTGGAAGATGGCCCACGTCCTTGGGCCCCTGCACCCACATAGGAGACCCAGAAGAAGCTCCTGGTTCCTGGTTTCAGATTGGCCCAGTCCTGCCACTGAGGCCATTTGGGGAGTGAACCAGCAGATGGAGGACCTCTCTTCCTCTCTCTATGCCTCCGCCTCTTGTGACTCTGGCTTCAAATAAATAAATAAATCTCTAAAAAGAGAGAGAGATAAAAAAAAAAAAAAAGAAAGAAAAGAAACCAGGTCTTCTGATTCTAGTGCCTGGGCACTGAAATCACGCTGGGAAAGCAGGAACTCCTGAGAGAGACATTTCTGTCACCTACAGCTTAGCTATGTCTCTTCAACGTTGCTCCCTGGAAAGAGTTAACAACCTCACACTGGTGACATTCCCTTGATAGAATACACAACTAAAGTAGACCGAAGCCCTAGGTGCTTGAAATCTATGGAATAAAAAGATAATTGGATTGTTTATTTTATGAGTCTACTGCTCTAAGTTGCTTTATGCAATGAAATCCCATTAATCCACACTCCACAAATCTCATACAAAGGTAACCAACTGAACTATATGTAATTAAGAAAGGTTACCTTTTCTACAAACAATTCTTTCGAGTCTTATTTATAAGCTAAACAAATCCAGGTGTTTTTTTAAAGTCATTCATTTATGAATCTAGAAATTAAATTTACTATGTTAGCAAGATGGTTAAGTCTGTAACTGCCTTTCAAATAAATAAATACATCTTTTAAAAAACAATTAACATTGCTAAAATGACAATATTCTTAAAATTTATATACATACCAATTCCTTCCCCCATCAAAGTGTAAATATTTATCAATTTCCCAGTTGCCTTTTTGTAGAAATGAACAAATTAATCTTACAATAAAACTCATAAGGAAATGGAGAGGTACTGGTTTAGCTAAAACAATCTTGGAAAGAACAAAACTTGAGGACTAACATTTCCCAATTTCAAATTTTATTAAAGAGTTACAATAAAAATAAAAGACCATGTGGTACAGGCATAATGACAGACTTTAAGATCAATGAAATAGAACCTAGAGGACAAAAACCAACCCTCATATTTATGGTTGTTCAATCAACAACAACTTTTTATGGAGAGCAACAGATCATGGCCAATATGCTATTGAGACATAATATACAAAAAGGATTTGTTGACCTGAAATTAAGCTTTGAGTAACATGTATGTTATCTGAAATCCCTACCTATTGTTGATGTATTAAAAAAATGTAAGCAATCAGTTGTGAAGAGTTTTGTATCGGCACAGTTCATTTAGTAAAATTTTGAAAGAAATGTATATAACAGATATTTATAAAAGAATTTTCAGCTTCGTGAAAGGGGTAATACTCTGCTGTGAATCTCACGTGCCTACTTCTAGCATGACCCAAACTTCCAAGGACAACATGGGAACAGGGCAGTTTTAAATGAAATCCATTCTTCATTCTTACGTGGCCCATACCAATGACACACTGTGCACATTTACCCTCTATGCAGACCTCCCATAATGTTTTTGGATAGTGTTGAATAGAGTGCAGATGATTTGACATATAGTGGGTAGAAAAATTTATAGACACATTTTGCATTATATATAGCCTTAAGGCATATTGCATCATACTTTTCATCCAGCGGTTTTTTTTTTTTTTTTTTTCGCTTCTTGCTTTAATTGCAAGTGACTCATCTTTAGGTTCATTACATGCAAGGGAGTTATTGTTTTGCTAATTATTAGACTTATTTACCATGGACAATATGAAAATTGCCTTTTTTGTTTTATCTTGGGAATATTGGAGAATGGATGTTACAGCAATATTCACATTGACCTACTAACTTTCTTAACCCTCTAATATTTTCCTACTTATTGAACAATTAAAATATCATAATCCAAACAGCTTGTATTTGTCTAGGCACAAAGGAAGCTGTTTGAACTTTATTGGATTAATAATAAGATAATCCCTTTTGGCTGTTTTTGCTTTGGGATTCAATTTTCTTACTGGAATGTAGGGAAAGATATATGGATCCATTTCACAATGTGCCATTTTGCATTTTAAAAATTGATGTCATTAATATGTTTAGAATTTTTAAAGCACCAAAGTATTAATTCAATGTTATTAAATGTTCATAATGTAATGCTTCTTTGTTATTTCCATCTATGTGACTTGAACTAAGTTTATCATAAGTTTGGAACAGTAAACCTGTATATAGTAGTTATCAAGTCTATCACATACCCAGTGTGCTTATTTGAGTTCTGCTGCTTAAATGTTTTCTTCATGAAATCTCTTTATGAACATGTACTAAGAAACCCCCATTAGGAAACACATATCCAGCTCTGCTATTTCACTCAAAGATGGTTGTAATAGTCACTATTTTATTTGTTAGTAATGCCACATTCTTTTTTTTTTTTATTTATTTGACAGGTAGAGTTATAGACACTGAGAGAGAGAGAGAGAGAGAGAGAGAGAGAGAGAAAGGTCTTCCTTCTGTTGGTTCACTCCCCTAATGAGTAATGCCACATTCTTTATTTTCCTCAAGGTAAAACCATTATACTATTACACTTACTAAGACTGAAAGGCTGGATCTTACCATCAAACTCTGTCCCTTGATGATTCCTCCCATTTCCTTCTGGTCAGTTTTGTGGAATACGCACATAATAAGTAATACAAATATTTTCTTTCAATAAGAGTAGCATAAGAATCCTATTCCTACTAGGTGCTTATTCAAGTGGTACATTAGTCATTGTTGATATTTGAGACTGATTATTAACAGGATTAAGACATATAGATATCATCAAGAAATGTCCAACATAAAAGTTAGTCAGTGTAAATGCTGTGAAGTCTGCCAACTGGGAAATTTTCCAACCTGATTTAAATGTTTATTCAACACTGCCTGCAATGGTGAGGCATCACAAAACAGACCTTCTTTTGAAGTTTAGTTTCTGTTATCACTTACACCAAATGTTTTGCTTTAATTCTAACTTACCAAGTTCACTTCTATTATTAATTGTTTTCTCATATATTTGAATTTTGTTTTGGAGCCCCAGAGCAAGAACAATGTTACATAGTTCCTTTATAATGTGTCTCCCATTACTTTTGAGGGTTTTTTTTTTTTTTTTTTTTTAAGGTTATCTAGACCTTACACTGGTCTCCTGCCTAAACACCTTTGTGTATTGAAACTGGAAACTGTGAGCAGATTTCAGAAGGTGATGATCTAACTCGTAACTGCTTTGGGTCAGAACATGGTTGCCTTCCAGCCTCAACAATGCCATTCTGCCACTCTGTTATGACAATCATTTGAGATTTTTTTTTTTTTTTTTTGACAGGCAGAGTGGAGAGTGAGAGAGAGAGACAGAGAGAAAGGTCTTCCTTTGCCGTTGGTTCTTCCCTCAATGGCTGCTGCGGCCAGCATGCTGCGGCCGGCACACCACGCTGATCAGAAGCCAGGAGCCAGGTACTTTTCTTGGTCTCCCATGGGGTGCAGGGCCCAAGGACTTGGGCCATCCTCCACTGCACTCCTGGGCCACAGCAGAGAGCTGGCCTGGAAGAGGCACAACCGGGACAGAATTTGGCTCCCCAATAGGGACTAGAACCTGGGGTGCCAGTGCCACAGGCAGAGGATTAGCCTATTGAGCCGCGGCGCCAATGATCAATGTTTTTAACATTAAAAATATTTTTTATTTCGTCCTAAAGATAAAAAAGAATAAAATAATTAAAAAAAAACCCAATAACCAATTGTTAACTATCTTTGCCATTCAGTTGTTTCTATAGCAAATTATCACAAAACTTAGTAGGTTAAAAGATATAAAGATGATATTGTATCATTTCCAAGGATCAAGAATACCAGAGTGGCTTATCTAGTGTAGTCAGGATATTGGCAGAGGCTGTTGTCCTCTGAACACTTGATGAAGATGTAGAATACGCATCTGGGAGACTCACTCCCATGGCTGTTGAATAAAGGCTTCACTTTTTAGTTCACCACTGGGGGCAGGGGATTCAATTCTTTCCCTTGTTAGTCCTCCAAAGTATGCTCATGGCAATTATTCCCAGAGCAAGAGATCTGAGAAAGAAAACAGAAATCATCCACAATGTCTGTTTGTGACCTAGGCTCAGAAATGACATTCATTATTTTTTATTTTATTAGTAATAATACACCAAGAAAGTGTTTAAGTGTAGCTGATGCAAAGAGAGAGAAATTAGGCTTCACTCTGTGAATGGAAAAGTGTTACGGAGTTTGTGGGTATATTTTAAAACCGCTGCACTTCTAGTACTTGAGCTCTATACTGGACTTTTAGTTGGGTTCATTCACCTGAAGATTTTTATTTCTCTAACCCGGTTGCCTGAGAGTAGACAAATTATCTCCTAATAATTGCTTTTCTCATTTTATTTCCCTGCTCAAGAACTTAGAAACATTTTCCTGAATGCCTGCATCAAGTTGGTTATATATTTCCAATGTTGCTTATAACCCTCCAAGAGATTGTGACATATAACATAAACCGACTCTTGTCATAAAATATTATTTTACATTATAGCATTCTAGACTCCAAACAAAAAAAAAATTTTCACAGAATGCTACAAAAAACAAATTCTTGTTACCTCAATATCGTGCCTTTCCTGCCTTTCCTATTACTCTTCCCACATCTTCCTACTCTTCTAGGTGTGTCTCAAATCATATTCTCCACAATACTTCAATTATTATTTTCTCACTGACCTCAATCACCACCCCTCTTCTCTGAATTTGCACTGTAGTTGCCATGAGTGTTATTTTTTTCTAGTGCAGAAACCGTTCTTATATACTTTAGCCTATGGTTGTGTCATTCCTTCAAGATGAATCATAAGCTTCTTACAGAGAGGAACCCTTTTAAATCTTTTTGGTTTCCAATGAGCCTTGCATTTTTGGGAAATATTAGAGGTACTTAAATTTTTTTGTTTCCCTTGATTATGAGATTAAGCAGTGCTTTTGATATACTTTATGTAAGGAAATATAAAAATAAGAAAAAATAATTACACCATTTCCCTGTATGTGTTACTTTTCTTTTCTTTGCTTAGTATAAAAATGTAAGATGTTGAGCCAAAGGTTATCTCATGATTCCAGATGTAGCCTAACACTGGGAAAGAATTCATGGCAGTAAATTCTTTATTTATGAGCATGAAATTTGCAACATTTGTATATTTTATTTTTGATAAAAACAAAATAACATTTGGTCTCAGTTTTCTTAAAATACAGTTATTAACATAAAAGAGATATAAGGAATATATTAATACTTCCATCTGCTTTGGAATATTTAAAAATGTAGGATGATATAATGTCTAAAGTGCATTAATTCCATTCTCTTAGCCAAAAAGGGATTTTTTTCTCTGAAAAATATCTATTTTCTCAGTGTCATTCTCAAAAATTCTTTTTTTAAACTTTTATTTAATAAATATAAATTTCCAAAGTACAGCTTATGGATTACAGTGCCCCTGACCATAACTTCCCTCCCACCCGCAACCGTCCCATCTCCCACTCCCTCTCCCATTCCATTCACATCAAGATTCATTTTTCAAGTATTTTTATATACAGAAGATCAATTTAGTATATATTAAGTAAAGATTTCAACAGTTTGCATCCACACAGAAACAGAAATTCTTTAAAAGGATCAGTTGTTCGTCCTGTTGTTTCTCAGAAAAAAAGTCAACTAGACACTATATACTATATTTTAATTGTTCTTTTCCAAAATATTTAAATGTTCTGCCTCCTTTATACGTGATAATTTTAGAAAATAATTTTGACATAATCTTGATTTCATAAACCTTTTTTATAGTGGAACATTTCAAGTATACATAACAATGATGAAAAGAATATAATGACGCACCATCTCCCTACCATCACTACAAGTCAGCCTCAACAATCAACAAAAATTTTGCTGAACTTGTTTCATCCTTACATGGTCCGCACTCACTGAAGACATTAGGATCAATTTTTACAATAGACTTCCGTTGTTGACCCAAGTAGTTTGTTGGGTTTCCCAAAGATTCATTTACCTATATATACCTACTTGAAGGCAGAGGGGAGAGAGAGAGAGAGAGAGAGAGAGAGAGAGAGAGAGAGTTTCTTTCCCCAATGCCCACAATAGCCAGAGAATACAGGCATCCCAAGTGGCAGCTTAACCCTGTGCTCACAATACCTGCCCCAGAGTTACAGACTTTTGGGTCGTCTCTCTCCTGTGTCTGTAGGAAACGGTATATAAGAAGTGATAGCCTTGTGCCTTAACCTCCTTATCTTCAGAGGAAGATAGAAAATCTTGGATAGCTTCCATTTCTACTTTCCCTTGGGTCAAATATCTGGTTTTTCAATGTTGGAAAGAGAGTCTAGATTTCCCGTCCTCTTATTTTTACTTCCTATTTCCTCTGGTCACCAGTTTTAGAAAACTTCTCTAATAGGAAGTGATCTTGGAAACACAAAGAGAAGACATCACTGAAGTTATTTTTCTGTAGCTGCCTAAGCTCCACGCTCAAGCCCCCTCTTTTAATCCATGGCTTTAAAAATTTAGACAAATACCATGTTTTGTTCCCCACATTTCTGACCTGTTTTCCTCTTTTGGGTAATATTTTTCCCATTAACTCCATTAATCATTTTGTTTGTTATACATTTGTGTCATTTTGAAATAATAATTATGCATATCTACATTAAGGTTTTATACTTGTTATTTTTCCCTCAATTCTATCAGCTCGCATCTCTAGAATAATGGTGACTATGATCATGCCTTTCCTGTGGTCCTAACTTCACTTTTATGACTTGATTAAAAATGGTGGTGGAGAAGTGGGAGTCAGGTAAGGTGCTGGTTGCTTTGTCTGCTTTCCACACCAGAATGCCTGGTTTTGACTGCTGATTCTGGTTACTGATTCCAGCTTTCTACTACTGCAGACTGGGAGGTAGTGGTGATGATTGAAGTAGTTGGGATCCTGCCACCCACATGGGAAGTCTGGATTGAATTCCCAGCTCCAAATCTAGTTTCCAGGCAATTGTGGAGTGAACCAGTCGATGGGAGCTCTTTCTCCCTCTCCTTGATGTTTCTCTGCCTCTCAAATAAATGATTAATCAGTAAATTTTAAAAAAGTGCATTACATTCATGCACATACATGTAAGGTAGTGCTGTATTTCATATTGTAACTGAAGTGTTCAGTTTGAATAAATTCAGCATTTTTATTAATAGCATTTTCTACATGCTTCACTATTTAAATTTAGTGAATTATATTACTAAACTAATATCACTGTGCTTCTAGCAGGTAATCTATTTTTAAATTACATATAATTTGCTCACTGCATTGATGAAATAGCTTTTATAATGTATATTTTTGTTATTATATTAATATTTGTAAATAGTATTTTAACTAGTTGTAATGCATTTTTGTTTGTTAGATATATTGTTATATTTAACAAAACATTATCTTGTAGTATATCCTGGGTATTGTTCTAAGCACTTCATAAATAATAACTTACTTAATCATCATGATAAACCTATGAGGAAAATCCTATTGCTTCATTTTGGAAATTATAAAACAGAAGCACAAAAGTTAAGTACCTCAGGTAAAGCAGGTTGATGATAGATTTTGAATTTAGACTGTTCATAAATGGAGCAGAAACAACAAAGAGACTTTTTTTTATTTCTTTTCTGCATACATTTGGCAGACTTAATCAGTTGAATGCTTGCTGTAGGTTTAGAGATAATAATTTTGTGACAATTTTATGAAGGCAATGAGCATATTTGCATTTTCATGGGAAAAATGCTATTTTATTCTCCTCCTGCCTTTGAACATCAGACAACAGATTTTTCAGACATTAGAATTTGGGACCCATACCAGCAGCCCTCTGGGAGCTCAAGGACCAAGACTGAAAATTGTACCTTTACTTTCCTGATTTTGAGATTCTGGACTTGGCCTGAACCCTGCTACCACTGCAGATTCTCTTTGATTGTAGATATCCATTTGCGATACTACTCCCATCTGTGGTTATGTCAAGCAATTTTCCTAATAATCTCCACTGTTCCCTGTAAATATCCTATTTATCTCTCTGAAGAATTCTATAATATAATAATTATTTTATTCCTTATCCTTTGTTTATCTTTATATTGTTATTTTTTAAAGATTTATTTATTTGAGAAGGCAGAGTTACACAGAGAGAGGGAGAGGCAGAGAGAATCTTCCATCCACTGGTTCATTCCACAAATAGCCACAATGGCTGGAGCTGAGCCAATCTGATGCCAGGAACCAGAGCTTCTTCCAGGTCTCTTACGTGGGTACAGGAGCCCATGCACTTAGGCCATCTTCCACTACTTTCCCAGGCCATTTACAGGGAGCTGGATTGGAAGAGGAGCAACCTGGACATGAGCTGGTGCCCATATGGGATGCTGGTGCTGAAGGTGGAGGCTCAACCTACTATGCCACAGCACCGGCCTCAATATATTCTCGTTTTTATCTATTCTGAGCTTTCATTTTTACTTTATGCCTAGATTAGATTATCATTTATCTAGCAGGTAATAGCTCTGATTTTTCTGGATATCTCTTTATACAGGGTCTTGTAATATTCTCTCTTATTTTGAAGGATTTTATTCTCCTTACATCCTGTTCAAATGAAACATTAATCCTGCTTTGGGAATTCATTTTGAAATCCTTTTTCCATAATTGAGATATTAGGAAGTCTGAAATTCCAAAAACTTCAAGGTTTATTTTATAGGATATTGGGAGAAATACCCCAAGGACAAGAGGAAATGGAGTTTGGCAGTGTGGATTCTCTTTCTGTAGGTCTTAGATTATACAGTGGCAATGCAGATGGCTTCCATGTATGTGGGTTTACATGCTATTGAATAATCAAGGCCAAAATTGTTTTTTAAACTTTAAAAAGATTTATTTTATTTATTTGAAAGGCACACTTACAGAGAAAAAGAGGGAGAGACTGAGAGGTCTTCCACCTGTTGGTTCACTCCCCAAATGGCTTCAACAGCAAGAGCTGGGCCAAGCTGAATAAAGGGGCCAGGAGCTGTGGGTGCAGGGGCCCAAGAATTTGGGCCATTTTCCACTGCTTTCCCATGTGCATTAACAGGGAGCTGGATTGGAAGCAGAGCAGCAGGGATTCAAATGTGCCCATGTGGGATGAGGGCACTGCTGTCGGCGGCTTAATCTTCTAAGCTGCAAACTGGCCTCAAGGCCAACCATTTAAAAACTGTTCATTTTGTTGGACTAAATCCTCTGCATGCATCACAAGTTTAGTCACACAGCACAGAAGTGTCCACCAAGTTTCTTTGTATCCTCAGATTGTAACAAGCGTCATCACATTATGAAAGTGTGAGTAAGCTTGTTCAGACCACATAAAACAGAACTGTTTAACCTTTGTTGTATGAGGTAGTCCACATATTTCCCTGAAACACCTGTTCAGATCCTGTGCAAGTCAGTGTCAGAGTCTATGAACTCAAAATCCCTTCTGGCTTTACTACCCTGCCCTTGAAGAGGGTTAGGCGATGTCCATCTTCTGGGGGACCTTAGGAATGGCTTGTATTCTGCAACCTACAATCTTTTCCTCATCTCTCCTTAGTAGCTTCAACTTCTGACACACCAGGGCAAGATGCTTTTTTGCGTAAAATGTCTCCTACCTGTACCCCAGGCCAACAGAAGATATGTACATTATAAAAACATTAACATTCATGACACTACTCTGTACCATGAAGACATAAAATAAATTCATTTAATCATCATCATAATCCAGTAGAATTGCTACTTCTGTTTTCACCTTATTTTGTGAATGAGAAAACTGACTCTAGTTTTAAACAACCCAGAGTGACACAGCTAGAAAATGGTGACTCCAGGGCTCATTCATATGTACTTGCCAGACTCTTGAGTCTTTGCTAATGATCACTGTGTTCTGTCTCCAGTGATAGCAAATCAGAGAGAGTACTTTTACATTGGGCATATTGAAACATTGTTTAGTATCCATCCTAAAATGCAGTATCTTTTCAGTGGATTATGTAGTCTATTCACATTTAATGTTTTTGTAACCATTTAGATTAGCAGCTTCCATTTGCTTTTCGTTTTCTGTTTTACACCATTTCCCACTGTATTCCTCTTCTATTTTCTTTTTCAGTAAGTGAATATTTTCTAATATAAAATTTTAATTCCTTATTCTTTCATTCTCTTTGGAATTTATTTTCTTAGGTGTTGCCCTATAACTTAACAGACATGTATTATTAGAGTATAATTTAGATTAATAGTAAGTTAATTTCAGTGTTATATGAATATATATATAGAAAGAGAAAGGAGGCTATATTCCCTTGTTCCTGTTTTATGTTATTATTATGCTTTTATAATTATCATATGTAAATATTAAAAGGGCAAAATTCATTATTACAATTATTAATTTTGATATTTTCATACCTATTGAAAAGTTAAGAAAAGAATAAAGAACAAGTATATGCTGGTGCCGCGGCTCACTGGGCTAATCCTCCGCCTTGCGGCGCCAGCACACCGGGTTCTAGTTCCAGTCGGGGCGCCGGATTCTGTCCCGGTTGCCCCTCTTCCAGGCCAGCTCTCTGCTGTGGCCAGGGAGTGCAGTGGAGGATGGCCCAAGTGCTTGGGCCCTGCACCCCATGGGAGACCAGGATAAGTACCTTCTTCTGCCATCGGATCAGCGCGGTGCGCCGGCCACAGCGCGCTGGCCACAGCGGCCATTGCAGGGTGAACCAACGGCAAAGGAAGACCTTTCTCTCTGTCTCTCTCTCTCACTGTCCACTCTGCCTGTCAAAAAAAAAAAAAAAAAAAAAAAAAGAACAAGTATATATATATATAAAGTTTATTATATATTCTTTATTTTTTTCCTTAATACGAATTGTTATTTAATGCCATTTTCTTACTCAAACTCAACATTGCTCCATTCTACCTCCTTTGTGTTGTATTGTCAAGTGTATTACATTTCTACATATGTCAAAAATATCATTGTGTACTTATTGTTTTGTACAGTTGCTTTTCCTACCAGTTAAGTGAAGAAAGACTAAGGGCATACATTTATTCTATCATATATAATTATACAGTTATGTTTACTGTTGCTCTTTATTTTCTTCTTTGTGCGTGCAGGTGTGGGTTCAAATTACCATCTGAGGTCACTTGATTTAAGTGACTTAAGAACTCCATAGTATTTCTTTGTTTCTTAGTATTTCTTATTTCTGATAGCAACAAATTCTGTCATTTTTATCTGTGAATGTATGTATTCTGGATTAATTTTTGAAAGACAGGTTTGCTGGATATTAGATTCCTGTGGGATGGAATTTTTCTCTCAGCACTTTGAATATGTCAGGTCATTGAGTCTAACCTCTATTGTTTTTGTTAGGAAATTAGTCATTAATCTTATTAGTTTGTGATGACTCATTTTTCTGTTCCTGAATTCTGGATTATGTCTTTGCATTTGACGTTAAGCATTTTTATGATGATGGTTTTTGGTGTGGAGCTCCTTCTGTTTATCCTACAGAATTTGTAGAGTATTTTAGATGAATAGGGGAATGTGTTAACTCATGCAGAGATTATTTTTTTATCTCAGTTTGGGAAATTTCCAGGTATTATTTCTTCAGATGTACTTTATGCTTCCTTTCTCATATTCTCCTTTATATAAGATGTTTCATACATTTAATTTTCATATGTTTATACTAAGGACTTATTAATGTCCTATCTAATTCTGCTCCTCTGTCTCCATTTTATGTCAGTTTTTTAGATTTCATAGCCTCCATTGATCTATCTTCAGGTTATCTGATTCTTTTTCTTCCAGTTAAAATCTCCTACTGAGTCCCTCTAGTAAACATTCATTTCAGTTATTATAATAATGCCATGAATTCCATTTGATTCTTCTGATTTTTAAATAATTTATAATTTTATGAGCAGATAATTGAAAATACATTATCATCACAGCTTTAATTCTTTAAACATGTGATTCTTTAATTTGTTAGACAGTGTAATAGGTGCTCTGAAGTCCTTTTCTGTTAAATCAGACATCTGGCCCCTCTCACAGGTAGTTTGTTTTGCATTCTACCACCACCACCTCCTTCCACCCTTCCATGTGTGGGTCACATTCTCCCCTGTCTTTGTATGACCCACAGTAGTTTTGTTGTTGTTTAGAACTGTACATTTTAGGCAGTATATTTTAGGATCTGGGATACTGGCTCTCCTCCTATTCTCAGGACATTTTTGTTGTTTTTGATTATTTTTTTAATGACCCACTAGACTCTCTTCATGAAATTTGTTTCCCCTATGTGAAATCTTTTGTACTGATTATCATAAAGTGCAGCCATGGGTATTTACAGTCACAATGGGATAAAAATAGTTTAGCAATTTGTTTGGCTATCTTTTCCAAATTACTCTTTGGAACAATTTGCTTCTTGGTATAATGTCAAATGTGGACATTAGTTTACGCATGGTTATAGATGAAAAAAGATAAAATCTTACAATAGATATTCCAAAAATTTTTAAAAATCTAGTTCAGAACAGTAATTAAAAAAAAAAAAATCCATCTAGTTCAATCATTTGTGCCTAACAAAGAAGACATCTTCATCCTCTTTGAATTGTTACAGAATCTATATCTTTGTGTTTGTCACCTGTACCATTTTTAACAGTTTCATAGGATTTCAGAAACGAATAAATTTATATGCAAATTTTTCATCACATAAATGGTACATAAATAAAATTAAAGCTAACTATTTATAACTTGAAGGGTCTAATATGTAGGTGCTCTTCCATTAGTGTAACAGGCCAATCGCACAAAAACTACTTGGATTATTACACTCAGCATAATGTTTTCCAAATATCATATGTTCTCCCTGATCAGAGACAACTAACTGAGCACCAAAGGGGAAACTTGTTGAAATGAAATGGACACTTTGAGAAACAGTGACTTGATCAGCTCTTGTCCTGATGGTTGATGTAAATGTAATACTTTATACATTTTAGTATTTTTTTTTTTTTGTTCTAGTACCGTTGGTTGAACTCTGTAATTAACACACAATTATTCTTAGGTGTTTAAATTTTAACTGAAAAGTGATCCCTGTTAGGAATTTGGAAAACATTATGTTGAGTGAAATAAGCAGTCCCAAAGGGACAGATACCACTTGTTCTCCTTGATAGGTGACAACTAACTGAGCACCAAAAAGGAAACCTGTTAAAGTGAAATGAACACTATGAGAAACAGTGACTTGATCAGCCCTCACCCTGACTGTTGATGAGCAACTTGATATGTTATCCCTCTTAGTATTTTTTTTTGTTTGTTCTACTTAATACTTTTGGTTGAATACTGTAATCAATACACAATTCTTCTTAAGTGCTGAAACTTAACTGAAAAGTGATCACTGTTAAATATAAGAGTGGGAATAAGAGAGGGAAGAGATGTGCAATTTGGGACATGCTCAAGCTGACTTACCTCAAACAGTAGAGGAGAGAACCTCCACTTTGACTATGACCTTGTCTAAACAAGATAAGAATCGGAGAACTCAGAGGGCTTCCATAGCCTTGGAAACTCATGACTGGAGCATAGGGAGATTACTGATGCCATAGACAGGAGTGTCAATTGGTAAAGTCAACAACAGGAGTCACTGTGCACTTACTCCTCATGTAGGATCACTGTCCTTAATGTGCTGTGCATTGAGATTTAATGCTATAACGAGTACTCAAACAATATATTTCACTTTGTGTTTCTATGGGGGTGCAAACTGTTGAAATCTTTACTTAATGCATACTAAACTGATCCTCTGTAAAAAAAAAAAAGAAAGAAATTATCAACTCCCAAATTGACTCTCACTGGGATTAAACATGACAATAGGTCTGATCTGATTTCATCATCATTTAAAAAAAATCATCTATTATTTTTCACTTTATGTTTCTGTGTGGGAGCAAACTGCTGAAATCCTTACTTAATGTATACTAAGCTGATCTTCTGTATATTAA
The DNA here is from genome assembly GCF_964237555.1 of Oryctolagus cuniculus. Classification (NCBI taxonomy): domain Eukaryota; kingdom Metazoa; phylum Chordata; class Mammalia; order Lagomorpha; family Leporidae; genus Oryctolagus; species Oryctolagus cuniculus. The sequence continues at coordinate 56,469,329 of NC_091436.1, read as the reverse complement.
GATAATCGAAAATGAATCTTGATATGAATGTAAGGGGAGAGGGAGTGGGAAAGGGGAGGGTTGTGGGTGGAAGGGACGGTATGGGGGGGAAGCCATTGTAATCCATAAATCGTACTTTGGAAATTTATATTCATTAAATAAAAGTTAAAAAAAAGACAAAAAAAAAAAAGAAAAAAAAGAAACATACCAGGGGATTCCAATTCAATCCCATCTAGGTGGCATGTACCAATGCCATCTCACTAGTCCCAGTGATCAATTTCTGTTCACAATTGATCATAATGATAGGACTAAGAACCAAAGGGATCACATAAACAAGAATAGTGTCTGCAAATACTAGCTGATAGAATAAAAAAGAGAGAGAATGATCCAACATGGGAAGTGAGATACACAGGAGACCCATAGAATGGCAGATGTCCTAAACAGCACTCAGGCCTCAGAATCAGCCCTTAAGGCATGCGGATCCAGCTGAAAAGCCCATGAGAGTATTTCAGGCATGGAAAGCCAAGACACTCTGGGAAAAAAAAAAAAAAAAAACCTAAATGAAAGATCTCCACAAGTGAGATCCCAGTGGAAAGAATGGGTCATCAAAGAAGGAGGTACCTTTCTCTGAAGGGAGGAGAGAACTTCCACTTTGACCATGGCCTTGTCTATATATGTTCAGAGTCAGTGAACTCAGGGGGCTTCCATAGCCTTGGCAGCTCATGACAAGAGCCTAGGGTGATTACTGAGCCCATAAACAAGAGTGTCAATTTGTTAAGTCAACAACAGGAGTCACTGTGCACTTACTCTTCATGTAGGATCTTTGTCCTTAGTGTGCTGTACATTGAGATTTAATGCTATAACTAGTACTCAAACAGTATTTTTCACTTTATGTTTCTGTGTGGGAGGAAACTGTTGAAATCTTGACTTAATGTATGCTAAACTGATCTGTATATAAAGAGAAACGAAAATGAATCTTGATGTGAATGGAAGGGGAGAGGGAGTGGGATAGGGGAGGGTTGTGGGTGGGAGGGACGTTATGGTGGGGGGGAAGCCATTGTAATCCATAAGCTGTACTTTGGAAATTTATATTTATTAAATAAAAGTTTGAAAGCAAAAAAAAAAAAAAACTACTTGGATGAGAAAGTAACTCAGATACTCATTTGTGACAGATTAACTATGTGTATGTATGTGACCCCCTCATCTCACTGTAAACATTATGGGTTGCATGACCCTTTAGTTTGCATACTGAATTTATAAGCTAAACAAAACAAAGAAGAAAAATTGATGGAAGCCCCACATTCGAAGTTAACACTCCATCTACCTTCTCTCAAACTCCTCCTGAGTTCAACTAAGAGAATTTGAATTCACTGGGACTTTAGAACTCAGGAATTAATAATAACAGTAATAATACATGCTCTGATTGAGTCAATCAATTTTAGCTGAGGGTTTATCACTGCTCAAAATTGGATTCTTCTTTACATACACTTTAATGTAATCCAGTGTTTTTAAAAGGACTGTTTAGTATTTATGGAACTCAGTCAAGTTCACCATCTATCTGCCTCCATCAATTGCTCCAGTCTGATTCACCTTAGTCAGGCATCCTCTAAGGATGGTAACCATGCCCGAGCTCATCATTAATCCCAGTTTTGAGGATTTGGAATGTAGCCTTTGTTGGGTTAATAGGGCTCTACTTTGTTCCTTGCTCCTGTGACCCAGTTGTTACCATTTGTACTTCTCTGTAGTAGCCAGGTTAGTTTGCAAGGTGATTTCTCTTTTTGTGCCCTGGCTTGCTCTTATCATTTTCATCCCTGAATTGAGTGTTCTGACCCTGATCCCTAACCACTGGATGAAAATCTGCCAACTCTGGAAGCTTTGACATTGACTTCACCTTGGGGAACTTCTGTGATCCTGCCACCTCCAGGTTCTGTATTTTAACTTGAAGTGCCAGTGATCCTGGAGTCCCATGTGCAGCAGATCTGCACAGAGTGTGACCAGAGACCACAGTCTACTTAATATGTCAGAACTTGGGACTGAGTCAGTGCCTAGTCCTTTTCCTGCCTCAATAGGCAAATCTCAGACCAGGTCAAGACTCTCTAGGAACGTGTTCCTGTTGGAAATCAAAAGAAAATATCACCCATATTCTTTAATTTTAAAATAAAAATGTATTCAGTGCATGCTGATTTGTTAATTATTAATGATGGAAAAGTTGTGGAAAATCTGAGAAAAATCCTGTAATCCATGTTTTCCCTAAAGGAATATTCAAAAGGGGTGGTAGTTTAAACAAGCTAAATATATGGAGACAAAAAATGTCTTTATGACATCAGGTACAGATTCTGTGAATGTCTGAAACTTGAAAAGATCTTCCTTTTTTAAAAAAAAAGTTAATTTATTTTACTTAAAAGTCATAGTTACAAAGAGAGAGAAAGAGAGAAATCTTCTGGCAACTGGTCCACTACACAGATGGCTGCAATGGTCAGGGCTGGGCCAGGCCAAAACCGGGAACAAGGAACTTCATCCAGGTCTTCCATGTGGGAGGCAGTGGCCCAGTCACTTAGGCTACTTTCTGCTGCTTTTTCTAGGCCATTAGCCCAGAACATGAATGAATGTGGAGTAGCCAGGACCTCAACAGGCGCTCATATAGGATGCTGGCATTGCAAGCAGCAGCTTTACTCTTTAGGCCACAATGCTGGCCCAAAGAAATTTTTCTGCACTTCCCAATATGATGCTCTTATGTGACATTTTAGCAATGAAAATTTCCTATAAGACAATGAGCTGGGAGAATAAGACTGAACATGATATAGAGAAAGATACATTGAGAATATTTTGACTATTTTGTATGGAGAGGTGCACTGAAGATCAGAGTGCAACAAAGAACAACACTTTTTTTAAAAACTTTTATTTAATGAATATAAATTTCCAAAGTACAGAATATGGATTACAATGGCTTCCCCCCCACCATAACGTCCCTCCCACCCACAACCCTCCCCTTTCCCACTCCCTCTCCCCTTCCATTCACATCAAGATTCATTTTCGTTTCTCTTTATATACAGAAGATCAGTTTAGCATACGTTAAGTCAAGATTTCAACAGTTTGCTCCCACACAGAAACATAAAGTGAAAAATACTGTTTGAGTACTAGTTATAGCATTAAATCTCAATGTACAGCACACTAAGGACAAAGATCCTACATGAAGAGTAAGTGCACAGTGACTCCTGTTGTTGACTTAACAAATTGACACTCTTGTTTATGGGCTCAGTAATCACCCTAGGCTCTTGTCATGAGCTGCCAAGGCTATGGAAGCCCCCTGAGTTCACTGACTCTGATAATTTTTAGACAAGGCCATGGTCAAAATGGAAGTTCTTTCCTCCCTTCAGAGAAGAACAACACTTAACATCAGTTTAGGGGGCCAGCGCCATGGCACCAGCATCCTATATGGGCGCCAGTTCTAGTCTCGGCTGCTTCCCTTCCAATCAAGCTCTCTGCTATGGCCTGGAAAAGCAGTAGAAGATGGCACAAGTGCTTGAGCCCCTGCACCCACATGGGAGACCCAGAAGAAGCTCCTGGCTCCTGGCTTCGGATTGGCGCAGCTCCAGCCGTTGCAGCCATTTCGGGAGTGAACCAACGGAAGGAAGACCTTTCTCTCTGTCTCTCCCTCTCACTGTCTGTAACTCTACCTCTCAAATAAATAAATAAAATCTTAAAATATAAGTTTAGGATGTAGCAATGTAGATGTCATGCTAAATGTTGACAATATCAATAGAATGGAAGAGAAGAAATTTCATAATGAATTACATACAAGTGGCTAAAAAACTAGCACGAACAACATATGTTCATTCTGCATATATATTTTTAAGAAACAGAAAGTATTTTCCACAATAAGCATGGCTGATTCTTGTATTTGTACAATACAAAAACTGTTGATTATTGAATGAGAGAGGCATAAAGAGAATTTACTATTTATCATATTAAATACTTTCACATATTTTTGTCAATGTTGGAATTGTGAAGGCGTCATGTTTTGGTGAGTGAATTAATGCCACCAGCCTGAGTCACTGTTGGGAGCAGTGTGGTTCTTACCACATCACAGCACGTGTACAACAAAGTCAGGAACCAGCCACCCTACATGCCAGGTGTCTCTTAAGAAGTAGTGTCTTTGAATTTGTAATTTGTCCCCAAGATGTAACAAGAAAGTTTCCAGTCTGAACAGAAAATTTTTTTCTGGTTACTTGGATGTCAACTCCTGTATTCGTAATGTATAATGGTAATTTTTGTCTTACTAGTGTCTGTTAATAGAAATGAAGATAGGATGACAAAAAGTTCACACAGTTAGGTGGGTTCTTGTCAAAATAGAAAATCCACCCAAAGTTTCTGACTGCCATTCACATGATTAGAATGACATACTAGCCTTCTATTAGCACATCTGGGAAGTCGTTTTCAAGCCTGGATGGTCTGCATTCATTGTAGGATAAAGTTTGACAAGAAACTTTACGTGCATTCTTTTTGTTGGACATGGGAGATAGAACAAGGCAGAGAAAATCTATTCTGAGTCTGAAAATGTGTAATCGCCTCAGATACCTTGATGTGATATTTAACTTTTTCAAACCTAATCTATTCGTTCAATGAGTTTCTAACAATTCCCTGGTTCTCATGCTGCATGGTACCTTATACAATCTTGAAACCTCTTATTTACAAATTGTGGGCCTCCATGTTGGGTAGATTTCAGCTGTGCTAAAATATGACACTGATTGGAATAAATTGATAACAATTCTTTCCTGTTGAGTGCCTTTGAGATTGGAGGCATAAAATACACAGTCTATCTTCAGAATTCAATGCCTGACTGGTGCGGTATCTGTTTCCACTGATGCTGCTTGTGCAGGTGGATTCTCCCTGGTCCATCTGTTCTGGATAGAATATGTCACAACCACTTTTCTTCCAGCCTATTTTCCTATGTTTCAGAACACATAAACATTCCAGTTCTTTGGTCAATTTGTCTGTTTCATTTCCTCTTTTATTTAATTTTCCGTTACTGAAAAAACATTTCCCCTGTAAGTATTTAGTTACACGTTTAATTTTTTTTAAATCACAGAATCTATTCTAAATGAATTCTTCCTGTTAAAAAAAATAGCATTATAAAATCGTCCCTCCCAGTTTTTTGTTCTTGGTGTATCTCCATGATGTAAAATCATTTACTTGAAAGTTCTTTGAACATTTAAACATTGGAAAATTGTTCTTTGAACAACTTTAAGACACCGAGTGATGTTCTACTACTAATCTATGGAATGATCAGACAAAGCTTTAAAAAGATAGAATAATTGCATGTCTTAGATATTTTATGCAGTGATCAAAGGTAAATCAACACATGTCCCAGGAATTAAAATATGTTCATAATTAAAAATGGACTTTTTAGTAACCATTTCAATGTTTGTTTCCTCTGGCCAAATTTGACTGTATCTGTTGAACTTTTCCCCTGAGGACTAAATTATTCATTGATTTGCAGAAATTAAAAGTATTATAATGGATATGGGCTTTAAAAAGTATATCTAGATTGACCATTTTCTCATTATTTTTGTCAGTCTTAATCTAAGTCTTTATCACTCTGTTCATTTCTCATTATTTTGTTTTTAATAACTCATTTGGCTTATCTTAAAGTGTAGTTCTCATTGTAAAAATAACCAATTCCATTAGGTAACAAATGATGCTCAATTCATTTGTGCTTCTGTAAAATCAAAGGATCATATTACAAAAATTGCTACCACGTGACAATTATGCTTATTTGAGCAAAGCATTTTGAGGAAATGTATGTTATTTGGAGTCTGTTTTTTAGCCATTGATAAATAAGCTTACCAATAATAGAACATTTTTGTTTGCTTTTATCCCAAAATAAAGTAAAATTCATTCTTATAAACATGAAAAATGAAAGATAGTTAATAGAAATTCATTCACTGAAAGGATGGAGAAATGACTCTTTTTTGGTGATTTTTCCCCATAAGAGATGGGGCCTATCTTTACAATGTGACAAAAATCCCAAACTGGCACATAATTTCTTATCCAGAATGCTTGGGATCAGAAGTGTTTTAAAATTCAGAATATTTCAGATTTTGCCAATAGGCCGTTAGGCGTATATATCATATATGCTGCAACATTTTGGGAAAAGCCAAGAACAACATCCTATAATCAAACACATGAATATCTTCATGGTAGAAATATTTTATGTATATATGATAAACCAGTATTGCAGACTGCCTTTATTAATTCTTATCAGGTGTGCCTCCAAATAACTTGGCTGAGAAAAAAAGGAAACAATAACTTTTCAACATTTAGGGCTTTTAAAAAAAGGTTCTATAATTATAAGTAAAGGATATATATCTGTATTACAACACAACTATGCACAATTAAAGCGTTCTTCCTGCTTGCAGTCATGTGTGAACTGACTGCTCTGTGGTCTTTTTTGTAAAGGTATTGTTCTTCTTTCCAAATTTATACCCAAAGTTACCTGATCTATACTTAAGGAGATAGATTCAGAACTCATTGGTGCACGAATATTTCTTTGGCTGACAGTTTACCTAATTAAATCTGGGTGAAAGACAGGCATTTGATGCAATGGTTAAGATGCTTCTATAGATGCACACATCCCACATTGGATGTCTCTGCCTGGATTTGAGTCCTAGCTCCACTTCACATCCCAGCTCCCTGCTAATGCCTGAGAGGCAACAGGTGATCGCCCAAGTACTTGAGCCACTGCTATTCATGTGCAAGACCCAGATTGAGTTCATGGTTCATGGTATCATTCTAAACCAGCTCCAGCTTTTGATCTTTCTGTGTGTCCGTCTGTATATCTTTATCTCTGTGTTTTTCTGCCTTACAAATAAACACACACATGACTTTTTAAAGTCATGTGGTGAGTGCAACAGTTCAGCACAATGTGAGAATTCCTTGTTACTTATGCAGTGAACTATCAGAGTCCCTTACTTGTGTTCTCATTCAGTGAAGTCTCCTTAAGCAAATGTAATCCATTTGGTTGATGTCTAAGGAATACAACTTTTCATGTCAGTCTATTGTGTTCTATACAATATTTTGAAAGGATTACCACTGTTCTTGTATATAATGATTTGTTGTCGCTCCCCCTCTTCGTGGAGGAACAACACTAAACCCTGCCTAGGCTTCATATCCGAGTCACAGCACCATTATGTCGCTCCCCGTCTTCGTGGAGGAACAACACTAAACCCTGCCTAGGCTTCATATCCGAGTCACAGCACCATTATGTCGCTCCCCGTCTTCGTGGAGGAACGACACAGGACCCTGCGCTGTTCTTTTGTCTGCTCGGCCCTCCCCGGGTTTGCTGCTGGTTCTTCCCGGGTTGGCTACCGACCCTTCCACCTCCGTGGAAGGGCGGTTCCCCCTAGCCACTTTCCCCACTTCCGCGGGGGAGCGGCACACCGCCGGGCCAGCCGGCTCTCTCGGGGGCTGCACAGGTGTTCCTTCAGATAGATGTTCCCTGGTGCATGTTGTCTCTCTCCTCCTTTATAATCCTCTTCCACCAATCCCAACTCTGCTACCCACACGCCGAGTACGCTGCTCTCCTCCAATCAGGAGCAGGTCCTACAGTTTATTGGTTGAACTGGAGGCAGCTGTGTAGAAGCTGTTTCTCCCTTCTCAGCGCCATATTGTGGGAGAGCAGATACATAGAATAAGTCTTGATTCCAGTAACTTAGTCTAGTCCGAGTTGCTCCCAGTTGCTCCCCACAATTTGTCACAAATAACATTTGCTGGATGGAGACGAGAGATTGTCTCAAGTCTAACCAGCAGTGTTGAAGACTCATCTCTTCTTTTTTATCCCTGATGGTACAGTCTGAGACCAGGAAAGCCCAAGACTTGAGCCTTACACAACCTGAAGGGCCTGCCATTAATGAATTCTGGATGTTGAAGAGTTCATGGTATTTGCACCTGTATTCTGATAGTCTCATAATATTACATATGGACTTGGGACAAGACCCAGAGTCAGGACTCTCACGTAGCCAGCAACCCAAGTGCTAGAGAGTATTTATTGGGTCAGTCACAGGTATGTGCTATGTTATTTAATAATCCTGGGATTATTTTCAGTTTTGGAAATTGGAAGATCAGTTTTTTGATTCCAGCAATTGGAACATCCAATTGGAAAAGGTTGTCACAGAAATTATAAAGCTCAAAATCAAACGCAGCATAGTGTCTTCATCTGTTAAGCATTAATTAAATTAATTAATTCATTAAATGAGTGAGTAGATTATAAGAAAAAATTATGTTAGCATACTTCAGAAATTTGTGGAAAAAATGCAATAAAATATCTTATTTGTGACAAATTTAAAATATATGTATATTCAGATTATATATTTTCATAAACTTTTGGAAGACTCCTCTGGTCCATGGATTTCAAAAATTTGCACCAACATAAAATTATATTTTAATTCCATTTTGCATTAACTTTTTAAGGTACTTTCATATGAGAATACAAGCTAAATGACTGAAGTTACTTTCCGAGTAAGACATTCCATTTTTTCACTGTCTGGGCTCAATTAACATTTGAATCTAATTACTTTGTCAAGCAGCACAAACTTTTTGGTTAAAATATGTTGAGATTTTGTAACTTTCTCTGGCTGGTTTCAACCATGATCCCTTCTATTTGTAAATGATAAGGACTGATACCATGATTTCCTGTAGTGTAAAAATAATGTCCAGTGCAGTCTGATCCAGGTTAAATACCATTTTGTATCTAACATGGGGTTACTTATTTTTTTCCTAACTTTGTATTACACCTGGACATTGAAATGTATCTTGTGGTCCACTGATATTCCGTTTATCTTTCTACTTCCCATCCTACATTTGATAGATTAAAGGTAATCAAAATATGATTTCCTCTTCTATCAAGAAAAGGGGTTTATTTCCTCTCTTTAAATCCAGAAAAGTCTTATAATTGCTTTAACCATTGCACCAGTAGAAGTAATTCTGTACTGGTCAAAGAGTCAAGGCTTTAAAAACACGGTATTTCTGCTTCCTCCAATATAGAACATTTGCTCATGCTAGAGTATGTATGGTAAGGAGAATGGCTCAGGTGTCCCAGCATCGAGTTGAGCCTCCAGATGACTCCAGCTCCAGCCTCCAGACTACAACCTCATAAGAGAGTCCAAGTGAGATCAATGGAAAGACTGCCCAGTTTAATCCAGCTAACTCAGAAAAATGAAACAGTAAAAAGATTATTTTTAAAGCCTTTAAGTTTATAGTGACATTTTAATGTAGATAATCATTTGTTTAACAAATGATTCTAATTCTGCATGTCTTCTTCATAGTATTAGAGCCTAAGAGGATGGATAGGGGAAAGGTCAATTTTCTCACTCACCTGTAACTGTAGTGATCCTCTTTTGGTTAATTTTTATGTGAGTTCCATGGAAGTTCTCACATGAGGATGTTCACTATGTTCCAATGTGCTCTTATTTTCTATCAGTGAGAAACACTGGAAATACACCATGTAACATACCTTGTACCCAGAATCTTACTTGGCAAGAAACTCAAGCTCCACTCTCTTTCTGTAGAGTCCCTGGAACAAGAAGACTCACTCATTTTGCCATGCCAAAGAGTAGAAATCTAAATAAAACCACAGTTGCTCTCCTTCACCTACCTGTTCTCTTTGTAGGTACTTTGTTCCTGCTTAGATAGACAATAGGGAGAGAAGCAAATCTGATCTACAGTTATATATCCAACCAAAAAGTAAGATACTATTCTCCCCCTTCTTATCAGAATTCTGCATTCTCGATGAGTGGTTTCATTGAAGAAAAATGTGCTTGGTTTGTGTAAGAAAGTCAGGGAAGGGAGGTCCTGAGTTGGCAAATCCAAAACACGGAACAACTATTCCAGTTAGCTTTGTAAGCTAGTTTTGGGTGGAGTTGTGCTGTGTGGTAGATGTATGGGGCAACAAAACCATTCTGCTAGTTTTGAAAAAGTCCCAAGGAAGTATCTGGTAATTCCTGTATGTGGCAGTGCCCAGCACCTGTTGTCCTTTGCTTTTGGAATACAAGAATAATTTTGAGACCATAATAAAAAATCCTATACTACCTCTTGTTTGACATAAATATCTGTTATACTTGCTCTTGTTTTCACATAAGAAAACAGAGTATTATTGATGAAAACTTTAAAAAATATAATATATGTATATAAATCTGAAAAAATCTTGCTAGCATCTTTCTCAGTGGGAGACATTCATTTTTATATATTGTTAGATTTATTTTCCATTTTCTCCTATGTTTATTCAATATAAATCATTCATACAACTATTTTTGAACATTATCTTTTATATTTACCATTGTATCATAAATTTTCCTTATGCATACTTTTCTGACATTTTAATACCCAATAGTCATGGTAGAGGGAAAAATACATTCACCAAATATTTGTTAACAATTATTTGTTCAATTCATATTTACCTGAAATCCTACAATAAAAAAATTCATTCTCAGTTTGCTCCTAGCTAGACACAAGCAATTCTGATGCTTCGTAATTTTGTTGTAAGCATACAACTTATTGTACTCCTTTTGTTACAATAATAATCACAATATCCAGCACCTATAGTGTGCTATTTGTTCTATAAAACATAGAGAAATAGCCCCTGGTGGGCTGATTATTCAGGCAATATAAAACAATCCAAGAGCTGACAGATAGTCAATATTTTGCCAGGAAGCAGTGAGAAAAATGTCAATGTTCTCAATTTGTTTTTTGACTGGGGTAATATCTGCAGAGCTTGAGAAGAGCTCACAGTAAGGACTGATGCGGATTATGAGCATAAAGGACAAATGCCCCTTGGTAATGACTGCTTCAGTATGAGAAGGGAACAAACTAACACAAATAAAATTAGGGTAGTCACTAAGTAAGCATTAATGTATTAACTCCACATTTTGTCATTTGTTTGGTTATGGTGGGGATGGGGAAGCCTGTGCTCTTGAGGGTTATTAATACAGTTATGAAGAATGACAAACTGTACCATTACAAAATGCAGCACTGACTTAAGATGTGAGATGTTATTTTTTCTCATAGATGATAATTTAACTTTCTGTTGAGTGCATGGCAATATGGCTCCCTAGGCTGTACCATGCATGTTCATGAAATTGAGGCCTGTGATTATTAATGAAAGCCATGGCCAGAGAAGTTTCATAAAGAAAGCTGCATATGATGTAGGTCTGGAAGAGTAAGAGGTGCTTGACAAGTAAAGATGTAAACAGTTGTATGGGCACATCATGAAGGAAAGCACGGCAGCGTGAAGCAGGTGGGACTGAGAATGTTGGAGTTTGCCTCTGCAGCTCCTGCAGGGAACTGGGAGATAGCTCACACTGGAACAGTAGTTTATCAGATATTGTTCTTACCCTTAAGTACCTATTCCCTGGTCACCAGGAAGTAGGACTTGATATGGCTCTAAGAGAGGAAGAGTTACAAGAGCTGGTTAGTAAAGAAGAGCTAGGAGAAGAAGAAGGCAGTGAAAACATATGGAAGTAAGGAAGAGGACCTGGGAAGGGAATGGAGAAAGGATCAGGATCATGACAGGCTGCTGACCTATCAGAGTAAGCCAACCAGTATTCTGGGAGTTGAGTACTTAGAATTGGGATTATGCAATGGAAATGAATACATAGCAATGTAATGTCCTAAAAAAATCAGTATGGGAACCACAGAAGGTGATAGGGGAAGCATTCCCCAGTGTATGTATGTCCCAAGCAAGGTCCTGTAAGTGCAGCTCTCAAATCCAACTCGTGGCCCTTTCTACTTCCAACTCCACAGAATATTCTCTGCAGGGAACTCCAAGCTTTAACTCCCCAACAACACACAGTTTGGGGGAAAGTTGCTAGATTTATTTCTGCCTCAGAGGAAGTAGGAGATGAATAGAGTAGTAACTTTCTGTCTGAACAACATAAAGTGTGTGTTTTTGAACTTGTCTGCTAAGCACCTACACAACTGAGTGGGCTGCTCCTAGCCTTTGACATGAGATGGTCTGGGAGGAGCCACCCAGAGCATAAAAAGTCATCAGAAAACTTATTTTTTCATGTCTTCCATTTCTTCAAGTAGTAATAGAGTTTGAGTCTTAAGATCTCTTCTTTGCATATCACTAGGAGAATGTTAGAAGTGCATGGGTGCTGGCCTGCATTTGTGTTGAAGGGTTTTATCTAGCACATTGGTTCACAGCCAAGGACAATTTTCTCCCTGGGAAACTTCCGGCAATGTTCCTAGATATTATTTGGTTACCACACTGGGCGTTTATCTAGTGATTAGAGACCAAGGATGCTGCAAAACATCCAATGCATAGGGCATCCTCCCACAGAAAAGCAAATAACTGGCTCTACAAGTTAATGGCACTAAGGTCGGAACACCCTGTCCAGGACTAGGCATAGGGTGACTATTTGGTAATATGGACAGTGTCATCATACAAGATTGCACACTCAAATGGGGCTACGGCTTAATAGTTGTGGTCATGATGCCAAAATATTAATAATTTTATCTTTAGATGTGTGGATTTTAAAAATTTGTATTGATTTATTTGAAAGAGAGACTGAAAGAGAGATAGAGACAGAGATCTTCTCTCTGCTAGTTCATTCCTCAGTGCCCACAACAGTTGAAGTTGGGCCAGGCTTAAGCCAGGATCATAGAACTCAGTCCCCATCTCCCATGTGCATGGCAGTGACCATACCACTCTCTCCCCTATCTCAAGGTGTGCATTATAAGGAAGCTGGAATGAAAAGCAAAGCCAAGAGTCAAATCAGGGAACAAATGTTTCAAGCAGTTTTTTAACCATTATGCCAAATGCCAACCTCTGGCTTTGTGTTTTTATAGAAGTTACACAGGATATTGGAATAGCAGCCAGTACTTGGAATCTCAACTCATTCAGCACCCTGCCTCCAAACACCCAGGAAGAGATTTCAGACTCCTGTTTGCTGCCCTGCCCAGAGACTGATCATTGCCACCTTCTGCCCTGGTGGGGCCTGGGACAGACTCAGAGAAGACAGAGAGGGTGTGCTGCATCACCAGGTGGGGTCAGGGCACCTGTGAGAGTCTGCACTTGCTCTGTGAGTATGCTCATACCTGAAAGAATGCATCTTTGAATAGAAAATCAAAAAGCACCAAAGACAGGTTAAGAGAGAAAGATGGTAGAGAAAAGAAAAAAGCTCCCCCCGCCATTGATATTTAAACAAATCGCATTACTTTTTAAAAATATTTATTTATTTATTTGAAAGACAGAGTTATACACAGAGAGAGGAGAGAAAGAGAGAGAGAGAGAGAGAGGTCTTCCATCCAATGGTTCACTTCCCAATTGGCCACAACAGTCGGAGCTGAGCCGATCCAAAGCCAGGAGTCAGGAGCTTCTTCCTCCAGGTCTCCCACGCGGGTGCAGGGGCGCAAGGACTTGGACCATCTTCCACTGCTTTCCTGGGCCATGGCAGAGAGCTGGGTCAGAAGTGGAGCAGCCGGGTCTGAAACTGGCATCCATATGGGATGCCGGCGCTACAGACCAGGGCGTTAACCCACTGCACCATAGCACTGTCCCTGACATTACATTTTAAATTTGTACTGAGTCTCCTGGATTTTTTGGATGGCCAGGAGATGCTCCTATGTTTTGAAGATTCTTGATAGTTAAGCAAGTTCTCCTCAATGAAAAGATTAGCTCTCAGATCTGGTACTCCTCCTGGGGAGAGTATATAGTCCTAGCTATGTTCTTTAACACTGGCTTAGGACTCTTGTGTCAGGGTTCTGTCTATTTACTTGCTAGGAAGGTTTTCTTTTATTATATAATAAATATAATAGTAATAATAATCCCAAAAGTGTGGTGTACATGACTTCTGACACAAAGGTCAGTCACTGATTTAGTTGCTTATTTTTCTTAAAGCAAAATAAGGTTTTCAGGCATGTTTTATTCTTTTTTCTTATTTTGAGGTTCAACAGCAAAGAAAAGAAGAACTCAATTTTCTTTTTGGAAATGTTTATTATTATTATTATTTTATTTATTTCTATTAGAAACTGGCGAGAGAGAGAGAGAAAAGAGAAAGATCTGTCCACTGGCTCACATCCCAAATGACTGCAAAAACCAGAGCGTGGCCAGGCTAAAGTTGGGAGCCTGGAACTCCTACCACGTCATTCATGTGAGTGGCAGGGACTCAACCTTTTGAGCCATCATCTGCTCCCTTCTAAGGTACATATGATCAGGAAGCTGGAATTGAAAGTGGAGCCAGGACTCAAGCCTAGGCAGTCTGACCAGGGTCATGGGCATCCCAAATAAGTGATTAACTAACTGGACCCCAAGTCACTTCCCCCAAAACTCATATTTGATAGTAACCAAGAATATCTCAATATTATTCAGTTTTCAGCTTATTGATATGAATGAGAGTTAGGACTTAAAATATGATACTGAAAATGTGTATTAGTGATAATTTAATATTAACGATCTCATTTTGCTGTTTTTTTAAATGTACATATTCATTTGACTTTATTTTCTTCTTGCCTGTTGGCTTGTTTTGCTATAAAACTTTTGTTTTGGATATTAAACATATTTAGATCTGACTGAAAAATGAATGAACAATTATTTGAATAGAGCAAAAATCACTTATTTTGTTAAAATATTGCACTATAGAAAATCATCTCTGGGGATGGCATTGTGGCCTAATGAGTCAAGCCCTACCTGCAGTCCCGGTGTCCCATCTGGGCACCTGTTCGATTCCTGGCTGCTCAGCTCCCAGCCCCCTGCTAATATGCCTGGGAAAGCAGCAGGGAATGGATGAACTGCTTGGCCCCTACAGTCACGTCAGAGACCTAAAAGAAGCTCCTGAATACTGGTTTTGGTCTGGCCCAGCCCCAGCCACTGAGGCCATCTGGGGAGTGAACCAGCTAATGGAAGACCTCTCCCTTTCTGTCTTTCTGTCTCTCAGTAACTCTGTCTTTTAAATAAATTAAAAAAAAAATCTTTATACAAAAAAGAAATTTATCTCTGATTTTTGTGAAGAACTTCCCTTTCTTACGGTTTTTTAGGTCCCTGGAGGGAGAAGAATATAAACTTGTAGATACAGAATTGGAGCCTATTTTCTATGGGAGCTGTGTGTTCAATGACAGCTCAACTTTAGTTTCTGGGGAAGTTTGTCAAAACCTGTATGGTTTGTGCCTGTATTACAGGGGTTGTCAAGCATCCCAACTATATATCTTTGTCTTTCCACAATTTTCTGTACATCCAGTAGAGTGAGCAAATAGTGGCAGGAAGTTCTGGTTGCAGCTCATGTGTTTTTGGTGAAAGTTCTAGTAGCTTATTTTTCTCTCTAATGTGCTGGGATTTTCATCATTATTCAATAAAGTAAAATGGAAGCTACTGCATAAGTGTCTTTTTTCCCAAAGGCTAGATTAGTACATTTTTTTCTAAATTGGAGAATTAAACTCATTTGAGGATTTGCTTGAAATTTCTAGGGGGGAAAAAAAAAACAAACAAACAAAAAAACAAACCTTTCCTTAAAAAAAGCCTTAGCTTGTCATAGGAAAAAAAAGAGCAGATGTAAAACTTCTATTCCAAATGAGTTGTTGTAATTTACTATTCTGCATAATAAACATTAAATTAATTGTGAGGAAGTAAGACTGAGTGTTTTCCAGGATAATATAAGTTTAAAATGTTTTGCAACTTTAAGGTAATGTTCTAGTGTTATTATATGTGAATCCAGAATTGGTGTCTCCTGGTATAAGAGGAGCCTGGTACACACTGGAGACAGCGTAAATGTTGAGTTAGCTACTTGGTGACATCTTCTGCCTACAGACAAAATGTATCATTCTTGTTTATTTTTAAGATGTTCCTTTTCATAGTTGGGCTCTTGGCTGGTTAAGAAGACAGATGAGTGACCTGCAGTAATACGCATTGATTAGGTGACAGGCTGTATTCTGAACTGTAGCCAGGGCCATGGCCTGCGGAATTTTCCATCGTCGGCAGCAGTGTTGCCTGTACAGTGTGGACACAGTAATGGTTTCCCACAAATTAAACCACTTTGTCTTCTGCAGTTGCAGGCCAGTGGGTTATGTTGACCCTGGGCACTTCCGAACAATCAGCATCTGTGTGATGCGACTTTTCAAGCTTGATTTCCTTTCCTGCTTTTCCTTTAATTCGAAAGAAAACTTCCTTGTGTCTTCAGGGTTGGGGTTGCAGATTCTAAGGAAAATAAGACATCATTCTTTGTTAATAGAACTATTTATCATTATTATGTATATCATTGAGATAATTATATGGAAAATGTTCTCCCCAGTTTTAATTCAGAAGAGAAAACTGCAGGGAAAATGCCCTAATGTGTATTTTTAATTTGAGTCCAGATGCCTGGTAAATAAAGATATTAATAGTTATGAATTAAAGGTATGAATATCTTTTAGGAGGGGGTCTATTAGAAACCAGGTAGGAGTGGTTTCTGGATCAGTTTTACAAGGCAGTGTTCTAATGTTGAGTTGGGGGGGCTAAAAATAGTGAGAACTAGGAAAGTTTTGAAAGTTAAAGCCTTCCATGTCAAGCATGCTAATGAGATTTAATAAACTGATTAATAGGTTCGTGTATCAGGCAGGTGTCTAGCCTAGTGGTTAAGATGCAGGTTGGGAAACTGGTATTCCATATCAGAGTGTGACTGGAGGCAGCAGGTTAATGGCTGCCAGTCTGTGGGAGAACTGTAGTGGATTTAAATGAAGTGCTTAATAATATACATGATTATTGCTTACTGGTAAGGTTCTAGATATCATGAATCTAAGATATTTGTGCTAAATATTTTAATTTTAGTTTTATATTGCTTTAAGGGTTTCTGAAATGGAAAAGCTTTTTTGCAAATGTGAGTTAATAAATATCTAGCAAAATTAAAAAGATTTTGTGAAATCTATGAAATCCACAGGTCCAATAAATTTTAATATATATCCTTTTAAGATTTTAAACATTTTGTTTTATGTGTTTTATATTTGGCTCTGTAATATAGAATACCTAAAATTAATTTTATTATAATTCAGGAAAACAGAACCTAATTTTGCCATTATAATGTAGCAGCTGTGAAAGAATATATTTATCTAACTAAATTTGATACAGCACAATAAAACAAAAACAACAACTAAAGAACTAGCGGTAAGCATTTAGCTACTAAGACTGATATAAATTGAGAAAATTGGTTAGGGATTAGAAAATATGTTATATGGTCTTTAAATATGCATGCATATATAGCATATAAACTGTAACAGTAATATTAATGTACTATATGTATTTATAGTTAGAAAAGAGAAAGTGCAAAAAAGGATATAAATATGCTTGTTTCAGCTTTTATAACATTTGTTTAAAGAATAAGAATACTGCATAGAAATATAAAAATACTTAAAGAAACAAAGAAACTAATCAAAAGGTGGGTCTTAAAAATTAGAAAAGTTGGAAATAGGAATATTTCTTTTTTAATTTTTGTATTTGACAGGTAGAGTTATAGACAGTGAGAGAGAGAGACAGAGAGAAAGTTCTTCCTTCCGTTGGTTCACTCCCCAAATGGCTGCTATGGCCAGCGCTGCAACAATCTGAAGCCTGGAGCCAGATGCTTCTTCCTGATCTCTCATGCGGGCACAAGGGCCCAAGTACTTGGGCCATCCTCTACTGCCCTCCTGGGCCACAGCAGAGAGCTGGACTGGAAGAGGAGCAACCGGGACTAGAACCCAGCACCCATATGGGATGCCAATGCCACAGGGGAGGAGTAAACAAGTGAGTCACAGCACTGGCCCTGGAAACTGGAATATTTCAACCTCATCATTGCTTATATTAAGGATTCAATAGATATGCTCAACAATTAAGTGATTGTGCACTACATAATGCTGTATTTATAATATCAGAAACTGGAATGAAAAGTAAATGCTCTAAAATTAATATAAATGATATCAAAATGAAATAAAGGAAAGAAAATAAATTCAATATCCCAGATAATAGGAAAGAATTGAAGTTTGACACAAGTGTCATATAGATAAACTGTTAAAAATTTAATTTTATCTCCAGAAATAAAAACATACTGATTATCAAAGCAAAATTTAGTTGCAAAATATTTTAAAATGTGATCGTGTATCTATGGACAAAGGTTTTCCTTGGACTAAAGAATACCAAACAAATGCAGCTGAAAAGAAGAGTAGTTGTAAAATTACATTAGACATGATCCATTTCAGAAAGAAGGCAAGAAATGAGACAAGAGTGCCATTTAAAATGATAATGGGATGATCTAAAGCAATATCATAGTATCAACAGTCTATAAAGTAAAGGCTCCAAAAATATAAGAAAAATAGAAATAAACTAGGAACATGGGTTTTATTAGAACTCATTCATAATGTGGCATTTCAACTGGTCCAAAAGTGGGTAAGTGTGAACATAAATAACTAAGGTGGCTCTAATTGACTATACTGGTTCATATTCCTCTGAAAGATGGAACATCATTTTGTAAGTACTTATGGAACAGTATAAAATGATTCAGATATGAAGATTAACTCATCTCCAGTTAGAATATTAATGTTCTAGTGTATTTACAAATTCCCAATAACAAAAATTTACAAAATTCTTAACTTAAGAAAATGGAGTAATACTGTTCTAATTATTTAACTGCCATTAGCACTTAAAAATCCTTAATATATAATTAAGTTTTGTTGAAAATGATTATATTAGTAATATTAAAAACTGGACTATAAATTCTCTTCATACTTTTTGGCCTGAGTCTTATGGACTTATTCACTTACACTCATCTACTTGTCTTTTTTTTTTTTTTTTTAGAAAAAAGATTTATTTATTTATTTGAAAGCGTTACAGTTACAGAGGTACAAGAGAGAGAGGTCCCCCATGTAGTGGTTCACTCCCCAGATGGCCACAACGATTGGAGATGCACCTATCTGAAGCCAGGAGCCAGGAGCTTCTTCCAGGTCTTCCATATGGGTGCAGGGGCCCAAGGTCTTGGGCCATCTTCCACTACTTTCCCAGGCCATGGCAGAGAGCTGGATTCTATGCTTATCTAAGTGTGTACGATGCCCACATTCCTCTTTAGAGTGCCTGTGTTCCATTGCCCACTCTGCTCCCGATCCATCTCCCTGCCAATACAGACTCTTGGACTAAAGAATACCATCGATGATGGCTCAAGTGGTTGAATCCTGGTCATTCATATGGGACACCCAGATTGTGTTCCTGGCTCTGGTCCTGGCCCAGCCCCCATCCTGGCCCAGTTTTGGCATAATACTAGCTTTTGTGGTCATTTAGGGAGTGCATCAGCAGTTGGGAGCTCTTTATGTCCACCTCTCTGCCTCTCAAAAAATGAAAAACAATATTTGGAAGAGCTATTTCTCATTTTCTAGTCTTCCTTTTCTCTGTATATTCACAAATAAACAAGCAATTAATTACATACTCCAAAATATTAGTAGTGGGTATCTTTGGGTAATGGAATTAGTTAAAACTTTGTGTTTTTCTGTTATACATTTTCATTTCTGTACTTATGTCCCATTATTTTTTAAACTTTTATTTAATAAATATAAACTTCCAAAGTACAACCCTTGGACCACAGAGGCTCTTCCCCCCCCCCCCCCCAACCTCTGCACCACCTGCAACACTCCCATCTCCCGCTCCCTCTCACATCCCACTCACATCAAGATTCACTTTGTTTCTTTCTTTTTCTTTTCTTTTCTTTTTTTTTTTTTTTTTTTTTGGCAGGCAGAGTGGACAGTGAGAGAGAGAGAGAAAGAGAGAAAGGTCTTCCTTTGCCGTTGGTTCACCCTCCAATGGCCGCCGCGGCCAGTGAGCTGCGGCCGGCTCACCGCGCTGATCCAATGGCAGGAGCCAGGTACTTATCCTGGTCTCCCATGGGGTGCAGGGCCCAAGTACTTGGGCCATCCTCCACTGCACTCCCGGCCACAGCAGAGAGCTGGCCTGGAAGAGGGGCAACCGGCACAGACTCCGGCGCCCCGACCGGGACTAGAACCCGGTGTGCAGGTGCCGCAAGGCAGAGGATTAGCCTAGTGAGCTGCGGCGCCGGCCAAGATTCATTTTCAATTATCTTTATATACAGAAGACCAATTTAGTATATACTAAGTAAAGATTTCAGCAGTTTGCACCCACACAGAAACACAAGTATAAAGTACTGTTTGAGTACTAGTTATACCGCCAATTCACATAGTGCAACACATTAAGGACAGAGATCCTACAGGGGGAGTAAGTGCACAGTGATTCCTGTTGTTGATTTCACAATTGACACTCTTATTTACAGCGTCAGTAATCACCCGAGGCTCTTGTCATGAGTTGCCAAGGCTATGGAAACCTCTTGAGTTCACCAACTCTGATCTTACTTAGACCAGGTCATAGTCAAAATGGAAGTTCTCTCCTCCCTTCAGAGAAAGGTACCTCCTTCTTTGATGGCCCATTCTTTCTGCTGGGATCTCACTCACAGAGATCTTTCATTTAGGGTTTGTTTTTTGTTTGTTTGTTTGTTTGTTTTTCCCAGAGTGTCTTGGCTTTCCATGCCTGAAATACTCTCTTGGGCTTTTTAGCCAGATCTGAATGCCCTAAGGGCTGATTCTGAGGCCAGAGTGCTTTTTAGGACACCATGATTTTTTTTTAATAAGGAGAGAAATAGACAAGTTGTCTGAACAGACATTTCTAACTTAAAGAAATACTTTTTCATATATGTTACCATATATGAAAAGAAAAAGTCAACTTTTAAAATTTTCCACTTTTGTACTTTATATTTTTATGTGGTGAAAAATGTTATGGTGTGTCATATATAAATGTTGAGAAAAAATACTCTTTTTTTATTTCGTTTTAATTTGCTGGAGCAAAACTGTTTTGAAAAGTGCTTTTAATGAAATTTTTTTGAAGAAATAGTCAGCATGCAGCTACTGGAATTCAGAGGGGACAACCTGACAAAGCAAACAAGAATACCAATGAAACAGGTTCTGATATGTAAGGATTCAAAAAGGGATGAGTTTTAGGATCAATTAATTAATGTTCCCTAAATTAATTATAATATCAACTTAAAATTTACTAAGTATGTATGAAACAAGAGGTACTGAGAAAAGCAAACATTCTGAGATATTCAGCACATTTTGACTTTGGAGACACTGACTACTGAGGATAGTAAATCCAGGGGCAGGCACTGTGGTGTAGCCGATAAAGCCACCGCCTACAGTGCCGGCATCCCATATAGGCTCCGGTTCAAGTCCTGGCTGCTCCATTTCCAATCCAGTTCTCTGCTATGGCCTGCAAAAGTAATGGAAGATGGCCCAAGTCCTTGGGCTCCTGCACCCACATGGGAAGACCCGGAGGAAGCTGTTGCAGCCAACTGGGGAGTTAACCAGCAGGTGGAAGGCCTCTCTCTATCTCTGCCTCTCCTCTCTTTGTATAACTCTGCTTTTCAAATAAATAAATATTTTTTCAAAAAAAAAAGAAAGTAAATCTAAGCATTTGTTTTAAAAATTTTGATTTGAATTTTGGTTAGAAAATTTATAAATTGGAGTAGTAATTCTATTAATCAGAGAATAATTTTACATCTTACTATTCTTTTAAGTTTCTTCTTTTATCTTTCAAAAATATCATTTTTATTTACTTAAAAATAAGGAACTTGGTATTATACATGTAATGAGATACAAAATATGTAATATATTTAATATGGTTGAGTTAACATTACTAGAAATATTTACCTTTTGATAACTCTCCTGTATATTATACTTAAATTTTTTTTGGCTATTTGAAATAGAGTATTTTTCTCAAGAGGGGGTTGGAATTCATAAATTATTTCTCTCTATATATCCACATTTAGTTGATACATAGATGCTACTTTGGCTTGTATCCTTTTTTCTCTCTTTCTTCAGTGATCTATTGATGTTATTCTACCACCTTGTGAGTTCCTATGTTATGGAGAAGTTTACAAATATTCAATGATTGTGCTTTGTTTTATTTTATTTTATTTTTTTGGTAAGTAACCAGTTCTTTAGGACTGGGAAAATGTTTCTCTTGTGTTTACTAGATTATACCATGGTATAGATCTTTTCTAATCAGTTGTGTTCAGAACTATCTGCAATTTTATGGACATATTTTTCTCTATTGGCTAAATTACTCCTGGTATTCCTTATAATTGCTTTCTGGAACTATTATCCCCACATTTAATTTCCCAAATTAAATTTTCATATCTTTCATTGTATCTCCTATTTTACCACATCATTAACTTGGTGTTTAATAATAGTATACTCTTTATTCATTTTACTTTATCTGAGAAATTATGGGCATTTTTGGAGTTCAAAAATTCTATATTTGGTACTATCCTTGAATCTTTTTGATACTCCTGCTGTTTCTGGACTTTGATTTCTTTTCCATGTAAAAGTTGATTCTGACTGCACTGCTCGATCTTTCCCTTTCTGCTTGAACTTTGGAACATCTTTTAAAAATATCGCTCATGGTTTCTCTATTTTAGCTTCTGGGACATACCATCTAAGCAGAGCTGTGGTGGCTACCCTCTATTTCATGGACTGATCCTGTAGCAAGAGGAACCCTCTAACCTCCTAAGAAATTACCACAAGGAAATCTTTTTGTTACCTGATCTCCTTATATTTTCCCAAGTTCAGGTGTAGAGAAAATCCCAATCACTTTCTTTAGCTACTCAGGTAAGGTTCATTGGGTAACAATGCGGCTTGGGATAGTCCATTGTTCTTGAAGACTCAACACTTGTACTTTACTTTCTAAAAAGTTCTCATCTGATTCTGCAGGAGGGAATTCCTCTACTACTTCCCTCTCATTCCAGGTTCTATGGAGCTCAGATCTGACCTGCATCCCCTAGACTTACCTGCCTATTGTGCACAACCAGTAACAGCAGCTGTGGAGACAGATACAATAGGAGAGTTACCAATTGTAGTGGCTGAGAACACATTCTAAAACCCCCTCTTTTATTTGTGGTTCAGTTCTTTATCTTTGAATTGTCTTGTCACCTGTAGTGTTGAACCTAAAACATCTGCATGCCAAAGCTCGGGTCCTCTTAAGTTTAAATTGGAAGCTAGATTTGTCAAGAATGAAACTTCCGTATTGTGGAAACCAGATGGATTCTGGGAGCAACAACAAAATGATTTCTAAAAGGGAGAATAAGCTAAAATTAATGAATTGTTCATTAATTTTCCTTCATTGATTAAATGCGTATTGTCTATCTACTGTTTGCTAACAAAAGACTTAATAAGCCACATTCAGATGTCAATGTGAAGATCATGCACTGAACTACACATTTGATGTTCCAGATTGTGACTGAAAATATTGATGTATCATCTTTCAGAAATGCAAAAAAGGTTGATTATTACTGCTATCATTATTGTTTCAGGCAAAAAAATACAACCATTGCTTAGGGTAATTAACTTGACATAAATACTTATATACACTTTAGTAGACAATACATAAATATGTATACTATATATTCATCCCAAGAGTATCCAACATTTATGTAATTATATGTCAGAGATCTAACAGCAGTGAAAAGCCAATTTTCTTTCCTCATGAGTATGCATTTTGGTGAGAAAATAAAACCACACACAAACATAAATAAATAAAGTAATTTAAATTATGACAAACAAGTTTTATAATTTGATGCATGCTAATATGGGAGCACCTGGTACACAGTGATAGAATAATGAAAGAAGAACTGCTTAAATCTCACTGGTTAGAAAATGCCTTTGTGAGGAGTAGCTGATATATAAACAAGGACCTCAGGATAATCAGAAGTATCAGGTCAGGCAGATGTGGAGGGTGTTGTAAATACAGAGAACAGACAGAAAGAGGCCCAGGAATAGAAATGAACTTGGCACTGGGAAAAAAAGCTGGACTTTCCAGGACTCAGTGACAGTAAGGAAAGTTGAAAAAAGGAAGAGAAATCATAAAAGAGGCACTGATGTCACTTTTAGGCAACAGTAAGAAATAGGGATTTTATTCTGTGTCCAGTGAAAATACAATAAAAATTTCAAGTCGGGGAATAATCTACTAATAGGAAGGATGGCCATGTCATTTTCTGGGAGAGGAAAAAAAATTGAGGGTAACTGATTGATATGATTCAAAAATTCATGTTTTATAATTGTTATATAACATTTAAGGAAAAAGTCAAGTAAGGATATGCATAAATTTATGCATGTCAGAAAGAGACTAGACTTTCAAATAAAATTTGGAAGCCATTATAAATAAAAGCAATCTTTTTCCAGATGTATATATTCATTCGATCACTCTACATATAAGCTGACCAATTTTTATGGAAGAGATATTACTGTGAGCATGTGGTATACAAGAGTGAATAAAATCGATTTGTGGGAGTTTTACTAAAATGGGTAGTTGATGGTGCCCATATGGGATGTAGCACCACAGTGCCAGCTTTTCAATTATACCTTTCTAAACTCTAGCAACTTAGATATGTTTACTATAACAACCCCTCATTATTTAAGATAGACATAACAGAATCACAATTATAAATATCCAATACCTGATAGTATTTCTTCAATGTCTAGAATAATTGCAGTGTGCAATAGCATTTTCTCTGTGAGTTAATTTAGATTGAATTCTGTTAATGTATTAAAGACTTCTTTTACTTAACAGTTCCATGTAGTAAGATTGCAAAGTAGAAGTTTGATTGCACTTAACCAATCCATAACCCTCTCTAACACCTGGATAATTAAAGTGTGTGTCTTACCAGCATTGCATTGGGCAAGCTTCTGAAGTCTCCTTGCTTTAGACAACTTTTGTTTTTGTTGAATAATACACAGTTTTGGAATGATTAAATCTTAAATTGTAGTGACAATAGGATATGGTTCTGTATTATACATAGCTTAAACATAACAGAATTGGGGTCAGATTAGGATACTAAACAGAGAAATAAATCATTATTTTTTATAGGAAAGTAGATACAGAGCTAAGAAATATTGTTACAAGTTAAAGTCAAGGCTGTAATATTTTATATCAAGTCTGCCTTATAATACCCATTTTTAAAATTATAGTATTTGTTTAGTTGAGATCTTCATTTTTCCCTTGAGTGAAAATTTGAAAATATATATTGCTCTTTCTAAGTGAAACACATACCATGTGTTCAGATAACCTTGAGTTGCTCTACTCAGGGAAGTAGTAGAAATAAATGTTTAGAATTCTTAATCTTATTAATAAATGTGTATTTACAATGTAAATGGAGCTACAACAAATGAGAAATGTTTGACTTCCTATTTAAACTTTAAAATAATTGGTTGGCACTGTGGCTAATCCTCTGTGTGTGGCGCCGGCACCCCGGGTTTTAGTCCTGGTTGGGGTGCTGGGTACTAGTCCAGGTTGCTCCTCTTCCAGTCCAGCTCTCTGCTGTGGCCCAGGAGGGCAGTGGAGGATGGTCCAAATGCTTGAGTCCCTGCGCCCATTTGGGAGACCAGGAGGGAGCACCAGGCTCCTGGCTTCGGATTGGCGCAGCGCCGACCATGGCGGCCCTTAGGGGAGTGAACCAACGGAAGGAAGACCTTTCTCTCTGTCTCTCTCTCTCACTGTCTAACTCTGCTTGTCAAAAAAAAAAAAAATAATATAGCATATAAGCTTTGCATTTTCAAATTTTTATGTGAATTGGGGAAATACACACAACTGCTAATCTGCATATCCACTAAGTTCCCTAAATTCACATTTCTAGTATCATTTGGAGCTGAGAATGGTTTGTTCTAAACAGGTGGCTTAGCTGGAGTAGTTACTTTGTAGGCCAGCTCACAAAAGTTCAACAAACTCATATAAGGAGTTTCCTTCTTCTGTAAATATAACCATGTGAGGTAAGAAGTTCAGCACAGAGCACAGCTTTTAATCTCACAGAGCATTCAACTGGGTTGGAGAAAAACAACCTATACATAAAGATAACACTAACCATATAAGTACCCAATGAGACACATTTTGAAATTGTGTCTTGAGGTTTAAGTGGAGAGAGTAATGTGGATCACAGATTTCCGTTAAGCTTTGAGAGAAGGCATACGTTGAAACCAGCCCTTCAATAATGGGTGGTATGTAGCAGGAATGGTGGTTGTTATAGGTGAGTGAAGAAAAAGACATCAACAAGAAGGCTTTAGGAGTGTGTTTGCAGGCCACACTCTGTTAAAGTGTAATTGCAGAGCAGAAAAAGACAAGTACTTCTCTCCCCTCATGAATTGAATCATGGGGGTCTGCCTGCTCCACACATGTTTGTTTCTATACTCATTTGTGTCGGGAAGAACCACCATCTGAAATCAGACCCGACTCTTGGAAGCTCTGCACTAGACTTGAGCACAGAACTGAATTTGGACATAGCCCTAAGCTAACTTTTCAGTTGCCCTGCAAACCTGTTACTTCAAAGACCAGAATGCCTCCTTTTCAGGAGTGACAAAAGGTGTGCTTTGTACTTTGATCTGACCTTGCTTTAGCTAGCAGTCACTTTTGTGTTACGATATGTTGCTATATTCACAGATTCACTTATTTGTTACGAATTTTGAGAATCCTTACTGCTCTAGGTGCCATTAGTTCATTGAAATAGTTTATTTCTTGACAATGAGAACTCCTCCTCTTCAAAGTCAGTGCAGCCATTCTGTGATGCATGTGATAATTTATCTTCTCAGGAACATTTTATTCATGTGTTTTCATATTGCATTCTTAATAATCCCAACCAGATGGACTTCTGCCTCCTTCTCTTAATAGCAATGCTCTAGAGTTTGCCTATCCTGATTTTTTTTTAACATTTATGATGAACTCTTTAATGAGCAGTAGCAAAGGGATCCTGGAGTTCAGCTTGTTAATTAGCATTACAGCTTCTGGCTAGTGTTAGGTCGAAAATAATTGATTTATATTTCTATGCTATACTGTACACATATTGTTTCACAAAGGTATTTAGTAATTTCAGACCAAAAAGGCTTTTCCAAAAAACGCCCCTCTGGATTGAATTTGCTCATCAATCAAGTCAGGAAGGTAGGTGTATACATTTTATTCACTTGAAAGATTAAGAGGATTGTTCCTATCTTAACCTTAGCTTCTTATTATGGAATTTGAAAATGTAATAACATACAAGATGTTCTTCATGATTCTCAATATCTTTAAGATGTGAATTTAAATGTAAGTAGATTATAAATCATACAGGTATGCTATGTGTTTTGACACTGTTAAACATTAGCAAAAAGTGCTTGGTTATAGATTTAAATTTATCAGTAATGTTACTTATTGTCATAGAACCATTAAAATTTTTGGTAACTTAGTGTAATTGAAAGAATGACCAGATTATATTATTAGAATAAAATAATAAAATAAAGAAGACTTGGATTCTATTAACTAATTTTTAAATTGATAGTTTTAATTAAATTGTTAATTTTGCCTCTGATGATGCAAATTTTGGCAAGTCATATCTACACTATTATCTATAAAATGATGTCATCAGTCTCTAATCTCTAAGATAATATGTACCCCTAAAATCCCATGCATTGAAGTTTCTTCTTCCCATTCCTTTTCCTCTATAAAAAAATTTCCACTGATTCTAATGAGCATATGATGTCTCTCATTTTCCCTTTTCAATCTATCAGACCAGAACATATTCAATACTATCACTTACATTTTGAAATGCATTCTGTACCAGCATATTGTTCTCTTGATATTTCCATGTCAATATACATTTTCCCCTACTTGAATAATAACAGCCTTTGTCAACATATACCAGAATTTCTGATTATATTTGATTATATGTACATGTAGTATTTTTCATTCACCTTTGTGAATAAGCCATGCTTAAACTTTGAAGAATTTGTCAGTTGTTTTAGGGCCTATGAGATTCTGGAAATCATAATCAGATACTGTGTCTTCTCCTTTGTACTCTATTCTTTACTGTAGGCTAAACATCAATACATGATCATCAACATAGAATCAGGATCAACTTTGATGAAAAAATCCATGGGATACTTTTAGCCATGAAATGGGGAGGTAAAGGGGACAGAAATAATATATTTCAGAATTGTTATTTGTCTCTAGAGCACCTACAGGAATTAAACAGGATATAAGATAGGAAATAATATTTCAAATCCTACATTTTGGTAAAACAACTCAACAGGATAAACCTAGAATTACAGAGAACATTTTTAAAAAGCATAAGTATAACAATAAACATCATGACTTATCCACAAAATAAACTACATTAACATAAGCAGAATATTTTGAAGTTAGTAAGGAATATTCTTACTTGTGGCATTTGGAAAACTGTTTATTCTTCACATATTCTTGTTTGATTCTTAAATTTAATAAATGCAAAGTCAAACTTTAGTATAAAATCATAGATAAAGGAGAAGTTCCCAACCCTGGATGCCCTTCAAAATTATCTCTGCAGATTCTAACTTGGTATAGTTGAACTCTTCCATAGAGATTTTACTAGTAAGTTAGGGGTAAATACCACGGAACTAAATTAACTTTATGCTGATGCACAGCCAGGATTATGAACCACTAGTACAGTGGGAAGACTTGATTTTCCAAAAAAACAGATCTACAAAATGATTAGATTGGCCTCATATAATAATACTAATTATAAGAATCTCCAAATATTGAATAATTATAATGAGTTTACTGGTTTATTAATACTAATGTATTAATCCTTATAATAATCCTCTATTTTAATGATAGAGTTTCAAGGATAGAAAATAATTTTCTGCTAACAGAAACAAGTGGCTTGTTGGTTTCTGAGATCCTTCTCTCATTTCTATTATTGTATTCTATCATTGAAAAGCTACTAGTAGATGAACTAAGATTGTGAAAGGGAATTGTGGTTCTAGCACACACTGACAGAAAGGAAGAAGTAGGAACCCTCTGCTCACAGGCCAGAAAGAGCTCCGGCTCCCTTCAGGGCATTTGTCATGGAAAGGGTGGTGATCACAGCCACAGTACTGCGGTGCAACCAGCATACCCAAGGCAAAGTTAAGGATTTCCAAGCAGCAGAAGGCACTACCTCATCGTTATAGTAGATGTCTCATTTGGAAGAAGGAAAATATAAAAGGAAGTTTTTGTTTTGTTTTGCCCATATTGGGTACCAGTCTGTAAACTACAATCATTATCCATTTTAAGACATCCAGTTTTTCCTAAGAACCTAGGCTTTGCACTGAAGCTACAGGAGATGAGTGATGCCAGTCCATCTTTCTTTTTCTGGTCTCATGATGATCTAGCCGTACTTCACTAGTACTAAGTATTCTATTTCTCATTTTATTGTCAACATTATTAAAGATATTCTGTCTGTTTTGGTGTATGTGTATGTGAGTGTGTACACTCCTATGTACATGCTCACACACCATGCTTCACACCTTCCTCTAACTTGAGGATTCACTCTGAATTTCTTTGTAATCTGTTGTAGCTATGAAATCAGTTTGTTAAATAACATTTCAGGTGAAGAGACTTATCCTGAGATGAAGATAATCCCCCGTGTAGCAATACAGCATTCTTCAAATCAGTGGAAACAGTAACAAATTACCTTGGTGGAAACCAGGCAGAAGCAAGGGTGTTGGTGCTGCTATCAGAGCCAGAAAGGGACTTGTAAACGCGGGTGGGTTATCAGAGTAGTTCTGAACCACATTAGGTCAGTCAGGACAGGACAGGACAGCCTTAGAAAGGTGTTGCTTCAGTGTGGGTGGCTGGTTAGCTTGGCTTAATTTATTTCAGGACTGGTAAAGAAGCAGCAGGTGTGACCAGTTTCGCACAGTGGTTCACAGAGAGCTTGGAACAACTGTAGCCTGTGTTGCAGGGCCTGCAGTGGAGTCTTGGATACACTTCTGACTATAACTTCCTGCTAATGTGAGCCATGTGGGAGCAGCAGGTTATAGCTTACAAGGTTGAGTCCCTGCTACCCATGTGGGAGACTCAGATTGAATTCCAAATTCTGGCCTGTGGCTTGTCCCTGGCTATTGTGGACAACTAAGGAGGGAAATAGCAGATGAAACGCTCACTATCTCTCTCTCTCCCTCTGTGTGTGTGTGTGTGTGTGTGTGTGTGACTTTCCCTCCTCTCTCTTCTTTTCAAACATAAATAAATAAACTTTTTTTTTTTTAAATAAGAAGGAAGAGCTTTTGGAGGTTTCTTATACAGTTATTCAACATTTTAATGGGTATTAGCCCAATACAGACATGGTGAACTTGCCAGGACCAAGAAATTATACATTCCAACATGAGCTAATAGACAGAGGACTTTAACTACAATTTTGAGTTTTCCACTTGTATATATGATGCAGGAAATAAAAGTTACAGAGAAGATATAAAATACATATAGTAATATTCCCTTTCTCAAAAATAGTTTTGTTCTCAGTTACTGTTTTGGGAAAATTTTTTTTAATTATAGAAATTCCATCACAATAATTAATTTTATTTACTTTTTAATAAGTTAATTGCATTTGGAAAAATGTACTTTAAAATGTACTTTAAGAAAGTGAAACATTTATGATCAATAAATATAGCCAGAATGATGGAAAATTATTTTGGAAAAAAGAAATACTGAAAATTATTTCAGAGAAAAGAATGTGTATAAAATCGGCATAGATATCTATATATGTATCTTTTCAAGTATCAAAAAACATTCTTGTAAGCCCAGCATACTAGAGGTATTTGCAGGAAGCTCTTGATAAAATTAAAATTAATGTATCAAGGTACACCAGATGGAAATGTTCATTGCTTCAGCACTTAAAATGTAAGATTTATGATTCCCAAAATGCTTTAAAGCCAATAAATAGATTTATTCATTGTGTGCAGGTTGCTAGGTTGATGCTGGGAGTCACTAAAAGATTCTAATGAAAGGGCCTTGATTATGACTTCCACAAGCTTAGTGACTTTTGTGGCAAACTCAATTCATATTTGAATGCAGTGTTTTCCTCAATAAATTCATGTCATTATGAATATAGAGGCCTTAGAAATGATGATTGATTCTCCTCTTGTGCACAATGTGCTATTGATTTTTCTTTGTCAGCATAAATTAACTTTCCCTTTTAACTTCCCAAGACAAAACAAACCAACCCATCTTCTTTTTTCACTGGTGTCATATTAAAATGATGTATATTCACTGGCAGCTCTTTTCTTTACATATTGCCATAACAATTTCATTTAAAACCTACAAGTTACCAATAAAAGTATTTAAATAATTTAAGTTGGTGGCCAGTGCAAGTTTGTTATGTTGGGAATACTGGGGAAGAAAAATGGGAAGAGTGGTAATGTGTATCTAAATTATGTGAGTGGGTTTGTGTATTCAAATGTAAAGAGAAAAAATATTAAGGCATAGTGAAGTTCTGAATACCTCATAATATGAAGGTTGTGCTTTAGTGGGTTTGGAAATTGGTTTAGAGAATATTAAAGCAAAAAATCAATAGAGATGGATTGTTTTATATAGAGATCAAGCATGTTATTGCTTAAAGGACTGCTCAGATTGTGTTTCCAACTTTTAAACAAAGTGTCACAATGTTATTGCAATATAAAGTACATTCAGATAATTCAGCATCCTATCATTGAGAGGTCTTATTTTTCTTAGACCTCTTACCGGTAAAATTTAGTGGTTTGTTAGGTTTATAAATTTTTATCCCTACAAATGTGTACCTTTGAAACATTTAACTCAAGGGGATAGTTTCCATCTGCTGTCTAGTGGTACTGCATCATCAAACACCAAGTATTAGCATTTCTAGAATAAGAATGAAAATAATAGTATTTTCAGGATGACCTCATTGTGCACTTCTAGGGGCCCAGCTAACAGTATAACCCATGTGAACTATCATTCCTAGAGCTGTCTGGTGTATAATGTTTTAAAGTAGCCCTGATTGTTTTTATAGGAGATGATGATTTTTCAATAGATTTGTAAATATTTACAAAATAAGATTGTAGTATTTTATTTAGTGTTTAAAGTCATAATGCATATTTCCATTTATATATATTGGTATGACATATTTATTTATGTATTTATTTTCTTTGGTGAAACTTTTTTTTAAAGATTTATTTATTTATTTGAAAGTCTGAGTTACACACAGAGAGAAGGAGAGGCAGAGAGAGAGAGAGGTCTTCCATCCACTGGTTCACTCCCCAGTTGGCTGCAATGGCCAGAGATGTGCCGATCCGAAGCCAGGAGCCAGGAGCTTCCTCCAGATCTCCCATGCGGATGCAGGGGCCCCAGGACTTGGACCATCTTCCACTGCTTTCCCAGGCCATAGCAGAGAGCTGGATCAGAAGTGGAGCAGCCAGGTCTTGAACTGGCGCACATATAGGATGCTGGCACTGCAGGCGGCAGCTTTACCCACTATGCCACAGCACTGGCCTAGAACTTTTATTTTTGAGGCAATATGTTGCTATGTATAAAATATAAAACAGTTGGAATAAATTTCAGTAGCCTTTTGTGACAGAAGATTAACCCTTCCTCTCTATCTCCCCTGCCTCATTAGCGTGGTCCCAACACAGTGTGATTCTTCGGGGCACACTGCTATAAAGATCATTCCTGCTGTTGAGTTCCTCTATTTTTTCTGTCCTTCCTCCAGCATCTGATGCATTCTCAACTGTCTTTCAGTGAGTTCTTTTACAATGTATTTTATACTTCCCAACAACAATCCAAGCAGAATAAATGGATAATATTCATCTACTATTTTAAACTGTTTTATGATATATATAATTTCCAACACCCACACAAATTGAAATATTTCTGTAGGGATATTGTGTGAGTTTAGTAGAATTAACAAGACATGTAGCAGGTCGAACACATCTTGCTTGTTGGCATTTCTCTTTGTTTGATGTACTGGTATTCCATGGAGAATTTTGGGGTGCTCATGATATACATGTTAACTGTTTCTTTCAAAAAGAACAGTGATGGACCTGTGCTGTGTTGTAGTGGGCTAAACCTCTGCACACTGGCATCCCATATGGCTGCCAGTTCAAATCTCGGCTGCTCCACTTCTGAGCCACCTCTCTGCTGCGGCCTGGGAAAGCAGTAGAAGATGGCTGAAGGGCTCCTGTCCTGACATGGGAGACCCTGGAAGAAGCTCCTGGCTCCTGGCTTCAGATCAGATCAGCTCTGGCCATTGCATCCATTTGGGGAGTGAATCAGCAGATGGGAAAGTTCTTTCTCTCTGCCTCTGCCTCTCTGTAATTCTGCCTTTCAAATAAATAAATAAATCTTTAATAACAATAATAAAAAATTTTGTTGCTTTTACATCTGATGTATAAGAAATAGCATTTGTATTTACTAAAATAATCTGAGTAAAATTCAAAATATTATTAAAAAGAAAATAAATTCATATGCTACCTGTATTGCCTTCAAGTATTATCATTAAAGATGTTTGGTTATTTTAATATGCTTAAAAATATTTATATTTAATCATAATTATATCAAAATATAACTACATGTGCATTCTATTTTTCCCCAAAGAAGTCATTTATTTAATTAGTACAAATTTCATAAGTATAACTTTAGGAATATAGTGATTTCTCCCATCATACCTGCCCTTCCACCCCATCTCCTCCTCCCTCTCTCATTCCCAAAAAAACTGTTCTGTGACAGTCAACACAAGGGTTGTTCAAGTCATTGCTTCTCAAAATGTAAATTTCATATTTACAGATTTCCTTTTAGGTTCCCTATTAGTTATCACAGATCAGAAAGAACATATGGTATTTGTTCCTTTGGGACTGGCTTGTTTCACTAAGTATGATGTTTTCCAGATTCATCCATTTTGTTGCAAATGACTGAATTTCATGTTTTGTTTTGTTTTGTTTTTGTTTTGTTTTACTGCTGTGTATGATTCGATAGAGTCTATATCCCATACTTTCTTTATCTAGTTTTCAGTTGATAGGCATGTGGGTGGATTCCATGTCTTAGCAATTGTGAATTGAGCTACAATAAACATGGGGGTGCAGATAACACTTTTATCTGCAGATTTCATTTCCCTTGTGTAAATTCTCAGGAATGGGATGGCTAAGTGATATGGTAGGTTTATATTCAGATTTCTAAGGAATCTCCAAACTGATTTCCATTGTTGTTTTACAAGTTAGGATTAGGATACCTTTTTCCCCACATTCTTGTCAGCATCTGTTGTTAGTTGATTTCTGTATATAAGGCATTCTATCCAGGGTGAGGTGAAACCTCATTGTGGTTTTGATTTGCATTTCCCTGATAGCTAGTGATCCTGACCATTTTTTTCATGTGTCTGCAGACCATTTGTATTTCCTCTTTTGAAAATTGTCTGTTTAATTCCTCAGCCCATTTCTTCACTGGGTTGTTTGTTTTGTTCTTATTGACTTTCTTGATCTCTATATATTCTTCTTATTAATCTTTTATCAATTTCATAATTTGCATCTTAACTTTTCTGAGTGTTTATTTTGCAGTACAGAAGCTTCTAAATTTGATGTAATTCCATTTGTTCATTTTGGCTTTCATTGCCTGTGCCTCTGGTGTCTTTTCCAAGAACTCTGCCTGTGCCAATGTCTTGCAGGGTTTCCTCAATGTTCTCTAGTAATTTGATGGTATCAAGTCATAGATTTAGATCTTTAACCCATTTTGAATGTATTTTTGTGTATGGTGTAAGGTAGGGGTTCTGCTTCATACTCTTGCATATGGAAATCCAGTTTTCCCAGCACCATTTGTTGAATAGACTATCCTTGCTCCAGGAATTAGTTTTAGCTCCTTGGTCAAATATAAGTTGGTTGTAGATGCTTGGATTGATTTCTGACGTTTCTATTCATTTCCATTGGTCTATCCATCTGTTTTTGTACCAGTACCAGGCTGTTTTGATTATAACTGCCTTGTGGTTTGTCTTGAAATCTGATATTGTAATACCACCAGATTTGATTTTGTTATATAAGATTGCTTTAGTTGTTCGAGGTCTCCTGTGTTTCCATATGTATTTCAGCATCATTTATCTAGGTCTGAGAAGAACGTCTTTGGTATTTTGACTGGTATAACATTGAATCTGTAAATTACTTTTGGAAGAATGCACATTTTGATGATATTCACTCTTCCAAACCATGAACATGTAAGATTTTTCCATTTTTTGGAATCTTCTTCTACTTCTTTCTTTAATGTTTTGTAATTCTCATAATAAAGAACTTTGACATCCTTGGTTAAATTTATTCCAAGGTATTTGATTTTTTGTAGTTATTGTGAATGGGGTAGATCTTAGAAGTTCTTTTTCAGCCATAGCATTGTCTCTTAATACAAAGGCTGTTGATTTTTGTGTATTGATTTTATATCTTACTACTTTATCAAACTCTTCTTTGGGTTCCAATAGTCTCTTGGTGGATTCTTTTGGATTCCCTAAATAAAGAATCATGTCATCTGCAAATAGGGGCTGTATGAATTCCTCATTCCAAATTTGAACCCCTTTGATTTCTTTTTGTTGTCTAATGGCTCTGGCTAAAACTTCTAGGACTATATTGAACAGCAATGGTGAGTGTAGGCATCCTTGTTTGGTTCTGGATCTCAGTGGGAATGCTTCCAACATTTCCCCCTTCAATAGGATGCTGTGGGTTGATTGTCATAAATGTCCTTGATTATTTTGAGGAATTTTCCTTCTATACCCATTTTGCATAGAGTTTTCATCATGACCCAGTGTTCATTCAGGAACATGTTGTTCATTCTCCATGTGTTTGCGTATGTTCTAGAGATTCCTGAGTTGCTGATTTCCTGCTTCTTTGCATTGTAAAGCAAGAAGATACATGGTATGATTTTGATTTTTTTGAACTTTCTGAGACTTGTTTTATGGCCTTCATGTGATCAATCCAAGAGGTGCACAGGTAAGAAGAATGTGTACTCTGCAACTGTAGGATGTAAGTTCTTTAGATATCCATTAAGTCCATTTGGTCTATAGTGTTGATTAACTGTTGTTTCCTTGCTGATTTTCTTCTGGTTGATCTGTTCATTGCTGAAAGTGGGGTATTGAAATCCCCCATTACTATTGTATTTGAGTCTATGTCTCCCTTTAGGTCCCTTAATATTTATTTTAAATAGCCCCAGTGCCCTGTAAGTAGGTGCATTAATGTTATAATAGTCACATCCTCCTGTTGAATTGATCCCTTAATCATTACATAGTGTCCTTCTTTGTCCTATTTAACAGTTTTTGTGTTAAAGTCTATTTTGTCTGATATTAGTATGACAGTAATAAAATACATCATTTAACTGGACTTCTTTTTTCTTTGTTTTAAGATTTATTTATTTTTATTTGAAATGCAGAGTTACACAGAGAGAGAAAGAAAGGCAGAGGGAGAGCGGGAGAGAGAGAGAGAGAGAGAGTCTTCCATCCATTGGTTCACTCCCCAGTTGGCCGCAATAGCCAGAATCATGCCAATCTGAAGCCAGGAGCCAGGAGCCAGGAGCAAGGAGCTTCTTCTAGGTCTCCTAAGTGGGTGCAGGGGCCCAAGGACTTGGACCATCTTTTACTGCTTTCCCAGGCCATAGCAGAGAGCTGGAGCAGCCGGGACTCTATCCGGTGCCTATTCGGAATGCCAGCACTCCAGGCAGCGGCTTTACCCACTACACCACAGCATCAGCTCCTTAACTTGACTTATTTCAAATTTAATCATTTCCCAATTGCTTTGAATCCTCCTAGATTTCTAAAACTTTCTAATTTCTGATCTGGGCTGACCTACCTATCTTTTTTGTTTGTCAGCTTATTGTTCTTGAAAGTTTTGTATCCTAGCCCGAACTATTTCTATTAGTTCCTGATGAGGCAGAACCCTTAAGCTAAATTTCAGAACTTTCTCATCACTGCAGTTTTCCTGAGAGTGCCAGACTTCATCTTGAGTTCCCTTTAATGTCAATTTCCTCTTTTCTACACAAAGAACAGAGATGTCACTCACATCTTTCACTCCCGTCTTCTTCCATAATTACTGTGAAGGTCCTGGATCTGTAGATGGCATGCTCCCTGGCCAAATTCCTATGTCCCTTGACTTTTACTTCTAATACAAGTTTTGATTTCAAGTTTGACCACAGAGTTGTGTTTTTATTGATGTTCCAACTCTAAAATGTAATCCCAAACTTGGAATGCACCTGCCACTGAGGTAAGCGCTTCAGGTCAGATGACATCTTTGGAGCTGTCAGCTATAACAAAGAGAGTTAGGCAAGCATAAGCGTGGTGGTGTCCTGATAATGAGGTGGGTTGAAATCCCCAAGGAAAGGTGAAAATAGAACAAGCAGTCCTGTAAACATCTAATGTAGATTTTCCTGTGACTTTATTAAAAGACTATGTCAAACTTGCTTAATTTTTTAAAGATGTATTTTACTTATTTGAAAAGCACTCGCAGTATAGACACAGAGATAGATGATAGAGATAGAGATAGAGATAGAGATAGAGATAGAGATAGAGATAGAGATAGAGATAGAGTTTCCATCTGCTGGTTCATTCCCCCACTTACAGGAAAGGCCTTGGCTGAAGTCAGGAACCTGGAAATGCATCCAGGTCTCGCATGTGGGAAACTAGAGCCCATGTACTTGGATCCAACTGTGAGAAAGTTTCGTCCACTACTTTCTCACACTTGAATTTGAAGTGGATAATCTGGGACTCAAACTCATTTGGGATTCTGGCTCCGCAGGCCATGGCTTAACCCACTGCATCACAATGCCAATCTCAAACTTAGTTTAATTTTTAATATGTTTTCTTCTGTATTTATGGCAATTAATTTTGTCCTGTTGATGTTACGGTACTACATGAATAGCTAATGATAGATGCTGAGTGAGGAAATTTCTGTCCCCTGAACATCAATGTTTTGTCTTATTATCTTGTTCAGCATATGTCTGTGGTAGATTCCAACAACTCCTATGAAGTAATCCAAACTTGAATTTCTCAAATCAGAACTTCTTGCACAAAGTTCTCCTAATTTAAGACACATATCCCAATATTCCTTTGCTTTTCTTAATCTCACATTAACCAGCCATGTAACCTATACATTCCATTTTATTATAATGTTTCTTCTCACTGTCATTTCCAATCCCATCCCCTACAAATAGCTTACTTATCTGTTAAATGCAATATTGCAATAGTTTATCAAATGTGGTCCTCATCCCTTCCTGTGTACTTCCTCTTCACCTTATATATTGAGAAATATTTTACTAGCACAAAAATAACCAAATTGACTTCTGCTTTAATCCCTTGGTCAATATTCTTTGCATGAAGGCTAAGAGTTAAAATTCCATAAGTCCACCAAAATTTCACCCTTAATTATCTCTCCTGTCTTGCCTGTTGCTTTAACTTAGTTTATAACCTTCATTCTATCTATACTTGAAGCAAATAATTGTGACACTTAAAATGTCTTTTGCTGTACAGTTTCTCTTTTCCTGAGAAGTATTGTTGCTTTACCAATAAGTGCTACAACATAATGTGTCAATATAATGATAGAGAATATTATCTCAGATAAAGATGACATTGTATTATCTGCATTTTTACTGTTTAAGAGACTGAGACATAGGGAGATTAAATAATTTGTCCAAGGTTAAAACTTGAAAGTATGTCAGAGCTGATGTATGTAAAATACAAATTATTTTGCTACTAAAAGCAAAATACATTCTTAATGCTAAAAGACTTGCCTACATTAATTTGGTGCCAGGATGTTAAGAATTTAAAAATGAACATTTAGCTCCCAAATGAAATTAATAAACTGAATATAAACCAAAAGCAAATAATGATCAAAGCAAGTTTTCTCATTATTTATGTATTTCCTTGGGTCTTAATATTTGGCTTAGAGACTGACATACTATGTGGTTTAATTTAAAATGAATACAATAATAAATAGACTTTGTCAGATAGATAGTGAATGATAAGAGTAGTAAGTGACAGAGTGTAGAGACACAACTTTGATAAAGAAACAATAAAGAGTTATTGTCTCAATAATCTTTATCAGAACAGAAGCTTCAATGAGAGGATATTGCATACCATACATCACAATCCTAAAAAGGAGCACTCCAACTAAAATAGCTACATAGTTCTGGAACAATGTCAGATACTAGAAGATTCTTTTTTGTCATATGGAAAAGGTAAGAGTATGTCTCTCATATAAAGAATGATGAAATGGTGTTACTTCTGTCTTACCAAGGGAATAGGCAAATCATGGTTCATTTTTACTTAAGTTATATTGGCTATTATTTCACATTTCTTCTTTTTTTTTTTTTGAGAAAGGAAAATGTGATAATTATGTTTCCTGATTCTAATACACAGTTTCTTAGAACACAGTGAAAAAAAAAATCTTGTGTAAGGGATATTTGAAAAGGATATTAAATATTTTATGAGGATATTATCATTCTCTAGCATTCATGGTGTTTTCCTGGAACTTATTATAGTATAAAAAACTTTTCTTTTTGTTTTTGACAGCACATTAAATTGTACCTTTCAAGTCTTTTTTTATAAATGCAAATAGCACCTTTATAAGAAGACAATTTATTCTTGTTGCGTCTATGGCATTCTTAGGATGTAAAGGATCACCACAATACACTTGACAGAATTAAACAGATAGAAGTATGAATTTTTTTTTTTTTTATTGATTACTGCTATGCACAGGGCTTGCAGCCTTCTGGTCTCGTTTGCAATGCCCTCTTTTCAAGTCAATACATAACTCCATCTACTTTCTTCTGTAAAATGGTCAATGTGTTGTTGAGTAGACTCTTAGTTTTGAAGCTAAAGAGGCAATACAGAATTTCAATTGGGATTCTTTTGACTGGAGGGTTGGGTGATTAAGCTGGTCACTTGTGGAAATATATTGATTTCATGATATATTTTCAGGAAACCAATTTTTCTTTTCTGAAACACAGTGTCATCATGTCCTATTTAGAATTTCTTCTCTTCCCAGAGGGCATGGCTCAGCTTTCAACAACTGAAATGAAGATGCAATATTGGAAAAATGGAATATTATATTCAACCTTATAAATGTTGACAGAGAATCTACACACATAAATTTGTGTTTCTCTTGATTTTTAAATGCATCTAAAGTTAGCATTTTTCAGCTTATTATGCATTACACATGCTACCTGGAAAAGCAGTTTATAATATTTAATTATTTAATTAAAGTCAACACATAGAAATGTGTGAAATATTTAGCTTTTTACTTGACTTAGAACATTGCTTACATTTTAGATTATCTTTTTTCCCCAGATTTCTTTGCCATATACAAGAAAATTTAGAAAATACTTTTTAAAACATGACATGAATAGTGTTGTCATTAAATACTTACTTTTGGAAGAAATTAACCTTTATTCAGTACATATTATATACCATGCACTTTCTTTTTTTTTTTTTAATTTATTTAACAGATAGAGTTATAGACAGTGTGAGAGAGAGACAGAGAGAAAGGTTTTCCTTTCATTGGTTCACCCACCAAATGGCTGCCATGGCTGGCGCTATGCCAATCCGAAGCCAGGAGCCAGGTGTTTCCTCCTGGTCTCCCATGTGGGTCCAGGGGTCCAAGCACTTGGGCCATCCTCCACTGCCTTCCCAAGCCACAGCAGAGAGCTGGACTGGAAGAGGAGCAGCCAGGACTTGAACCCAGTGCCCATATAGGATGCCGGTGCCGCAGGTGGAGAATTAACCAAGTGAGCCATGGCGCTGGCCCCACCATGCACTTTCAAATATTGTATTTCATATAAGTGATCACAAGAATTTTTTGAGGTGAAAAGTTTTACTCGTTTGCAGATGAGAGAAATGAGACTCAGAAATGTCTCCTATCACAAGTTATCCAACTAATACATAATATAACTAATTGAATTCAGTTTTTTAAATTTAAAGATCAATTTGTATTTCAGATGTCACAGTATGTCAGAACAGATAGTCTTACCTCTAAGCAATTGGCTGTGATTTAGAAAATTTGAGAATTTAAAGAGGAAGCTAGAAAAAATTGCTCAGATGATGATAGCTATCAATACATTAAATCCTTGTACTTACATTAATACAATATAAATTTTTATGCCCCCAGTATTTGTTCCATGGTTGTTTTGTGCTTATTATTTAAAAAAAAAATAATTCCGGTAAGATTTTCTTAATATAAACAACATTTTAACAAAATAAGAGGGATTGTTTTTGGCAATTCCTTACCCAATCTAATTCCCTTCTTAATCTTCATTTAGCGGAGAATAGACATTTGAATATTTAATATCTCAGCTTCCTCTGCAGCAACCAGTAGCCTAATGACACACTTACTATCTGTGAGATATATAAAGAAATCTCTCTATAAGGTGTCCTTTTCTTTTCTCTTGTTAGGAAAAATAGATTTCAAACCTGGAATCAGTCACTCTCAGACCACATAAAAATTGCTCACCCAAAACAGAGTCTGTAACCTTGAGATTTCCAGGAACACAGTTTCTGTTGCTGGGGTTACCAGTTACTGGGTTTGTTATGGCATAAAACAATAACCCACTCACTTTTTGAGACTGTACTTACATGACTTTCTGTTATGTTTAGTGTAACAGTTCTAATGGATATAAAAGTATATTTTAATGACATAAAGCCAGTTTGAACTAAATTAGAATAAAAATAAGGCTTTAAAAACTGAGTACATGGTGAGGCCAGAATCAGCTGGCTAAAATACATTTTTCTCACCTTCATTTTCTCCTTTTGCTAATCAATGCCTCTATTGCCTCCAATTTACATTTCACTAAGTTGCATAATGGACTTGGCAACCATGAAAATTAGTTCTGTGTTGAGTTATTGAAGCTAGTATTAAGATTATTACCCAAAATAGTTGCCATGAAGATGTATTTTTGCTTCGTATAGGATATGAATTTGATTCAGTGTTTGCAGTACACAAAAGAAATTGGAAAATAGAAGGAGTGGCCACATTCTCAGAACCCAAATGAAGAAAATGAAATGATCATTTAGGAAAAGGGCAACTATTCTTGCTGCTGATACCAGTTCACTGTGTGTCATACTAAAGGGTACATATTAAGAGGATGAAACCACTTTCTCAAGAATGTCCCTTTATGCACTGAATTACCTGGAGATGTTTTTTATTACCTTTCTGAGAGTTTGACATCATTGA
Organism: Oryctolagus cuniculus; assembly: GCF_964237555.1. NCBI lineage: Eukaryota > Metazoa > Chordata > Mammalia > Lagomorpha > Leporidae > Oryctolagus > Oryctolagus cuniculus. Next base: position 56,427,365 of record NC_091436.1, on the reverse strand, counting down.
ACTTCTATTAAACTATTAGCTAGTGTATGCTTAGTAGGACGGATCAGTAAGAATCAAACAATGGAGGACAAAATAGCAAAGGCAGGTAGGAATATATTATCTGCAGGTTCTTCAGAAAATCCTTTACATGTATTGCCTCATTTGACTTAGTCTTGCCATGCATCCATGAAGCACCTTTCCCTTTTGTTTTCTGAGTCCAGTGAGGGGAGGGAATGCATATACCTTTAAATAGAAAGTCTAGCCCACATTTAAGGAACATTTAATGAGATCAGATGTTAGTTCGAATCAAATCAGCAAGTCCCTCCTGTGAGCTGGTCAGTTTGGTGAAGTGCAGGATGTGGTAACTGTTTCTTGCTTTTTTCAACTTCCTGTCCTAGCTCCATTGAGGTGAAGAGGTGAGGTCGCTGGTCTCCGACTGAATCAAAGCAGCAGTCAGGCTTGGAATCAAGTGCACCTGCCTTGGTCTTTGAGTATCCTTTGCTCTAATCTCTCTAGCTTTCTTAAGTTTTACCTCTTTTATTACCCTCCTCATCATCCTCCCCCTCATTATTTTTCTCTTCCCTTTCTGTATAATCATGTTTTGTTCATACTATGTTATCTTCCCCCATGCTAAATATGCATAAAATTCAGATATGGATACATTATTTCTTTGTTATCTCTATAATTTGTGTGATTTAACATCATTAGAAAATAAATGGGCAATAGAACAGATTTTTCTGTATAGGAAAAATGACTAATCGGAGACAAGATTGTGGACCTGGTTATATGCTTGCCTACAAATTTCTGAATTGTAAGGTTTTTTTAAAGGTAATCCTATTTTTGAATTGTGTTTTTTTAAGGTAATCCTATCAAATATTATATAAGAACTTAGTTAAATATTAAAAAAAAAACAATGATTTGATAAGTTTTTCAGAAAGATGCAGGGCATCAACTTTAAAGTATACAAATATGGTCCTCTATTTTGACAAAGTCTAGGTTAATCATTCAGTATTTTCTAGGATGGAAGTATATAGGTATTTTTTTTACCATTTTCATCTCTCCTTTACAAATTGCAAAAAGATGGGAGGGTCATGGTTCATCTAGCAGTTTTCCTTTCCATTATAGCAATTTTAAAGCAAATGAAAAGTAAGACTAGACAAGCTGATGGAGCCCTTTTGAATGCCCTCTTCACTTTTAAAATGCAATCTCAGATTTAAAACACAATGCCAGAGTTTCATAAAAACAACCGGACCAGATGTTTGGAGACATTTTCAACACTAAATTAGATGACAATGCCTATTAATAATAGTCTGATGGCTTATGGTATAGGATATGATTTTTATTAGATGAAGTCATGGAGTAAAAAGAGAGCTAAAATCTAATGATATGCCTGTGAATTTATTTGATAGATAAACAATGTCAGTGAAATGGTATCTGTACAAAGGAATTCAGTTCCCATTTGCTAGGTATATAAATAAACAATGAACTCCATGCATATTTCTCCCCTCCCTTGCCAACCTAAGAGGAGTGGTAGAGTGGAGATCTAGCTGAAAGAGCATATTTGGAAAGTTAAAATTAAAATTGTTATTTGTTTTTACTATGAGGAAGTTATAAGAGGATTTTTATTTGATTAGAAATTATCAGAATAATTACAGTGAATTCCTTTTATGTTTAATCAATATTAAATAGAATTGAGGTTTTAGGGAGTAGTAAACCATTTTGAAACAAAAAAATATGATTCCATAAATGCAATAATAGTGTGAGGACTCCTTTCTCCTCAAAATGTTAAGAATGATTACATTACAATGGAGAGTCCAGGTTAACTTCTTTACCGTAACTGCCAGTTAATGATACTTGCCTTTATTTTTCCCATGTGCCTGCTGATATTTTTATGCCTTCTAATCCACAGCAGTTGTGGAACTGAAATTGCTTTTTATTCATAATTGTTCCTTTCACAATTTTATATTAATACTATTTTTAAAGATATGTATTTCATGAGATTTTTAGAAGACAAGATCAGAGAGATTATAATGGAAGGGAAATAAAAAGAATGTCTAAATAAAACATAAATGAAAGAAAGACAAAGAGAGGGAGAGAAAGAAACAGAGCGAGAGTCTTCTATCCTCTGGTTCATTCGCCAAATTCAGACAGCCAGGACTGAGCCAGCTGAAAGCTGGGAGCCTAAAACTCCTTCTGGATCTCTCTCATGGGTGAGAGGGATCAAAGTATCTGAGCCATAACCTGATTCCTCTCAGGGTGTGCACTAGCAGAAAATTGGATCAGAAGCCAAATAGCTGAAACTCGAACCAGCACTCCAACATGAGATGCAGGTTTCTTAGCTGCAGAGTCAAATACCCACCCTGAAACTTGATTATCAGCCTTGCAGGCACATAAAGAAGCCTTTGACTATAATGTAAGTTAAAAATATGTTAAATCGAAATTTAAAAACAATGTAAAATTTTAAAAAAGGAATTGGGTCTGAATGAATAAGTTTTCACTACAAAATTTTAAAAAACAGATTCTAAAAATTAGTATATTTTATTAATCTCTTTACAAATATGTTTCCTGAGAAAATTCAAAAATATGACTGTCTATGAAAAGCAATTGATTGGGGGCTTTAAAGAATAATACCACTGGGATCAGCATCATGGCATAGGAGGTTAAGCCACCACCTGTGATGCCAGCATCCCAATATGGGCAATGGTTCAATCCCCTGCTGCTCCTCTTTTGGGTCCAGCCCCCGCTAATAAGCCTGAGAAATCAGAAGTTGATAGCCCAAGTGTCTGGGCCTACACACCCATGTGGGGGTCCCAGATGAAGCTCCTGGCTCCTGACTTCAGCCTGGCCCGGCCCTAGTGGTTGTGGCCATTTGGAGAGTGAACCAGTGAATGGAAGTTCTCTCTTTCTGTCTCTCCTTCTCTTTCTCTCTTTCTGTAACTCTGACTTTCAAATAAATAAATAAACTTTTAAAAAGGAATAATATTAATTAAAATTACAAAAAATGTATAAAACACAGATTTCATATAATATGTGAGAAGCTGGTCATGCAACGAGTTCATGAAACTATTAGGCTCTGCAAACTCAGCTGTCCATCTGGTCATGATGCTTAGCAAACTTTTTTGCTGGTTCAAATGGGAAGCAGAAAATGCAATTTGGTACTAATTTTAAGAATTTTGTTTGGGGTCGGCGCCGTGGCTCACTTGGTTAATCCTCTGCCTGTGGCACCGACATCCTATATGGGCTCCGTTTCTAGTCCTGGCTGCTCCTCTTCCAGTCCAGCTCTCTGCTGTGGCCTGGGAAGGCAGAAGAGGATGGCCCAAGTGCTTGAACCCCTGTACCCGCACCAGGAAGAAGCACCTTGCTCCTGGCTTCGGATCAGCACAATGCTGGCCGTAGCAGTCATTTGGGGGATATACCAATGGAAGGAAGACCTTTGTCTCTCTCTCTCACTGTCTATAACTCTATTTGTCAAATAAAAAAAATTAAAAAAAGAATTTTGTTTAATGTATCACAATTTGTTGTGGACTCAGTTATCCAGAGAAATCATAATTCTTTATAATGATTTCATTCATGTTTTATGAAACATCCATTTTTGTACTTATATCTTCTAAATCTCAGATTTTCCAGTTCTCTATGTTAAATGTAACACCTAACTTTTGATTTTCAATTATTAAAACAATCTCGGTAGGAAGTGACTTTTGAATGCTTTTAGTCTACTCTTGGTTTTTGTTACACTCCTGTCAAGGTGATACATACTTCATCTTTTAGTGATTGGGAAATCTATCCTATTTTTGGCTTCACAGACTGACACAGCAAGAGCGTATTTATTTTTAACCTAACATTAAGTTTCACATAATATTTTACACACAAAATCTATTGTTACATCTTTGGAACACAGATAATACATTTGACCTCTGTTCAATACAGTAAGTGTTCAAGTAACTGAAAATTATAACTCTCAACTGAACTTCCTGTTCTAATTTCCAATTTTATGAATGCTTATATTTTAGATTAAATTTTCTGTATCTATAAAAATGTTGCTCAAACTCCAATGAGAATTACATATGCCTGTATATGAACTTGAGAATTAACATCCTAACTATCCCGGGTATTTTTTAAAGATCTATTTATTTGAAAGGCAGAGGGACAGACAGAGGGGGAGAGGGAGAGCAAAAGTAATCTTCCATCTTCTGGTTCACTGCCCAGATGGCTGCTACGTCCACAGCTGGGCCAGGTGGAAGTCTGTCTGGGTAACCCATGAGGGTGGCGGTGCTCAGTACTGGAACCTTCACCTCTTGCTTCCCAGATACATTAACAGAACGTTGGATCATAAGTAGAGCACACAGGACTCCGGTCAACATTCTGAAATGGGATTCAGACGTCCCCTGTGGCAGCTTAATCCATTGTACCACTCTACCACAATGGCCTCCCCTATTTGACTATCTAATTGTGAGCATATATATCTTATTGTTTATTTTGACTTTGATTTTTATCACATTTTTTCAGTTTTCAGCATACAAATCTTGTACATGTATTGTTAAATTTAAACCTAAGTATTTCATTTTTAAATGATTGTATGCAGTGCTTTTCAATTCAGTATCTATGTATTGATTATAGTATATTAAATGGTAGCGAAGGTTATATGGTTTTGCAGCTTTAATAAGGGCAATTGACATAAAAATTATATATTTAAAATGTTTAGCACATCTTGATATTTTTATACACTATAAAATTATTATCATAATCAAATAAACATTTCCTTCACTTCACAGACACCTTTTTGTATGTGTGGTCAAGATATTTAAAATCCATTCCCATAACTGTTCTCAAGTATATTTTACAACATTTTTTTTTAAAAGATTTATTTTATTTATTTGAAAGAGAGAGTTACAGAGAGAGGTAGAAAGACAGAGAGACAGTCTTCCATCTTCTGGTTCGCTTCCCAAATGGCCACAAAGGCCATAGCTGTGCCTATCTGAATCCAGGGTCCAGGAGCTTCTTCCTGGTCTCCCATGTAGGTGTGGGAGCACATTCACTTGGACCATCCTACTCTGTCTTTCCAGGAGCATTAGCAGGGAGTTGGATCAGAAGTGGAGCAGCTGGGAGTTGAACTGGCACCCATATGGGATGTCGGCACTGAAGGCTGGGGCTTTAACCCACTGCGCCAGGGCCCCTGTACAACATTTTTTTATTTTTTTGACAGGCAAAGGGACAGTGAGAGAGAGAGACAGAGAGAAAGGTCTTCCTTTGCCGTTGGTTCACCCTCCAACGGCCGCCACAGCCGGTGTGCTGCGGCTGGCGTACTGCGCTGATCCGATGGCAGGAGCCAGGTACTTATCCTGGTCTCCCATGGGGTGCAGGGCCCAAGTACTTGAGCCATCCTCCACTGCAGTTCCCTGGCCACAGCAGAGAGCTGGCCTGGAAGAGGAGCAACCGGGACAGAATCTGGTGCTCCGACCGGGACTAGAACCCGGTGTGCCGGCGCCACAAGGCGGAGGATTAGCCTAGTGAGCCGTGGCGCCGGCCTCTGTACAACATTTTTAACTGTAGTTGCCATGCTGTACATTAGATGTCCAGAACTTATTCATTCTTTGATAAACATTTCCCCATAAATCCATCACCCAAATCCTGGCCACCACCATGGTTTTTCTGAATATTCAAGTTATTTACAAATAGTGAGCATTTTATTTCATTCTTTCTTAATTGTATGATTTCCATTTCTAAATACTTTTTACCTTGATTAAAACTTGTAGCTTGACACTGAACAAGACATAAGACAATTAACATACTTGACTTATTCCTGTTTTTAATGAGAAAATATTAATTCTTCCATGATAATAGTAACTCTAGATAAATAATGTTAACTCCAGAGTGGTTTTTTTTGTAGACACTTTCATCAGTTGAAGAAGTTCTGCTGTTTTGTAAAACACCCATCAAATTCCATCATAAGACATTGATAAATCTTAAAAAATTGATAAAGGTTACCCAGTTTGTATATGGAATAAAAAGACTTTAAATCCAACTAAAGTAATTCCCAAAATCATGGTAAAGGGTGGAAAGCTAGATGATCCACTGTTGAACCACAGTAATAATTTTTATGGAATAACAGAGGACAATGCATATATTGGTGATGTCAGATAATGTATTTCTCACAACAAAGCATGAGAATATATGAAATTGTAACTTAGTCTTCATTGTGAGAAATACTTTACATATACTATATCACTTAGTCATCACTTTTAAAAAAAGTATTTATTTGAAAGAGTTACAGAGGTAAAGAGGGGAAGAGAGAGAGAGAGAGAGAGAGAGAGAGAGAGAAAGAAAGACACAGAGAGAGAAAGGTCTTCCATCCACTGGCTCACTCCCCAAATGGCTGAAAAGGACAGGGCTGGGGCAATCCAAAGCCAGGAGCCAGGAGCTTTTTCTGGGTTTCTCACTTGGGTGCAGAGGCCCAAGGACTTGGGCCATCTTCTATTGCTTTCTCATGCCATTGTAGAGAGCTGGGTCGGAAGGGGAGCAGAAAGGACTCAAACTGGCGCCCATATGGGATGCCAGCACTGCAGGCTGGGACTTTAGTCTGCTGCACCACAGCTCCAGTCCCAGAAATATTATTATTAATGTCGGGTTAGTCCAAGTATCAAAAGTGATATCTGTGAACATTTTAGACACACACACACACACACACACACACCCAACAAGCTGTAATGTTGTGTGTATTATTACAAATTAAATTTTGGTATTCATTTGCTTCAGTAATGAAGACAAGGAAAATTAAAATGCACCATTTATTATACAAGTTTAAATAATATTAATTTCCTTGAAAACTGTATTGGAAAAATCTTTTAAAATATTGACTGAAATTTCCATATTAAAAATATTTATTTTTATTGATTTTGATGGCATAGTGTGAGAGGAGAGAGAGAGAAAGGGAGAGACTGACACACACACAAACACAGAGAGACTGCATGTCCACTGGCTCTCTTCCTAAATGCCTGCAGCAGCTAGGGCTGGGCCAAGCTGACGTCAGGGGCCAGGAACTCCCACAGTGTCTCGCCTATGTGTGTTAGGGAGCAAGGTACTTGAGCCATCATCTGCTGCCTTCTAAGGTGCACATTTATAGGAAAACAGATTCTAAGTGCAAGCAGAACTCAATTCCAGACACTTAGATATGAGCTACTGGCTTCCGAAGCAGTGGCTTAACCCTCTGCACCACAGCACTCACCCCTGAGCATGCCATATAAAACTGAAGAAATTCAGAGCATGATTCTGCAGTCTAGTGATTAACTGGATCTAATTTACAGCCTACCAGAGTAATTATTTCATAATTATCCTGAATTTGTACAATCATAATTTATCATCACAAAGCAATTTCTTGCCAAATCAACACAAACATTGCTGGCTATTCTGGAACTGAATATGGGACTTACGACTTTGATGACCGAATACATCAAATCTTCATAGCAGAGTTGGAAATTTTTGGATGGGAGCAGAAACAGTGTAATTCTGAAATTTTAATAATGTTAGCTTTTATTTTAAAACCTTTTCAAGTTTTTATGTTCATTTATATTTGTTTTCTAAATGCAGCCTGTGACATCTTATAAAGTTAACATTCTTTCTATTTTTTAATCTTTCAGACAGAGAATGCGAAAGAGAGTCAGAGACAGAGTGCTCTTACCAACCGATTTAGTCCCCAAATGCCTGTAAGGGACAAAGCCAGAAGAGCCCAAACCTTGTCTCCTATGTGGGTGGCAGCAGCCCAACTACTTGATCCATTACAGTTACCTTTCAGGTCTGCATTACAGAAGCTGGAATCATTAACTGGAGTGTGAATTAAAGCCAGGTACTCCAATGTAGGCCACTGGCATCATTTACAGCAATGCGATTGTGCCACCAAAAGGATTACTGATTCTGGAAAATGACCAAAATGTTAGGCATTTACCTAATTCATGTCCTGTTCTATCCATTTTTTTTTTCACAACTTATTCTGTGTAGTTTATGTTGCTCTGTTTCCCAAGTACACAGAAGGAAATATATTTCATCTTCCTGTTCACATGTTCCCTCAGTCCAAATAGAAGTTTCTTGAAGGGGACTCTGATTGCCGTTTTTGGGTTAGATTCCACTGTGTCAGAGCGAAAAGGCTGGAAGATACTGTGACTGTGGCATGTTCTTTGCTGCTACTCTTTTTATTTTATTTTTTTATTTTTTTTATTTTTTATTTTTGACAGGCAAAGTTAGAGAGAGAGAGACAGAGAGAAAGGTCTTCCTTTTCCATTGGTTCACCCCCCAAATGGCCGCCATGGCCGGCACGCTGTGGCCGGCGATCTGAAGCCAAGAACCAGGCGCTTCCTCCTGGTCTCCCATGAGGGTGCAGGGCTCAAGCACCTGGGCCATCCTCCACTGCCTTCCCAGGCCGCAGCAGAGAGCTGGCCTGGAAGAGGAGCTACCGGGACAGAATCCGGTGCCCCAACCGGGACTAGAACCCTGGGTGCCAGCGCCGCAGGTGGAGGGATAGCCAAGTGAGCCGCTGCGCCAGCCTGCTACTACTCTTGTAAGGGCAGTTAAGGGCAGTAAATGCCATGCTTTTGATTTAGCCAGACCCTGTATTCAAGTCCACTTGCATTAGTGGATTCCTGGATACCCATCCTCTATATATCCATTAACTAAAATCTACTGCAGGTCTAAAACTTAGGCTATCTAGAATTGACCTCTAGGACCTCTCCATAGCATTTGTTTAATGATGTAAACCAGCAAGGCTCATGTGATTTATGTGAACATTGCTATTTGGAATAACAAATACTTTATTATGCTTCATTCACTATCTCATTCTTTCTGATTTAAATCTTATCTATTTCTGTATGAGATTGTACTATTTTATGAACATTGTTCTCCACTGCTACGAATATGTATATGGAATCACTATTTTGCTTTGGAAGAGTAGTTATCATTGCATAATTTATTCATGTCACTGATTTTCTAATCTAAATTGGATTTGCCAGGAGCCATAATATCTCAGACCTTTTCCCAGTGTACTGGATTATTATACCACATCAAGTACAATTAGGACTAATTCCTTTCTCAGGATATTCAGAATATCCTAATTCTATTTTGGCTAAAAGGTATTGGAGAAAATGATATATTTGCTGCACTGAATTTGAATACAGTAAACTGTTGAATAAAATGGCTGGAACTTAATTAAATCTTTTCCATATATGTGGTCCAGAGAAGTAACCTTTCTCTGATTACTAGCAGATAATAGGCAAAATGAGAAAGAGGCTTGGTTACTTGAAGGTATGGAGTTTTCCCTCGATGTTATTCTGTACTCAAGTGTAATCAAATACAGAATTTAGATGCTCTAACTCTGTGATGTGCAATGTGGGGAGTGTGGTGTGCTTGCAGGGAGTATGGGATTCTCTAGGAATAATTCTGAAAAAACATTTAGATGCTTTATGGAGCAGATAGGGAAAGCCTTTTATTCCTGACTTCTAATCCATTCATTTACTTTTAGATTTTAGATTCTTCCTTAGCGCCTTATGCCCCACCAGAGCTCTAAGCTTCACCAGCTACCACATAGTACACTAACGGCAAAAGCACTGAGTCACAAACTGGCAGTGCGTATTTGTATGTCTAAGGACATGGTATTATCAAATTATAACTCTTTCCCTTAACAACTAAATTGCCAATTTAACCATTTGACACTTTTAAGTCCATTCATGCTACCAAGAATTTTATTTTAAAATAATAGCAGTAATTTAAATAGAGCTAGAGATACAGGAAAATTCCGCACACATGGACTCCCGTGTGCTTTCTCTATTTGCCTATTATAAAGGTAGGATTGTAGTGACTACTGAGAAAGCACTGAAAGATCTTCTGCTTAACACATGAATCACATTTTAAACATTCGGATCCAGAGGTGTGGTGAGGTTTTCTGGGTGTTTTAGTCAACAGCAGCCTTGAAAAGGCTTCTGTTTTACTGCAAATTTAGGGTTAAAAATAAGATATGATTCGGGAATTCCTTTGGAGAAAAGCTATTCTGTTTTTATTCAGGATGCTTATGTGCTACGTAAGCTTGTGTCAATTAGCCATTATTTTCAAGAGGGTTTATTTAGTACTTTATAATTTAGCATCATAATTCATAAAGTTAGAACAAGTTTGTTTCCCAATTTATTAGTAGTATTAATAATTGATATTGAACTTGTGACTTAATTTTAGCAGCTATTCAGTATATAATGTGATATATATTGAGTTGGTTAGCAAAATAAATCATTATTTTAAAATCTAAGCATTTAAGTCTGTAATGTTATATTCAGATTTGTACAAGTTAGCACCAATTTAGGAATTATCTACAAATAGATTTAATAAAGAATTAAGCTTCATATGTTATGTCCTTAACAATAAATATAAATAAAAGAAATTGACACTTGCATATGTCCCCCTAACTACATATTAGACATAGTTACATAAAATATTTCTTCACAGATGTGATTTACTGTGTAAGATCAATGATTAGAGCATGGAAGCTTGGCAAATAGATGACTTTAATTAATAATGAATAATAATGATAACAACAATAATAAATTTTCTTTCACATGGGCATTCCCAAAGGTACATGGAAGTCTAAGAAAAAATAAGTAAGAATAGATTTACTGTGGGCTCTACAATATTCTTTGTTCATACACACTTCGAAAGAAACAAAAGCAAGTAATACCATTTGTGTATGGGAAGAGCAGTGTGCTTACTTGGCAGAAAATTTTAAATATCCGCACTTGCACTAATAAATAATCCATTCATGCACAAATAATATCAGGATGGCTAAAATAGCTTTAATTAATTTGCAAGATGACAGTGACTTTACCTTTTGTTCTGCCACACAATAAAAAAGAATAGGCACACTGTTTTGAATGCATGTTAAATATGTGCTTTCTGCTTTACCTTAATTCCTAAATATGATGCTCGCCTTTTTCACTAGCTACTCATTTTTTAAATGACTTTGCTTTAATTCACAGAAATACATGGATTTACATTTACACAGAAGCAACTTTTTCTCTGATTGGAAATATTTTAAGCTTTTTTAAACAAATAATTCACTTATTATGGAGAATTCAGAATTGAAAATAACCTAAAAGGAATGATATTTGTTCATCTAAAGCTACATCTAGTAAAAAAATTTTACATGTATTTCCAGATAACTTTCCAAGAACTTTGTTCATTTTTAAACATCACATTTTGTTTTAAATCGGATACATATGTTAGAAAAAAATCCACAATATTCTGAAACAATTATGGTGGTAATTACCTCTTAAATCACATATTATAATTCAATATTATATGTATTTTCATTTAGTGATCATTTTATTGAAAATTTATTCTGACTTATTTATAAAGAGCCTACATTAGGTTTACTTTATATGGTGTTATCAGTAGCTTTATACAGAGTGTAAAATACTGAGTAAAATTAGTTTTGCTTGTTAGTAGGATACAAGGCATTATTGTTGTTTAAAGGTGGTTGGTGAGAGAACATTTCTTTTAATTTTTTCATTAATTCAATCAATTTTCAGAGTTTGTGTTTCTGGGGATTTGAGCCTTTTATAGCTGAGATCTGAATATGTTGAGTAAAATGGAGAAGTCCTAAATAAGAAAACAAAAAAATTAAGAAATATAATAATGAGTTTAAATGCAGTATTTCATTCATTATATATGTGTTCATTTATTATAGAACTATTACTAATATCCCTACAACATGTAAATGCTGGAAATGAACTTGTCAACAAGACAAGCATATTTTCTATAGAGTCAGAACTTTAGGAAGGCATCAGACACATGAATTTTTTTTTTTTTTGACAGGCAGAGTGGACAGTGAGAGAGAGAGACAGAGAGAAAGGTCTTCCTTTTGCCGTTGGTTCACCCTCCAATGGCCGCCACGGCCGGCGCACCACACTGATCCGATGGCAGGAGCCAGGTACTTATCCTGGTCTCCCATGCGGGTGCAGGGCCCAAGCACTTGGGCCATCCTCCACTGCACTCCCTGGCCACAGCAGAGAGCTGGCCTGGAAGAGGGGCAACCGGGACAGAATCTGGTGCCCCAACCGGGACTAGAACCCGGTGTGCCAGCGCCACAAGGCGGAGGATTAGCTTAGTGAGCCACGGCGCTGGCCCAGACACATGAATTTAAAGTTGTAACAGTATGTGGGAGGGAATGAAGGGAGTCACTTATCCAGATATAAGTAGGTTAAGGGAAGTCCTAGACAGACTGTATGGATGGTCAGGGTTATGCCAGAAAAAAAAACCAAAATCGGCTGGCGCCGCGGCTCAATAGGCTAATCCTTCGCCTGTGGCGCTGGCACCCCAGGTTCTAGTCCTGGTCGGGGCACTGGATTCTGTCCTGGTTGCTCCTCTTCCAGTCCAGCTCTCTACTGTGGCCCGGGAAGGCAGTGGAGGATGGCCCAAGTGCTTGGACCCTGCACCTGCATGGGAGACCACGAGGAAGCGCCGCAGTGTGCCAGCCATGGTGGCCATTTGGGGGGTAAACCAACATAAGGAAGACCTTTCTCTCACTCTTTCTCTCTCTAACTCTGCCTGCCAAAAACAAAACAAAACAAAACAAAACAACAACAACAAAAAAACCCAAAATCATGGAAAAGAATGTATGTGTTAGGGATACAACATCAAGTATGGAGACTCAAACAACAAAGGGTTAGCCTACAGAAGCATGCTATCTGTGTAGAATAAGTAGAGCACTAAGTGTGAAATGGTGAGTGGTCATTATTTGATAGGTGTTCCAGACCTGGGCCAGATAACATGGGAGCTTATATACTCTAACAAGGGTGTGGACTTAATCCAAGAAACACTAAAGTTCCATTCAGAGGGCTTTAAAGGAAGTGTCATAATCAAATTAGCATGTTATTACAATGACATAAGATTCAACATGGAAGAAAGATTGGAGTGGAAAAAATTAGAACTATTATGTTGATTTGTAACAGTGTAGAAAAAGGTAACTGAGTGTTATTTTGGCATTAAAAAAGAGATGAGTAAGGTGGGAGTTAAGATGCCCATTAGTATGCCCTCATCCTACATCACAGTACCTGGTTCAGTTCCTGGATCTACATTCACTTCCTACTAATGCAGACCCTGAGGGGCAGTGGTGATAGTCCAAGATATTAGGTCCCTGCCAACCATGTTGGAGATCTGCATTGCATTCCTGGCTCCTGGCTTTGATAACCCAGTTTGGGAAATGAAATAGTCAATGAGAGGTTTCCCATCTGTTTTTCTTTGTGTGTCTCCCCCCAGAAATAAAAATAAATAAATAAATCGATAAACACTGAGGAAAGTTAGGATTCTAGATCATAGCCAGTCCTTCATATGATGCCCAGCATAGATACTGATATGTTTTATATAAAATCCTCAAAGGGAAAAGAACAGAAATTTGCATGAAGTTTCATTAGTATATTCACAACATATCATTTTACTGATACAGCTATTTAAATTCAGAAAACATTTGTCAAAGAAAACTTTGAGATCTAAAGGATATGTTGACAAGCTATACCAGTAAGGACTCCATCAGGAAGAGTTAATTCATGCAAAGGAGATTAGCTGAAAGAAAGTTAGTAAAACAAGGTGTTTCACTGAACAGTGAGCATGAGAAAGGAATAGGAAAATCACCACCACTCTAAGCCAGAGAGGCAAAAGCTGAAGCTGTGGAAGAGGGGCTACTCAGTAGGATCTGTGCTAAAAAGGAGTGCATCTCGCTAGATCCTGAACCAGGCAAGTGCCCTGGGGATTCTGTGAAGGCTAGGAATCTGTCCCCTCTCTTTCCCTTTCTTCTGCTTTTCTCTAGGACCTCCCACTGTTTGAAATCTGTTAGAAGCTACATGGCAAAAGGGCCAGGGTGATGTATTTCATATAGATTGGTTTCCTGAGGCTCAGAGGTCATGAGGGAAATAAATGGGAGAAAGATCATAGAACATCAACCAGCAAGCAAAGAAATACCTACAAAACACAAACCACGTATTCATTTTCAAAGTTTTCTTTAGCATATTGAAAATGGCTTCAAGCCCTCAGACTAGAAAAAAATCTCATAACAATATATAGTATGGACTAATATGTGAACACTTTGATGCTACTTTATGTGAACAAGCTTCCCTAGTTGAAAATTTGCAGCAATTTTCCAATTTGATCTTCTAACAGTAGTGTGAACAGTATCTTAAAATTAATAAAGTGCTATACATAGGTACTTTTAGTACTCAAAGCTCTGAGAAGCAAATATGTGAAGGGTGCTTAAAAGCTTCATTGTGCCTCTGCCCACTCCTCTCCCAGGCTTCCCTGGGTTGCTGGGAGGATACTCCACCTCAGGAAGTGGCGCCAGAGCTGCGTCCTGACCAGCACCCTTGATGCTCCTGGGAAATCTGCCCAGGGTCTGAGCCCCAGGCTGGTTGTTTTTACAAATCTCTCAAATGTATTATTTTGGTGACAAAAATGAAGGAGCTTTGTAAATTTTTTAAAAATTACAAATCATATCAGGTAGCTGTTTACATTTCTTGACAAAATAGGAACTATGACAGCAGAATCAAATTGGAAAAATCTTTAGAATAAATAGACAATAATTAGGTCTGCTGTTTTGGCCTTTTGTAGTAAGAGAAGTGGTTGTAGTGTTTAGATATGTACTTGGTCTTGCTTCTGGTATTGCATTTTTCAATAAACTTAAAAAAAGTTTCATTGAAAAATATGATTCAATATTATTTATTTTGGTGTATTTTTTTAATTTATGTATAGGTTTCAAAAAATGAGTACCAAAATAAACTTATCTTTTAATTCCATCTCAATGAGCTTTTTATTTTCACATTTGTTCTATTTTAAGGTTGAGAATATTTGATAGTGAGATTAAATAACTTTTCCCAAATCAGCTGGGCTTAAATTTCTACAGTTATTTTATTTCAACAACCTCAACTATCCTAACACATGCCTTCATATCAAAAGAAAATTGACATGGAAGTGAAATAAAAGTAATTTCAAAACTTGCTTCACCTGATGTTAGAGTTCATAGGACTCTATTAGATTGGAAATCACTGGGTTGTAGTTTTAAAGTAATTTATGTGAAAATCATGGATTTATCAACTGCCACTTAATGTAATGATAAATATTAATTAAAAACCTTAACCTTTATCAACCAAGTTTTCTCACTCCAGTAACATAAATGATAAAATTTTCACATAAGAGTTACTTTAAGAATACAAGGCATAACACATGAAAGTGCCTAAAATAATATCTTCTCAATATTTATTAAATCTCCCCATGTCCTTTTTCATTGCAAGTATATGCAACATTGCATTCTAAGGAATTACTTGTATCAGGCTCACTGTGTTATGACATTTGGCTAATTATGGACAGGAAGAGCTAACAAAATTAATCCTTATGCTTAAAAGGTATCTTATACTTTAGAGCCAATTTCATCTTTCCAGTAACATAAAACAAACACCAACAAGGCCAGCAGATTCCAAATTATGTTTCTGATTTTGGAAGCATCAAGATATGTTACCATCTAAGCTGCAGGATTTACTGAAGTCTGATTCCTGAAACAGCTGAAGTGACAATTGTCTTTCACTCAAACTCCATGAAGGAAAAATGTAAATTGGTATCATGATATTAATGTCTCAGTGTCAATAAGTGTATATGGTGATTTTATTACTATGCAATAGCATTTTAATCAGTTATATTATAATAGAACAAGGAAGACAAAGATGCCAATTACTGTAAATATAAATAAGCATTACCCTGCATGCAGTAAGATCATGAGTAAGATAATTTGCATTCCCTTTTCCTTTTGCTTCTATTTGTTCATGTTGCATTGAGATCAATATTCACAGAGCTTGTACTGTAATTGGAAGAATCATTATCTAATAGGAGAATTGGCTTAGGTTGCAAGAAGAGAATAATAGAAGACTAATGAATGATCTCAATTGTCATCAAACATCTACAATGTTTGGAATCCATATTGTAGCATAAACTCTAAAAATATATGTAAGAAATAATGAAGCACATGCAATGTGCAAGTATTTTATCCTTTCAGTGGATCTTTTGAAGACCCTTAAAAGTATTAGAGGAATATTAAAGGGCCATTATTTACCACCTTTTCATTACTATTATCATTTTTAGTCTATCTTTGTTTGGAAACAAAATACAGAAGAGAATACCTTCAATTTGGTTTACATTTGCATTGTGTTCAGTTAAAGCCAAATAGTTTGCATATGACTGACTCTTTAGTAACCACATTGAAACACTTTTTGTTGGGTACCAAAGATAAGTGATGCACTAGTGAAGCCAATTTGTGGGATATAAGATGAACTTGCTTTATGAACACACATAAAGCAAGAATGAGTGTGAGAGACATTTAATATAAAGGAAAGCAAAATATGATGGTCATGTTAGGAAAAGAGATTGTCTATAGAAAGATGGATGAGGTACTCTTTTTAGTGGAGGTATGATTTGCAAGAGTCTCTTAACATATAGTTATGGGAACAACGGTCACACTTCCCTATTCACTGGAACAGATCCAGCATAATTATAGCAGTCTCTTTTACTCTCAAATTTGTCCTTGCCTACACCAAAAATTTTATTGCAGCCTATGTAATAGATAATATTTTAAAATATGTTCCTTCCCAGTGTTCAAACTGCTGCACTTATTAAACAAATAAGTGTATTCTTTCTATTTTTCTGGCTAATATCATAACATTTTATAACAGTTAAAAATTTTAAAATGAAATCATGGGAAATATGAATAATATTCCATACATTATCCTGCATAAATAAATTTTAAAATATTTTCTTTTCTTTCAATTAGGATAAAGAGAAAAATTAGTTTTCGCATTGTGGATTTTAGACTGCTAAGTACAAGCTCTATGTAAAGCAATTATCATATTTTTTGTGAACAGAATTATAATTAAAATGAACACTCCATAAGTGTGCTGCATACCAGCTATTATCTGTAAAATTAGAAAGGTACCTTTGTGTGAAGATTAAATGTATGACTACGATTCAAAATACTTGGGATAGTTGTGTGTGACCTTGGGTCATAATTTTCCTTCTCTAAATTTAAGTCTCCTCATCTCTGGAATGACAGGGTTAAAACAGATGATAGTAAAGGTCTTTCCCATCCTTAATAGGCCATTTGAAATTCAAATAGGTTAATATAAATTTTACTTTTGGTAGTAAAACTTTCCTGAAGTAATTGCTTAAAATAATTGAGGAAGAAAGGGTGAAAGTCTTCAAAGAAAGTATAGAAATATGTCTCAAGAATATAATAAAAGAGGCTGAAACTAGTGGAAACCATTTCTTATTAGCACATATTTAATATAAATTAATAATTCTTATTACTTTATTCTTAAACATGAAATTACATTAGATTACTTAAGTAGCCTATTGAAACATTCTAAAAGCCACTTCTACATATTCTGAATACAATTATCATGCTATAAAGCAAATTCTGATTTTTTGTTTCTTAAGTTATAAGTTCAAAAATGCACTGTATTATCCCAGAAAGAAACCCCTAGCCAAGGATATGCACACAGGGGTTTATTAAGGTTATGCTTCCAGGAGAAACCTTAGGAAGGTGGGGCGGGGGGAAGCATGGTGGGGAAGGAGACCTCCAAGTAAGAATGTAGCTTCAACTGATGTTCTAGACTTACCCTAACCCACAGGGAGTTCCAGAATACAGCTGAGATTTTTCTCTGCCCAAGATATGGGCTTTTGTACCTCTGAAACCAGATAGTGCTTGGTTTTGTGTCAGTGATTGGGGGTGGGTCAAGGTGGGAATAGAAGAAATTATAAATTCCTATGCATTTCCACTCTTCCAACTAGCAAGACAGCTCTGGTTCCCAAGAGTGATCCTAAGAAAACATTTTATTGATTTATTTTTAACTGTTTATTTATTTATTTTCATCTACTTCAAAGGCAGAGTTAGAGATATATATTTTCAGTCAGAAGTTTCACTACCCATGTGCCCCCAACAGGGGGATTGGGCAAGGCCAACACCATCTGGATCTCCCCTGTAGATGGCAAGGATCCAGGCACTTTAGCTGAAGTCATCATCTGCTTCCCCAGATGTATAAGTAGGAAGACATACTGGAAGCACAGATGCCGGGACTTGAGTCAGCACACCAGTATGGAACGTGGGCACCCCGATCTCCAGCCCTATCTGGGCTGTCACGACTCCTGTCCCTGAGAAGTCATTTTCAGGTGATAAGTTTTAGAAAAAAGCAGACAGAAACTGGTAGAGGAGGTGCAGTACCCACAAAGAGGAGTGAAAAGTGTTAGGACACCAAGAATGCTCATCGCACCCTCACTTCTCAGACTTCTTTTGTATTCAAACTGACATGAGAAACCACATGTGCTCTACCTCCTTCTGAGACTGATAGTGCATAATTGGAAATTATGTGTTCTAAGTAGCAAGCAGGAGAGAAACTACTCTTTTTACAAATAAATTTGATGATTTTTTCATAGCTACCATCTAGAAGAATCCATAGGAAATACATAAATATGATGATAATATTTTTTCTTTTTTATTCATATAACGTGAACAAATTTCATGTATTTTGTATATACAGTTTTAAGAGCATAATGATATTTCCTACCCTACCTTCTCACTTTTCCTTCTCTTTTTCTTATTTTCCTTTAATTTTTACAATGACATACTTTCAATTTACTTTAATCACAAGCTTAATCCTCCACTAAATTAAGAATTCAAGAAATAGTAAGTAAGAGCTGGTTCCATGGCTCACTTGGTTAATCCTCCGCCTGCGGTGCCAGCATCCCATATGGGTGCTGGGTTCTAGTCCTGGTTGCTCCTCTTCCAGTCCAGCTCTCTGCTGTGGTCCAGGAGGGCAGTGGAGGATGGCCCAGGTGCTTGGGCCCCTGCACCCGAATGGGAGACCAGAAAGAGGCACCTGGCTCCTGGCTTTGGATTGGCGTAGCGCCGGCCGTTGTGGCCATTTGGGGCGTGAGCCAACGGAAGGAGGGCCTTTCTCTCTGTCTCTCTCTCTCACTGTCTAACTCTATCTGTCAAATAAAAAAAAAAAAAAGAAAGAAATAGTAAGTAGAAAAACTACTGTCCCTCAAAATTATAGACAAGGGCTATAAACAATGAAAGAAAATTTTTACAAAAATTTGTTCTTTGTTCCAAAATGGTATCCACTAGCAGCCATCAGGTAGAAAAGCTAGTCACTAAAACGATTACAAAAGTGGATGCACACAATACAAATGTCCTAACAATGACAAATAATTGTCAACATATTGTGATAAACTGAGGAATTTTCTTTTCTTGAAGAATCATTTGTTGGGGCCTGTGCTGTGGCTTAGTGGGTTAAGCTGCCTGCAGTGTCGGCATCCCATATGGGCACCGGTTCAAGTCCTGGCTGCTCCACTTCCAATCCAGCTCTCTGCTGTGGCCTGCAAAAGCAGTAGAAGATGGCCCAAGTCCTTGAACCCCTGCATCTGCATGGAAAAACTTGGAGGAAGTTCCTGGCTCCTGGCACAGCTCCAGATATTGCAGTCAATTGTGGAGTGAACCAGCAGATGGAAGACCACTCTCTCTCTCTCTGCCTCTCCTTCTCTCTCTGTGTAACCCTGACTTTCAAATAAATAAATGAAACCAGGGGACAGGAGCCTCCTCTAGGTCTCCCACATGGTTGCAGGGCCCAGGGACTTGGACCATCCTCTGCTGCTTTCCCAGGTACATTAGCAGGGAGCTTTATTGGAGTGGAGCAGACAGGACAAAAATCAGCACCCGTATGGGATGTCAGCACTGCAGGCAGAGGCTTAACCTTATACACCAAAATGTCAGCCCTACTGAGGAATTTTCTATAACTAAAGAGCACAAGAGAATGAGCTTGAAAACCTCAATTGATGGGTTTTAAGGTCTATGTCTACAAAAATTAGTTGAGACATTGTGCCTTCTTGTTCTTAAAATTAAGATCTATATCAATGGAAAGAAAAACCAACTATTAGTCTTCTATGTGTGTTTCATTTATTCAGGAAAAGTGCTGACCTTTCTACAAATTTGCTCTTATATTTCGTCAAAATCTGTGACATCTTGGAGGAAATACTCTGTAAAAGACAAGACTAATTGGTGGTGACTCATTCCATCGTGGGAGTGTGATAATAACTAAACCTACCCACCACTTGCTTTCATCTATGTGATATGCCCCGGGTTATAAGATTTAACTGTACCTGTTCATATAATTCACACAATGATACTAAGAAGGAGACAATTAGAAAATAAATTACGTGTGGTCAGGAAATTTGTTAAAAGCTATAAAGTAGAAAGTGAGTGAATGGAGATTCTAAAGTCTTCCTGGATTCTCATTACACTATGCTAATTGTAGTTAGGGCAATCAGGATTATCTTTGCTGTAATGCATAATAAACATTTTGGTAGTGCCCTACCTAATCAGAGAAATTTTAATACAGAGATAGGAGACTACCCAGAAGTCTGAAAGAGCTGTCTAAAATTAAAGTATCTTTCTAACAAAGTGGATCCATTTCAAAATCTAGATTCTCAGTGCCTTTTTGAAGTTAGCCATCTCAGAGATTATCAGTATTGAGTTCAATAGTATGCTCGTACATAGCCTGTTAGAAAAGGGACTATGGATATAGCTTTCATCTTTCTAGCATAATCAAACACAAACATGGAATTATAAATTAATGTCATAAAACAATGGTAAGAAAATATTTTTGAAGATTCAGATATACCTGAAAAGTATTTTTACTAATAACTGAAAGGAACTTATAAAATCCTGCCTGACATTTTTAACAAGAAATGAGAATATATGAAATCTACAAGGCAGAAACAAAGCCCATATGGGAAAAACACGTAAAGATATAAAGCCCACAGAATTTTGTAAAAAGAGAGATAGTAACATAGAAATATTTCCAGGAAAACTAAAAAAGCAATAGCAGAATTGACAACAACAAATTTTGTTAGTGCCATAGAAAAAAAATACAAGTCATGCTTTCAGAATGTACAAGAAAAAATGAGATTAAGACAATGACAAAAAATATGAAATGCATGGAATAAAAAGCAAAAATTTTATCTATGAGTCATCAGTGTTCCTGAACATAATACCAAAATAATCATAAAAGCAGTGGTATAAAAAATGATTTATTTGTCATCCATTATTGAACTCAGGATACAGATAACATTGTTACAAGAAAAAGACTTGAAAAGTGACCTATATCTATCAAATTTATTGAACAGTTTTTTAAAAAGATTTTTTAAAAATTTATTTGAAATTCAGATACAGGGAGTGACAGGGACTTGACCCACTGAAGCCAACAGCTAGGAGCTCCATCCATGTCTCCCACATGGGTACAGGGGCCCAAGGACATGGATCATTCTCTGCTGTTTTCCCAGGCACAACAACAGGGAGCTGCATTGAAAGAGAAGCAACCAGCACCTGAAAAGGAGGTCCAATGTAATGCAGGTCTGTAGCATCCATTTAACCTGCTACCGCACAGCAAGGGCTCCATGAAACACTTTCAATTTTTTTTTTTTTTTTCTTTTTGACAGGCAGAGTTAAACAGAGAGGGAGACATAGAGAAAGGTCTTCCTTTGCAGTTGGTTCACCCCCAAATGACTGCTACGGCTGGTGCTGTGCCTATCCAAAGCCAAGAGCCATGTGCTTCCTCCTGGTCTCCCATGCGGGTGCAGGGCCCAAGCACTTGGGCCATCCTCCACTGCACTCCTGGGCCACAACAGAGAGCTGGACTGGAAGAGGAGCAACCAGGACAGAATCCAGCGTCCCAACTGGAACTAGAACCCGGGTGCTGGCACCACAGGTGGGGGATTAGCCAAGTGAGCCGAGGCACTTGCCAACACTTTCAATTTGAACGGTAAATAAAAGCAAACTAATGTGCATTCAGATAGAAAAAATTCTGCTTGTATCCAGAACACAAATCATCCTATGTTTAGTCTTCTGTTTGCAACAAATACCAGAATTGGGTAGGGAACTAGTTAGAGAGTTTTGACAGAGAAAAGATTGTAACTCAGTAAGTTTTATATCCAGCTAAGATATATTTTAAATGTAAAATCAGTAGAAATTTCCACTTACATTGAATATAAGCCAAAATGTCTTCCTTACTTATTCAAGTGGTTGTACTTACATTCTAGTTGACTGTGCTCATACATAAAAACATCACCAGTTACTACCATTGGAATTGAAAAAATTGCAGTCTTGCCAAATACCTTCTCTTTGAACTGGGTGTTTGAATGAATAAACCTGTAAGAATAAGTTGCTTTCTCTACCATTCATGAATGAAACTTTAAGAAAGAAATCCAATAAATTATTTTAACTTGCAATCATGTGATAATCCTATTATTTAATCTTCCAAAAATTTTCTTGGAAAAAGACCTCTCCCATAGATGGTGTTCCACCTTCAGAAATTCAAGTAGATGAGTTTACAAGAATGTCTTTTTTTTTTTTTTTTTTTTTGGACAGGCAACGTTAAACAGTGAGAGAGACAGAGAGAAAGGTCTTCCTTCTGATGGTTCACCCCCCAAATGGCCGCTATGGCTGGTGCGCTGTGCCGAACCAAAGCCAAGAGCCAGGTGCTTCCTCCTGGTCTACCATGTGGGTGCAGGGCCCAAGCACTTAGGCCATCCTCCACTGCCTTCCCAGGCCACAGCAGAGAGCTGGACTGGAAGAAGAGCAACCGGGACAGAATCCGGTGCCCCAACCGGGACCTGAACCTGGAGTGCTGGCGCCACAGGTGGAGGATTAGCTAAGTGAGCCACGGTGCCAGCCTACAATTATGTTTAAGTATAACAAATTATTTACTATGCACACAGACTTGTTTCTGAAGTGTGAAAAGAAGCAAACTAATTATTAATGTTTTCCTTGAATGTAAAACCACGTTTGACAATGCCTTGTTTTCATTTTATTTATTTATTTATTTTGGACAGGCAGAGTGGACAATGAGAGAGAGAGACAGAGAGAAAGGTCTTCCTTTGCCGTTGGTTCACCCTCCAATGGCTGCCGCGGCTGGCGTGCTGCGGCCGGTGCACCGCGCTGATCCAATGCCAGGAGCCAGGTACTTATCCTGGTCTCCCATGGGGTGCAGGGCCCAAGCACTTGGGCCATCCTCCACTGCACTCCCTGGCCACAGCAGAGAGCTGGCCTGGAAGAGGGGCAACCGGGACAGAATCCGGAGTCCCGACTGGGACTAGAACCCGGTGTGCCGGCGCCGCAAGGCGGAGGATCAGCCTAGTGAGCCGTGGCGCTGGCCATCATTTTATTTTTTAAGATTTTCCATAATAATCATGTATACTTTAAGTTATAAAATTAACCTCACATTCAAAACAAAAAAATCAGAAAAAACTCAAGGATCCAAAATGCTTTTTTTAAAGTATCATTGTATTTATGGGTGTTTGCTTAAATCATTTTGGTGAAGCTGGTGTCCTTTTCTTGTATTCACCCAGTGCAATGGGTATACATCTGGCATTCTGCAGTAAGCAAGAAACTAAGATTATCACCTTAAGATTCTTGTCTCCTGGCTACTCAGTCAATAATATCAATCCAGGTAGCACCAAGAATGGATTTACAATATTTTTTTAAGATTTGTTTTAATTATTTGAAAGGCAGAGTTACAGATAGAGTAGAGGTAGAGGTAGAGGCAGAGGCAGAGGCAGAGGCAGAGGTAGAGAGAGAGAGAGAGAGAGAGAGAGAGAGAAAGAGAGAGAGTCTATCTTACATCAGCTGGTTCATTCCTTCCTAAATAGCAGCAATGGCCAGGGCTAGGCTGGACTGAAGTCTGGATGCAAGAGCTTCTTCCAGATCTCTCAGGTGGGTGCAGGGACCCAAACACCTGGGCCATCTAGTGCTGCATTCCAGGTGTTTAAGCAGCCAGCTGGATTGGAAGTGGAGCATCAGGGATTTGACCTGGTTCCTACATGGGATCCTGGCATTGTAGGTGGTGGCTTTACCAGTTAGGCCACTGTTAGGAAACTGTCCCAGTTTTAGCCAGGTGGCCACATGGCTCAGCTACCTGAGCCAGGCTCCACCCCCATCCTAATGGGATTCGCTGCTCCTGCTTCCCTGCCCAGCCTCTGGCAAAGTTTTAAAGGGCCTGTTTCTGAACACGTGCTCTCTTGGCTCTCCTCTCCTGCTCTCTGCTCTCCTCTCCTCCTCTCTTCTCTGCTCTATCTTCTCTCCTCACTAGCTCCTCTCCTCTGGCTCTCTCTCTTATACTTTCTCTCTTTTTTTCCTTCGCCACCCCTTCACTCCTGTCTGTTGGGTGTTCCCCAATAAACCCTTTCCCTTACTCCGGTGTTTGGTGTGTTTTGTGACGGCTAACATTAATATATAACAGCCACAAAATGATCCCAACTTAGAAGATTTAAGCTAGTTTATCGATTGGTTGATTTTAAGAGAGGGAGATTTTCATGGGGTGTCTGGGTATATCCGACATAATCTCATGGGTTTTTGAAAACACAAGAGGGTGGCAGAAAAAGAAGGCAGACATTGATGAAAGTGGAAAGAAACAGGACAATGAAAGAGGATTTTGTATCTTTCTGTGGCTTTAAGCTAGAGAGGACCAAAAGTGAAATTACATGGGTGGCTTCTACAATATGAGAGCAACATTTAGAAAGCAAAGAAAGATCTCATTCCTACAGTGGCGTGAAAGCAAGCTCCACAAAATAACCTGTTTGAGTACAGAAGCAGTTTATCTCCAATAGTATCCAAACTGCTCGACATCTTGACTTGAGCATTGCAGGTTTCTAGGTACAGAGCACAGTCACAGATTTCTAGTCTACAGAACATGAGATAATAAATGGTTCCTTTTGTAAGTCCATAAATATGTGCTAATATATTAAAGCACCAACAGAATATTAATACAGGTTCCTATTCTGATAGGAAGTCTCTGCAGGAGCTTGTAGTCTTATGCTTTATTCACGTCCTTTCCTAAATCTTTTATTTATAGTAGCTTTTCATGGGACTTGCTAAAGAGTTTAAGAACAGTTTGATAAAATAAGACATGTTGAAATTTTTTAATTTTTTTAAAGAATTATTTTATTTATTTTGAAAGAGGAGTTACAGAGAGAAGCAGAACTGGTGGGGCGTGGTCTTCCATTCCACTGGTTCACTCCCCAAATGACTGCAACGGCCAGAACTGAGCTGATCTGAAGCCAAGAGCCAGGAGCTTCTTTCAGGTTTCCCACGCGGGTGCAGGGGCCCAAGGACTTGGGCCATCTTCTACTGCTTTCCCAGGCCATAGCAGAGAGCTGGATTGGAAGAGGAGCAGCTGGGACTCAAACCGGATGCTGGCGCTGCAGGCTGGGGCTTTAACCCACTGTGCCACAGTGCCGGCCCTGAAATTTTAAAATTTTTATTTTATATGAAATGGAGACAGAGAAAGAAACAGAGAGGGAGAAAGCTTCCATTTGCTGGTTCACTCCCCCAAATACCCGCAATGGCCAACACTAGGCCAGGTCAAAGCCAGGAGCCTGGAATTCAATCTGAGTATCTCAAGTAGGTGACAGGGACCTATGTACTGGAGCCATCACCTGCTGCCCCCTAGAGAGTGCATTAACAGGAAACTGGAATCAGAATTAGATCTGAGGGAGCATAGTGGGAAAACCATGGCCTGGAACGCCAGCAACCCATATGGGCACCAGCTGTTTGAGTCCCAGCTGTTACACTTATGATCCACCTCCCTGCTAATGGCCTAGAAAAGCAGCAGAAGATGGTCCAAGTTCTCGGGCCCCTGTCACCCACAATAGGAGACCTGTAAGAAGCCTCTGGCTCCTGGCTTTGGCCTGGCCCAAACTCAGCATGACAGCCATCTGGGGCTTGAACCAGCAGATGGAAGGTTGATCTCTCTCTCTGTCTCTCCCTCTCTCTGTAACTCTTTCAGATAAATAAAAAATTGGATCTGGGATATGAACCCAAACATTTTAATATGGAATGTTGGTATACAACAGATGTGATTAGCTGTTGTACCAAATGCCATTCCCAAAAGACAAATTTAAATAAGCATGTTTGTTTACCTAAATTGATGACTTTTACTGGAAAAATCCAGTATATTATAGAATTTTGGAACATTTGGGACAACAAATGTCTAATCATTTCTTAATATTATATTTACACTACCTTGCATAGTCAATATTAATTATTTTGGATGTTTTACTTGGAACAGACAACCTAGTTTACCTGACCTTTTGTATCTGAAATTCCATAATTCCCTAGAAAGTGACATTTTAACTGTTGTGAGAATGTCAATATATAATACAGATGCACAAACTGTTGAAAAGCAACAGGTGCTAAATACAGTGTTTATTCTAGCAGTTTAAGAGCTCACAACACACATCAGAGTAACTGGGTTTCACTCCCAGCTTCAGCTCCTGACTTCAGCTGACTGCTGACAGAGCAGGCTCTGGGAAAGTAGCAGTGATAGCTCATTGAGTCCCAGTCAAATGGGACACTTGTATTGTGTTTCCTGCTTCCAGTTTCAGCCTATACCAATCCCTGCTGTTGCAGGCATTTGGGGAGTGAACCATTTAGGAGTGCTCTTTATGTGTGTGTGTGTGTGCATGTATATGTTTTTCTCTCAAAGAAATAGACAAGATTTTAAATAAAAAAAGCAATAATGTATTAGTATATCAACATTCTCATTGCATATCTTTTCCTCCAAAAACGCACATCTAGATAACTCTTAAAAAAATCAACAATATATTTAGAATGTGGTTTTATAGGTACAGAACTTTATGTGTTGTGAAAATAAATGCAAGGCTAGAAAAGTACAAGATGAAATAAATAGGTCCCATGAGGAAATGCTTATATTCTTGGATTTATGGATGCTATGTTTTCCAGTCTTGCAAACTAATTCACTGATTAGTGCTGCCAGTTGCATTCCTTTAATCTGTTCAAATGTGGCTGCCCGCAAAAACATAATGACTAGATTCAGGCTAAAGTAATTGTTGAATTCATTTCATGTTTATTGAAAAGATTAAGCTGTAATATTAGAATTGGACAGAATTATCACTTGCTTCAGGAGTTTTTCAGCAAATTATCAATTGCTTCACAAGATTTTCACAAGCGCAAAAGTTCTCATTGTGTCAGTTGTCAGCGTGTGGCTAACTAGGCTAAACTTATTTCAAGTTTCTATTTTAAAGTCCATATTTCCAGTTAGTAATTGGGTTCTGAGTATAACTATAAAGTTTATTATCTAAAGAATTATAACACAAAAATTTTAATTATTCCTCCAAATTACTTAAAAACTGTATGCTAACTAAATGGTTAGGAAGACTCCCAGTTGACTCTGTTGTGTGATTCTATCACTTGACTGAAAAAGGGAATGGAGCCTCCACAGAAAACTTTGATATCAGTGACTGCTCTCACACTTCATGCTTTTGCTCACTTTACCTGGCTTTGTCCTCATACCTGACCTGGGTCTTGAATCAGATTTGAAGATCTGAATGACAGAAGCTGATTGTAAAGGATCAACATTAAAATACATCAAAAACAGTTGAGTGCAAGGTGCTGCTTTTAGTAAAGCACTGATGAGGGAATGTATATTTAATTGAAATTTCAACTACTTTACTTAAGAGACCCTGGAGTATATGGTCAAGACTAAGGAATATTTGTCAAGAAATGGCAATGTGGCAGCCCTCCTATGAATGAAAGGATGAAGATTTTAAAGCTTCATGCTGGGACTGAGCAGATTCACAATTACAAAACATAGTTCTGGGTGGAAGATAACTGATGAGATTTGTGTTCATCAGAATCTCATTGCTATTCCATCATTTTGAGCTTGACCATAAAGAAATAATGACCAGGGCAACTGAAGCACTATACCGTACTGAGAATTAAACAAACAAACATTGCAATATTAAAAAATTATGCAGTTCCTGCATATGTCAATATTTGGCAAAAACAAAACAAATAGAGAATGAAGAGGAAGAAAACAAGTCATTAGGTGCATTTTCTAAGTATTCTGAAACTGAGGTTCTTAAACTATTCAGACTTCTTATTCACATCCCTGATAAGAAAGTCAACACTTTTAGGAGCTTCTAAAATAGACAAAAATAATTTTACATATGTACTGTCATTTTCTGGATCTGTTTTGTAAATCTCATGACAAATTTTTCTTAGTGTTTCTAACAATAGTGTTTGTCATAGCCATGAGCACCTAAGTTCTAAATCATGAAACTTAGAGTAATTTGGCCCTCTTATTACTTTGCTGAGTTAACATAGGATTACTACCTCACTTAGATATTCCTTGTACTTTGTTTTGTCACCAGATAAAATTAGAGGATGTTTTCATTGTTGCCAATGTTATACGCAAAGATAATAGTTCTTTTTCTAAGATATCCTAGGCATTTTCTTCTTGGATAAGACCCCAGAAGTACAGCTCTTTTCAAATATATAAGAAGTCTTTTACTTAAGGTTGCCTGACTTGTACAAATATTAATATTTTCTTGAACAGAATGCTGTGAATACTTAATTATATAATTTCTACCCATGTCTTGCTCAAGCTCTGTAGAGGTAGTAGAATGGAATTTATTAATGAGTTAATTTAATTGTGCAGGTTTCCTTTTTACTTGGATGAAGTTGGTATTATTATTATTACTTTTTAATTTGAATATGAAAGAATACATGATAGTGGCTGCTGCATTGTATATAGCAATATATAAAACAATAGTAGAAAAGAACAGTTAAAAATACTTTCCAAATTAACTTTGAAACATCTAAATTTACAATATTTATGCAATGGTGGAAAAAACCGATCAACTGATTTCATATATTTTCTGTTCTTTGTCTAATGATCATTCAATCTGTTTTTTTTTACTATTTTTAAAAGTAGGCTCATAATTGAATATTTAGATTTTATTTATTTATTTATTTGAAAGGCAGAGTTATGACCTTGTCTAAATAAGATCGAAGTTGGCGAACTCAAAAGGCTTCCATAGCCTTGGCAACTCATGACTAGAGCCTAGGGAGATTACTGACACCATAAACAAGAGTGTCAAATTGTTAAGTCAACAACAGGAGTCACTGTGCACTTACTCCTCATGTAGGATCTCTGTCCTTAATGTGTTGTCCAATGTGAATTAATGCTATAACTAGTACTGAAACAGTATTTTACACTTTATGTTCTGTGTGGGTCCAAACTGATGAAATCTTTACTTAATATATACTAAATTGATCTTCTGTATATAAAGATAATTGAAAATGAATCTTGATGTGAGTGGGATGGGAGAGGGAGTGGGAGATGGGAGGGGTGCGGGTGGGAGGGAAGTTATGGTGGAAAAAGCCATTGTATTTCATATTCTGTACTTTGGAAATTTATATTTGCTAAATAAAAGTTATATATCTTTTGTGAAAAAAAAAAGACAGGCAGAGTTATGGAAAGAAGGAGAGAGAGGTAGAGAGTAGAGAAAGAGAGGGAGAGGGAGAGAGAGAGAGAGAGAGAGAGAGAGACATCTTCCATCTGCTGATTCACTCCCCAAATGGCCTCAATGGCTGCTGATGGGCCAAGCCAAAACCAACAGCCAGGAGCCAGGAGCCATATTTTTGTGTGAGTATATGCCTATATTTATCTAGGATAAAATTATAGAGGTGTTGTAAATGATAGGTTTTACTGTATTCTCATACTTAGATTTTAAGAAAACCTTCTGTTTTTCATAGTGTTTGTATCATTTTGTATTCTCATGACTATCATATGAATGATTCAGTTTATCCGATGCCAGGCATAATGATATGAGTTGCAGACATCCCAGTTGGTGCTTGCCCTGACTATGCATTTTAAAGCCACCCTGAACTTGTGCCTGAAAAAAGCATATATCTGAGGTGCAGACAAATAAAAGTTGTTAGGACTTACAAAAACACAATGCAAAAGGAGTAACTCTGATCAGGGAAACCCATCACTTGGAATATATAGTTTGCTGTGACCAAAAGCTATAAGTTATTTCAAGTAGATGTACATGACAAGGAAAACAGATGAATAATTGTTGGACCATTCTTTTAAAGGACACTTTTGCCGGTTAAAAAATGGACTAGGAAATTTTAGAAAGCAATAAAGAAGGCAAAGTGTTGCTATTATTTTTACTACACAAAGATTAACGTCATTAATACTATTGTTTATTTAGTACAGGTTATACATTTTCTTTTTTTAACTTTTATTTAGTAAATATAAATTTCCAAAGTAGTTTATGGATTACAATGCCTTTTCCACCCCATAACTTCCCTCCCACCAGCAACCCTCCCATCTCCTGCTCCCTCTCCCATTCTATTTGCATCAAGATTCATTTTCAGTTATCTTTAAATACAGAAGATCAATTTAGTATACATTTTCATTAAACATATGAGTTCGAATCATACTTTCTGTATAAATTGATTTCTTCTTAAATTCTATTTTTCTGTTAAGTTTCTCTGACAGAGAATTGGATGATTTCTCTGTATTTCCTTAAAGCTGAGTTTTCTTAACACATGCATTTGGAATTCTATATCAGAAAGTACAGATATCTGCGGCCAATTGGTCTCTGGCACGTTATTTTGTTTATTGGATAAGGTCGTAGCTCCTAGACTGTTACTGATTCTTGTTGGTGCATTGAAGACTTGGATACTTAATCCTGTCTTTATAATTTGGCTTTTTTTTTTTTTTTTTAAAGGCAGAGTGGACAGTGAGAGAGAGAGACAGAGAGAAAGGTCTTCCTTTGCCATTGGTTCATCCTCTAATGGCTGCCATGGCCGGTGCGCTGTGGCCAGCACACCGCGCTGATCCGATGGCAGGAGCCAGGTGCTTCTCCTGGTCTCCCATGGGGTGCAGGACCCAAGGACTTGGGCCATCCTCCACTGCACTCCCGGGCCATAGCAGAGAGCTGGCCTGGAAGGGGGGCAACCGGGACAGAATCTGGCGCCCTGACCGGGACTAGAACCCGGTGTGCCGGCGCCGCTAGGTGGAGGATTAGCCTAGTGAGCCGCGGCGCCGGCCTGGCTTTTTTTTTTTAATGTCATCTCACATATCATAGGCAATTTGT